>NW_022146030.1:355747-869873 GCF_002938485.1 Sitophilus oryzae
CTCAAACTGGTTCCGGTTACGTATTCTCATATACAAAAAAAAAAAAAAAAAAGTTCTTGACGTAACTAGCATTATAAAGCAACTGGAATTCTAATAGTTCCTAGACGACCCTAGAGGTTAATCCTGGTATCTCTTGTTTCAAAGGCCTTTATTTTGTGTCCAACAAAAACTTATTGTTGTCTCCTTTCAGAAAACCTCACTTTCTGCACAAACAGCTTATCTGGGTTGCAGGGAGGTTATCAGAACATCTTTCCTCAAGAGATCCGTTCCTGATGTTGGTATAAAAGCCATTCTTGTCTCAAGAAATGAATGAAAGTACCCATCGACAGTACGAGCGTGTCTTTAGAATATGATGAAGTGTGGTGAAAAACAGTCAAATAGATTATTACTGTGGTAATAATCTATTTGACTGTTTTTCAAATAGTTTTCATAGTTATTTTTCGGGAATTTTTTAATCTAATATTAATACTTTGCCTTCAAGGAAGAAGATCAGTATATCATAAAAATATTTTTAAAAAAGGAATGCATAATGGTAATCCCCAAAACCTAAATAGTTACAATTTTACATGGGATCCACACCCGGTATTAATAAAAATAGCGGAATGGTACCCCTTAAACAATTATGTTTTAAGATGGTAGTATTGTTGGCCTTGATATCCGGGCAAAGGTTACAGACCTTGACAAAAATCAATATTAAACATATTAATCAGACTAAAGATAATTTACAAGTTTTTGTAATAGAAAATCTTAAAATATCGGGGAGACAAACCTCAACCAGTTTTAATGTTACCATTTGTTTAAGGAAAAGTCCGAACTCTGTTTAGCTTCTGTAATTATTGATCTGTAATTATTGAATATTTAAAAGTAACTATATCGTTACATTCAGATAAAAAAAAAAAAAATAATAGGTAATAAAAAAAAAATGGCGGTCTCCAGTCAGACGATTGGTTATTGGATTAAGAATATTTTAGGTATCTGTAGAATAGGCACTAGTATTTTCTCTACCTATTGGTGAAGACATGCATCCACATCTGTATCTTTTTAAGGGTAATGCGAATATTGAGTCCATAAGAAAAGCAGCAGGAGGACTGAACGGTCTAAAATGTTTTTCTTTTACAATAAATAATATTACCAAACATTCCGACCTTACAAACAGTATGTTAGAAAGTTCAGGGATTATTTAAATAATTTACTATTATACCAAAAATAGAAAATGTGTTTTTTTACTACATAGATTGTACCTTAATTTGTTATGTTATTATTACAAATTTGTTTACTATCTAGTCATATAGTACGTTTGTTTGTTATATCTTTTATTATTATTATTGTTCTGTTATATTCTTATTATACTATCATCAATATTTATATAGATTATTTGATATCATATTATTAGAAAATTCAAAGGATGTAAACTCTCCTTCGAATAAAATAAATATATCTTATTTATTCTCAACATAAAGGTTCTCAGTCTAGATTGCCATATTCTTTAAACATCTACAGGGTGTTTATAATCTGAGACAAGGCTGCGAAGTATAGTATGAGATCAATCCCAGGCTTACCTGTAAGGAAGAGTGATCCTAATTATACGAGCAGCCTCGAAGAAAGATTATAAACTTCCCAGCCCTTATTGACATAACATGTTGAGTTGATCCCTACCCTTGGCAATCTAGACCTTTCTTACAATGAATAAACTATCAGCGGCGAGGCTCGACGTGGCCCGATGCGCTGAGTCAGGGAAGCAAAAAATTGTTATTTTTCTTTGAACGTCGTAGATAGGATAGTCGCGCTGCAACTACAGGGTGTTTATAATCTTTCGACGAGGCTGCTCGTATAATTAGGATCACTCTTCCTTACAGGTAAGTCGATTGATCTCATAATTATGTATGATTCCAAAAAACGGCGTCAATTTACCTTTGAAAACAATCGTCAGAATCGATCGTCGTGTCAAAAAATTGTACGAGTATCTAAAGTTTTTTTCATCTAAATCGATCACCGTGTCAAAAAATTGTACGAGTGCCTAAAAATTTATTTCGCTGCTATGATTTCGTTGTAGAAGTACCTAAAAATATTTTCGTCGGAATGTGATTTCAAAAAACAGTGTCAAATTACCTTTGAAATGACAATCGTCGGAATCGATCGGCGGCGTCGTGTCAAAAAATTGTACGAGTACCTAAATATTTATTTCGATACTATGATTTCGTTGCAGAAGTACCTAAAGATTTTTTTCATCTAAATCGATCGATGGGTCCAAAAATTGTACGAGTACCTACAAATTTACGTAGAAGTACCCATAAATGCTTTTCGTCTCAGCAAAAAGATCGTCATATCAAAGAATTGTACGTAGAAATACCTAGAGATTTATTTCGGTACTATGATTTCGTTGTAGTAGTACCTAAATTTTATTTCGTTTAAATCGGTCGTCGTATTTGTGTTTTGACATTATTCGATACAAAATTACACTCTGAGGGTGCATCCACACTATTCTAAAAACGGCGTATCTGCGTAACGGCGTAACGACCTTGAATAGATTCCAGTAATTCTATTGGCTGAAATTTTCGACAGATGAATTTGACAGATAAAATTTCTGATAGATGAATTTTTCAGCCAATAGAATTGCACAAATATTCAAAATCGTTACACCGTGCGCCAGCTACGCCGTTTTAGGGCGCAGATAATGGATACCAATATCATATCTATGTCAATTTTGACATTTTCTCATATTTGAAGTGTAACATGCGGTTCATAATGACAATTTGACTCGAAATACCATGTGTGTGGTGCCAAATTATTCGTAAAATGCTTTTTCCAAATATGCTAACGAGCCTCTTTTGTTCCGTTTGGAAAAATTGAGATATGATTAAAAAATACGATTTGGGCATCTTATAACAACGGGCCCGGACAGACAAGGAAAATCATTAGATTATCAAATCTATTTTTCCAAAGGCTCCTTGATTAAAAATTAGTGTTTTTAACACAGCCATTGCACTCTAGATTGAAATTTAAAATACAATTTGTTTAAAGCGAGAATATCAAAAGTTGACATATGATATGTCATTCGATTCAAAGTGTCATTTTCTATCAAATAATGTAAAAATATACCGGGGGTGTCATTTAAAAATCAAAAGTTGTAGTCATTTTCGGTGAAACAGGAAGTGACCAAAAACAATTGAATACGTCAATCATTCCCAATTTATGTCATATACTTACATACCAATTCTTGTTTTTTTATCTAAAAAAAATTAAAAAGTTATAGCGGTGAGCCACTTTTGAGACGCACCCGGTATAAAATGACAGCAATCTTCATTTCATGCCACCGCTGACGCCGTTTTTTTTTCTCGATTATATGGTTGTTAATCAGTACAATAATTAATTTTATTACATTACTATGTTCAGTAAGATCTAAAATAGTAATTTTAGTGTAACAAAAATATTGATTGCTACAGTACTACGTTGTATATTCAGTTTACGGTTGGATGCTATCTACCAACACCATATAAATATAACAAACACGTTCAAGCATCTCTATAATATGTTCTATCTTCTATCTATGTTTACTTACTATATGTATTCGAAAACTTAATTTGAGTAATATATGGTAGTATAATATTATTAATATTAATATTCATTAATCGCAATATGAATGAGAATAGTGCTTTCTTTTAATCACAATTCTAATAAATTGAACTTGAAAGTATGTGTTTCCCAGAAAAGTAGGTGGTTCCCAAACTATACAAATAGGGAATTCCCAGAAGTTCATGCTTTTAAACCTACACTTTTTTTACTACTTTACAACTATATGAAATTTATTTAAATTTAAATGATTACATTACACTTTTAAACATTTTTCTAGTAGTACCTAAAGTTTTTTTTCGTCTAAATCGATCGTCGTTTCAAAGAATTGTAGAGTACCTAAAAATTTATTTTGTGCTATGATTACGTTATAGAAGTACCTAAAGATTTTTTTCATCTAAATCGATCGACGGGTCAAAAAATTGTACGAGTACCTAAAGATTTATTTCGGTGGTATGATTTCATTGTCGAAGTAATTACATCAAAGTAATTACGATCATCGTATATATGATAGTGACTGTACGATAAGGCCCTTTTGTATGATATTTCTCCGCACAGGAAAAAGTTTACACAAAAAGGTACCGTATGATCGAAAAAAAGCGGCGTCCAGTTGGCTTGGAAATGATGATCGATTACATTCCCCATATAATTTTACATATAAAATGACAGCAATTTTCATTTCATTTCCATCGCTGACGCCGTTTTTTTTCGATCATAAATATGATAGTATTCAGTTATTTCACAATAATTAATTTTATTGCATTATTTCGTTCAGTGAGATCTAAAATAGTAATTTCAGTGAAACAAAAATTTTGACGGCTACACGTATTCTTTAAACTGTGGCTACACACTACAGTGATACGTTGTATATTCAGTTTACGGCTGGATGCTATCTGCCAACACCATGTAAATATAACAAACACGTTTTATGGTTGCATCTCTATATACAAGGATAATATGTTCTATCTTCTATGTTTACGTTGTATTCGAAAACTTAATTAGAGTAATATTTGATAATATAATATTCTTAATATTCATTGATTGCAATATAAATGAAAATAGTGATTTGTTTTAATCACAGTTCTAATAATTTAAACTTGAAAGTATGGGGTTCCCAGAAAAGTAGGTGGTTCCCAGCCTCTACAAATAAGGAATTTCCAGAAATTGGTGCTTTTAAACCTACACTTTTTTCCTACTTTACTGCTACATGAATTTTAATAACATATTTTATCAGACGCAGAAAATTTAAATTATTACATTTATACTTTTAAAAATTTTGTTTACAGTCTCATCCAAACTCAACTCGCCAGATTAGAGGAGAGAGAGATCTTATATTATTTATATTTTTAAATAAAACTAGTAGAAACAATCTTTAAAGAATGCTTATTTTCATTTTTTTTGTCTGAATTTCTTAATATTCTAAATGAGCATCTTTTTTCTACCCGTCTAGCCCAGAGTGCAAATTTTTAAATTGCCGCCCTCATATCTGTATGTAATAAAAAAATAAGTTAAAATAATTCTTTTTAACAAAATAGAAAAAAGGTTAATGATAAATACACACATACCATATGATTCCAAAATACGGCTTCAAATTACCTTAGAAATGGCAGTCGTCGGAATCGATCGTCGCGCGTCGTGTCACAAAATTGTACGAGTAGGTACCTAAATATTTATATCGATGCTACGATATCGTTGTAGAAGTAACTAAATTTTTTTTGTCGGAATCGATCGTCGCGTCGTGTCAAAAAATTGTACGAGTATCTAAAAATTTTATTAGAAGTAGCTAAACTTTTTTTCTTTTAAAGTATAGACATAATAAACGGGGTTCCATCATCACATAGTAAACATTTACAAAATCTACTAAACAAAATTGATAATGCATTGTAACTTGATTATGCTTATTACAAAGAAATTTAATTTTTAAAGAAATTTCAGATAAAAACGCTTTCGTACAGATGCATTTATAAGACAGAATATATCTAATACTAACAATAAGTACAATAATATTGACTATAGCAGAAATGCACCGTTTTTTACTTCTGCACTGTCATCAATTACCGCGTCAAAAGGCCGTTCGTCTAATTCTAATATAAATATTTGAGAATTAAAAGCGGCAACGTCTCGTGGGTCTGGCGAAAACGAATAAACCTTTATTTTTTATATAAATGGGACAAATTAAACGGTCCAGCATCAGGGCCTGAAGGCATCGCTTGAACATTTTCGTCCGATATACCCCGGGTCTGACGGCCTATCTTAAATGTACCGGATTCTGACTCCGTCGATTTAATAAATATATTATATAGCAACTAATATATATATGTATATATAACTATATATAATATATATATATAACATGTATACAACTAATATCAGTATGCTCAACATATATGCCTATATATATATATAAATAATTAAATCGACGACAGGTCGTCCGGGCTTTGATTTAAATATATATATATAAATACTCTTAATATATATATATATGCTGCCATATATATATACTGCTGCTGCTATATATATATATATATATATATATATATATATATATATATATATATATATATATATATATTATCATATATATAATTATTATATATATATATATATATATATATAACCACTCCGCTATATATATATATATACTATATATATATATATATATATATATATATATATATATATATATATATACTTTAATTTTGCACTTAAACAAAATTCTCAAGTTAAAACAATACACTTTTGATTTCTAACCACAATTTCTCTTGACGTATTATTAGCAATTTTTGAATATAATTATTGGAAAAAGTTAAGGTTTGTTAACTTTTTCAACTAGTGAAAAATTACTACCACTAATTTTGACGCGTTCTGAATGCTTACATGACTTACGAACGATTTTGCAAAACTTTATTTATAAAACTATATTTCGTTTATTTTATCATAGGAATAGCCATTTCTGCTTTAGACCAACTCAGAATACATTCTTCAGTTAAATTCAGTATAAAATATTTTCATTGTAATTGACTTCCTCTAATGTTACACTTTGTTTTGTACTTCACGCACATTAGCTAAAAATAAAATCAATTATCTAAGAAATATTGGAAATTTTGATGCGTAAGTGACTATGAGTACAGATAATACAAATACATTGAGTAACTTGAGTAACTAAGTAATTAAAAAATGTAAAAAATCCTATCTTGTTGAGTGGTACTCGAAGCAATGCAGTGACAAAATTATATAGGGTCCGGCCACTCGTCGGGCATCTGTAGCTCCTAGAATAAAAAAAATTGGAAATTTTGTTTAAGTGCAAACCTAAAGTATGTACCAGGATGTAAATAAGGAAAATATTTTAACTTCTATAGGGTGGCTCAAAAAAGTGTGAGTGGATCTGGATGATTTTTTTTAAAGGAAAACCCTGTATATACAGTATATTTTGGCTTCCTTTCTGATCACTTTACATAATTCTAAGAAATGAGTAAATATATTTCGATAGTTTCAGAGATATAAAAAAATAAATCGAAAATATATATTTTTCAACACTGCTTAAAAAAATTATTAAAAATACAAGAACTGTTCTGAAATCAAAACTATATTAGGTATTTACTTTAGATGGTCTGTTCTTACTTTGCTATACATATGATAATCTTAAATCATACAGGATGTTTATTATTCTACGCCAAACTTTCTAAATTATAAAATGTTATTTCTTTGTTTTTTTTTTAATAGAACACCCTGTATATTATTTTTTTATTATATGGGGAGTTAAAAAATGAACATTTTTTGTATTTAAAGTATTTCAAAATTTTTAATAGTTTTGCAGATTTATTTTTTATTTATTTAAAAATAAATACGATTCCCATAATTATAGCAAAGTAAGTACAGATCATAGACTTAGGAAATAAAATATTTTATTCTAAGTCTCTATGAATTTTCATCTAAAGTAAATACCTAATATAGTTTTGATTTCAGGACAGTTCTTGAATTGTGTAATATTTTTTTAAGAAAAGCTGAAAAATCTAATTTTTTTATTTATTTATTAATACCTCTGAAACTATCAAAAATGCTTATATATGTCATGTCTTAGGATTATGTAAAGTGATCTGAAAGGAAGCCAAAAATACAATAACATATACAGGGTGTTCCATTTAAAAAACTCATCCCGATCCACTCACACTTTTTGGCTTTCCCTAGAAGTTAAAATACTTTCTTGGCGCTCTAATACTCAAGACATACCTCGTACACACACTTTAGATTTACACTTAAACAAAATTATACGATCAAACGAACTTACCTTGGTGAAGTTCCATCGTAATTATATGAGGCGTCCAGTCCGAATGTATTCTCTTGATTTTCTATACGTAGTACCGTCCCTGCGTACGTGCAGGAATTTTAAAGCTATAAGCTAAATTCCCCTCCGTTGCTAGTCTGGGTGGCGGCGCCGGACTGGCGCGGCGGTCGGTATTCATTTTTCAAGGTTATTCATTAATTCAAGCGACCATAGGGCAAAACGGGAAGGGTGGGAAGATAATACATTCGGACTGGACGCCTCATATAATTACGATCGAACTTCACTTCAAGGAATAAGTTGTTTGATATATTCTATTCGCGTCCAGTCCGAATGTATTATCTTAATTTTTCTATACGTAGATGTTTAAAGAACTGATTGTTGCAAATTAATGAATGAGGTGCAGAAAGCATTTTTTTTGAGACAAAAATAGCTGAAATTATAAATATGTTTATTGAATGCAACCAAAATGAAACCAATTTAACGGCCATCAATACGTGGATTTATTAAATTGTGACAATTTAACATATACATATTATATGCATACTAAGCAGAGACAGAAACCCATAAGATGGCACTTCCATAAAGGATTCTGCCAAAATTGTTCAATTATATGTACTTTATAAACCAGTTAACTCATCGTGTCGATAGAAATCCCTGTCTCAATGTAGAACTGCGTGGATAACTCGCCTATAGTGAGGTTTAACCGATATATATTTTTTAAGGTGTTTCTAACCCATTGCTTAATATTTAAAAGGCCTTACTTTTTAAGCCATTAATATTAGACAACATTTGAATGTTAGACTTTGGTAGTAAGAAATTAAGATTCTCAAGAATTTATTTTCCAAAATGCTTTAATTACGTAGATGAATTAAACCAGAGTCATCATATAGATTAGATTTCGATCCATACATTGGTATGGATACTGTGGACATTGATATAAAGTCGACACAGATATTGATCTGTATCAATTTTATACCAGAAGTTTTATTATATTTTTATTATTTATTTTTTTTTTTTTGATAATTTTCAGTAACTATGATATGCATATATAATTATATACTGACTAAAAACAAACTGACATCTGTCTCTGATAACTAAGGTTAAACGTGAAACCAATATATGATTTATTATTTTTCATAGCAGTTCACGGCAGGAATTATCTAATCTATTTATATACGTAAAACTGCAAGAAAACTATTTCCATTTTATGATTTAATAGATATGTCTATTCTTTCCGAAATTTCTAGATAAGAAAGTAGAACTGTTAGGGAACATTTATGGTGAAATTTTAATGCAATAAACCTTAGACACATCATACAAAAGCCTCTTTCAACGAGAAACCATCCAGAGATATTTAAGAAAAAATTCAAAGTCTGTGAAAGTTTACATTAATGTTATTATAATCATCTCTTTCGAAAGTGTATTGTAGAGGAGAAAATATATATTATATACTGCAAGAAAAAACTAACTTTTTGTTTCGATAATTTGCACAAAATCTGTCACTTTGTCAAAATGTATAAAGTATTGGCCAAAACACAACACTGATTTTATAGACCGAAATGGGTAAATATATACTCTAAATGTAGATGGTGAGTATTTCAACATATGAAAGTCAAAGATTTACATGAACAAATTAGCATTTAACAGCCGTTATCATAAGGACCTCCTTTTGAAATGAGACACAGTTACGTGTTTCTTAAGATTTAGAATAAAACTTACATTTCCATTAGAATAGCTTTAGCCAAAATAGAGAATAGGAGACGTTATATATATATATATAATATATATATATATATATATATATATATATATATATATATATATATATATATATATATATATATATATATATATATATATATATATATATAGAAAGCCCTCTTTTTACGTAATTAAAGCATTTTTGGAAAATAAATTCTTGAGAATCTTAATTTCTTACTACCAAAGTCTAACATTCAAATGTTGTCTAATATTAATGGCTTAAAAGTAAGGCCTTTTAAATATTAAGCAATGGGTTAGAAACACCTTAAAAATATATATCGGTTAAACCTCACTATAGGCGAGTTATCCACGCAGTTCTACATTGAGACTAGGAGTTTCTATCGACACGATGAGTTAACTGGTTTATAAAGTACATATAATTGAACAATTTTGGCAGAATCCTTTATGGAAGTGCCATCTTATGGAGTTTCTGTCTCTGCTTGAGTATGCATATAATAATGTATATGATGTTAAATTGTCACAATTTAATAAATCCACACATATTGATGGCCGTTAAATTGGTTTTCATTTTGGTTGCATTCAATAAACATATTTATAATTTTCAGCTATTTTTGTCTCAAAAAAATGCTTTCTAATTCATTCGATAATTTGCAACAATCAGTTGCTTTAAACATCTACGTATAAGAAAAATTAAGATAATACATTCGGACTGGACACGAATATAATTATACGATCGAAACAAACTTACCTGAAGTTCGATCGTAATTATATGAAGGCGTCCGGTCGAATGTATTATCTTCTGTCCGTTTTTGCCCGAATTCGCTTGAATTAATGAATAAATCTTTGAAAAATGAATACCGACCGCCGCGCCAGGGCCGGCGCCGCCACCTAGACTAGCAACGGGAGGGAATTTAGCTTATAGCTTTAAAATTGTGCACGCAGGGACGGTACTACGTATAGAAAAATCAAGAGAATACATTCGGACTGGACGCCTCATATAATTACGATGGAACTTCACTCAAGGTAAGTTCGTTTGATCGTATAATTTTGTTTAAGTGTAAATCTAAAGTATGTACGAGGTATGTCTTGAGTATGTATTTCAAGAAAATATTTTAACTTCTATAGGGTGGCTCAAAAAAGTGTGAGTGGATCGGGATGAGTTTTTTTTAAATGGAACACCCTGTATATGTTATTGTATTTTTGGCTTCCTTTCAGATCACTTTACATAATCCTAAGACATGATATATATATTTTGATAGTTTCAGAGGTATTAATAAATAAATAAAAATTCTAGATTTTTCAGCTTTTCTTAAAAAAAATATTAATAATTCAAGAACTGTCCTGAAATCAAAACTATATTAGGTATTTACTTTAGATGGTCTGTACCATAGACTTAGAATAAAATATTTTATTCTAAGTCTATGATCTGTACTTACTTTGCTATAATTATGGGAATCGTATTTATTTTTAAATAAATAAAAAATAAATCTGCAAAACTATTAAAAATTTTGAAATACTTTAAATACAAAAAATGTTCATTTTTTAACTCCCCATATAATAAAAAAATAATATACAGGGTGTTCTATTAAAAAACAAAAGTATTTTATAATTTAGAAAGTTTGGCGTAGAATAATAAACATCCTGTATGATTTAAGATTACCATATGTATAGCAAAGTAAGAACAGACCATCTAAAGTAAATACCTAATATAGTTTTGATTTCAGAACAGTTCTTGTATTTTTAATAATTTTTTTAAGCAGTGTTGAAAAATATATATTTTCGATTTATTTTTTTATATCTCTGAAACTATCGAAATATATTTACTCATTTCTTAGAATTATGTAAAAAGTGATCAGGAAAGCCAAAAAATACTATATATACAGGGTTTTCCTTTAAAAAAATCATCCAATTTCCCTCACACACAACCACCTAAAGACAAATATTTTCCTGTTAATGGTACATACTTTAGGTTTGCACTTAAACAAAATTTCCAATTTTTTTTATTCTAGGAGCTACAGATGCCCGACGAGTGGCCGGACCCTATATAATTTTGTCACTGCATTGCTTCGAGTACCACTCAACAAGATAGGATTTTTTACATTTTTTAATTACTTAGTTACTCAAGTTACTCAATGTGTTTGTATTATCTGTACTCATAGTCACTTACGCATCAAAATTTCCAATATTTCTTAGATAATTGATTTTATTTTTAGCTAATGTGCGTGAAGTACAAAACAAAGTGTAACATTAGAGGAAGTCAATTACAATGAAAATATTTTATACTGAATTTAACTGAAGAATGTATTCTGAGTTGGTCTAAGCAGAAATGGCTATTCCTATGATAAAATAAACGAAATATAGTTTATAAATAAAGTTTTGCAAAAATCGTTCGTAAGTCATGTAAGCATTCAGAACGTCAAAATTAGTGGTAGTAATTTTCAATTAGTTGAAAAAGTTAACAAACCTTTAACTTTTTCCAATAATTATATTCAAAAATTGCTAATAATACGTCAAGAGAAATTGTGGTTAGAAATCAAAAGTGTATTGTTTTAACTTGAGAATTTTGTTTAAGTGCAAAATTAAAGTATGTACCGGGTGGCCAACTAAGAATGGGCGCCGGCTGTATCTCAGAAACTACTTATCGTATAACTTTAGGAAAAAAATCTAATAAATAAATCGACCATGAGAAATCGCTGGAAATTATTTTTAAGTTCGAAAAATGTCCGCTAGAGGGCGTTTCTCGGATAGCCAATCAGAAAACAGGGTTTTTCTCAAAAATATGCAGGTGAACAGGTACTTTAAAAATTACTATTGTAATCATCGACAAATTTGTAATTTTTATGGTATAGAGTATTTTGCTCTATCTCATAAAATAAAGTGGTGGGGGAAGTTTAAATTTGCTTTTATTAAAATAAGGATAACTCTGGTTTCGGTTACCCGATTTAAACAAACTAGGGCTCGTTTAAAAGCTTTTCTTCCTTAAGGATCTTCAGTATAAATTTTGTTTCCATATTTTTTTTCGTGGTGGCTAGAGGGCGCTGTTTGACATCATAAGAGATATTGCATGTTTGCATCAAAAAATTAAATAGGAGGCTATATTTCTCTCTGCATAGTTAGAACGAGAATAGAGCACAAAATTTCCAAAATATTAGTGCAAACTGCAACTTTCTATCTTCTCTCTAACTGGAGATATTCAGAGAACAAATCATGTTAGGCTGCCGCTTACGATTATATAGTCTTAAAATTATAGTAGTAGGCTAGGAAACAAAAAGAGGTAAATTAGTTATGTCAAAATATCAAAACGTTTAAGTTCAGTTTTCATGCATGCGAATTTCGGGCGTTTTCTTAAAAAAAAATGACGTCATAAATATTTAAACGTGTTTATGTAACATTATCATCCATCCATATAATTTTTACGAATTTCTTGGTTAATTATACGTAGATAGTAGGTTTAGTTTGGTTTGGTTCTCACATTAAAATGTCCGAAAGTCGGACATTCAATAATTTTAATAAAATTTCTAAGAATTTTGTGCCGCCGTATTGCTTTTAACAGGAAACGGTCGAATTTCGTATAGCTGAAAACTAGGGGTTTATTTCATGTAACGTCATTACAGGTTATTAGTTATTAATCCAAGTTAGTCCTTAATTTTACTTGTTTTCGTGTTTTACTTGTTGTTTTGTGTTACTTATTATTGTATTATAACGTTTATGTCGTTTGGATCACCTTTCATTCAGTTTGGATCACCTTCAGCCGAAGGTGCGAATCTTAACAATATGCACTACTGGTCCAAATAATGGTGCAAGTAGTTCAGCACCAAGACCGTAAGTCGGTAAATGTTTAGGCAGGAATTCTAGGAATTCTACTTTTTTAATTGTCTGAATGAAATGAACTATCCATAATTTCTATTAAATGAATTGCCAATTTTGTTAGGGGATCCATCATGATGAAATTGCATTTGTTGCAATTTCATCAGCATGAATGCAGTTGGTGTATTTGATGCAGATGGTGCAGTTGTGCAGCTTGTTTTGCTATGAATGTGTGGGGCTTCTTGGATACCTCTTACTTTAGTAGATAGAGATGCTGGAGCGGCATATTTCCATGGCCAACTAAGTCTTCAGATTCAATATGCCTGGGTTTTACTGTATGGGGTCGAATCAAGAACGAACATGCATAAATAACAATTAAACGGTATTAAAATGAAATTCAAATATATGTTTTGATATTTTAACGTAACCAAGTTACCTCTTTTTATTTCCTAGCCTACTACTAAAATTTTTAGACTATATAATCCTAAGCAGGAACCTAACATGATTTGTTCTCTTAATATCTTCGGTTAGAGACAAGATAGAAAGTTGCGGTTTGCGCTGTTATTTTGGAAATTTTGTGCTCTATTTAACTGTGCAAAGAGAAATATAGCCTTCTATTTAATTCTTTTATGCAAAAGCGCAATATCTGTAATAATGTCAAACAGCGCCCTCTAGCTACCACGAAAAAAATTATGGAAACGAATTATACTGGAGATTATTAAGGAAGAAAATCTCTTTTAAACGAGCCCTAGTTTGTTTAAATCGGGTAACCTAAATCAGAGTTATCCTTACTTTAATAAAAACAAATTTAAACTCCCCCCACCACTTTATTTTATGAGATAGAGCAAAATACTCTATATCAAAAAAAATACAAATTTCTCGATGATTACAATAGTAATATTTAAAATACCTGTTCACCTGCATATTTTTGAGAAAACAGCTGTATTCTGATTGGCTATCAGAGAAACGCCCTCTAGCGGACATTTTTCGAACTTGAAAATAATTTCCAGCGATTTCTCTGAGTCGATTTACTTTTATATAACGATATTTTTACCCAAAATTGTGTACGATAAGTAGTTTCTGAGATATAGCCGGCGTCCATTCTTAGTTGGCCACCCGGTACTAAGATGTATTTCAGGGAAAAATTGTCAAGGTGTATTACTGGTTGCATAACTGCATTATTGCTACATAACCGCAACGTGCATTGAGGAACCTGGCGAATTCACCAGAAAGTAAAAGAAAATTATAGAATTCTTTAGAAAATTCCAGAAACCATCGCCAGGGGGTATATAACATATACGTATTACTTTTTACAAATATACTCAGGGTTCCCTATTTAACCCCGTGTGCAATTTCTGTGCCGTAAGAAAAAGACAACATAACCCAGCTCCATATTAAAACTGCATAAGTCTATTTCACCCGGATATGGATTGAACTGCGATTGCGCCAAACTCCGATTGATTGTTGTTTTAGTTCTGTTTGGATTACTTTTTATTTGTGCGCGTAAAGAGTGATTTTGTTTAGTTTATTGTTTTCAACTATTTTTTTGATATTTTTCCAACTCCATGATAATGTGTTATAAATAATAAAAATATAAATAAAATTGAAGGTTAGGGGAAATGTCAGTCAACCACTTCCCTTTAAAAACATCGACCAATGAAAACTTCTTCAGGTGAGGCATGCTCAGTTAAATGAATATCCGGGTGAAATAGACTTATGCAGAATTCCATATTGTTCTTTCACTGTTTGGGCTTCACTTTTTGGAGATTAGGCTGAGTATATTTGTAAAAAGTAATACGTATATGGTATATAAGGCCCGCGCTTTGACAGTTGGACCAGTCTGAAGATCGTCTGAAATTTGAGGTTTGAATATACCGCGCTTTAAATAGTGAAATACCGTTAGAGTAATAGTAGTTGCATAAATTGTGTTGTAAATAGTATAAGTTGTGTGTACAGAGTGAGACAAATAAATTCGTTAAGTATTTTATCGTGAGTTTAAATAGTGGACCCACGGAATCCGTAACAATATTTTAAATTCTATAGGGTGGCTCAAAAAAGTGTGAGTGGATCGAGATGATTTTTTTAAATGAAACACCCTCTGTATTATTGCATTTTTAACCTCTTTTCAGATCACTTTACATAATTCTAAGATATGAGTAAATTATTTCGATAGTTTCAGAGATATTAATAAATAAATATTAAAAATATATATTTTCAGCCTTTCTTAAAAAAATATTAAAAATACAAGAACTGTCCTAAAATCAAAAAAACACACCGTATATTATTTTTGCAGTCGATGGATAACTAAAAAATGATCATTTTTTGTATTTAGAGTATTTCAAAATTTTGAGCGGTTTCGGAGATATTCGCGGTTTTATATTTCATATAGCATTTTCCACAGTAAATTTTTATCAAAGCCACCCGATGATTTTTCTCTCATATTTTACCCAAGAACAGTTAACCTAATAGGACTGCTCATTCAGCCAAAAGTGTCCGCCAGATGCATGCGAAAACTACTCGCTTTGTGACGTCATTGTAGCCCTTGTCATGGTTATTAGTCCTTATCCGGCAACAAATAATACACACACGTGGATTATTGGTTACGGAATGCAAAACGTTCATTATTTAGTTTATTTATTTAAACACCTTATATGTATGCAGTATAGAAAATTAACTGTATAAATCGTATTAAATACTGGGATAATTCATTTTTAAGAACAGCAATTCCCAGCATCACCTTTTGCAAGCATTCTTTTTAGAGTACTTCCATATTTCGCTTTAAAATAATTAATAAACAAAATCGTGGGCACTTAGTATGCACTTTGTCACAATCCACAACACAAAATGAACGTATTTATACACTCTATAGCTCTAAAAACTTTAAAGACACTTTTTTCACATTTAAAATTGACAAAATAATTAACTCAAAATGTCTCAGCTGTTATTTTTATAAGTTTACCATAGACAACTAATAATACACACTAAGGCTTTGACAAGGGCTACAATGACGTCACAACTGTCAGCTGAAGCGCGGGAAGAAGCGAACGTACGTCTTATGAGGATGAGCAATCCTATTAGTTTACCGTTCTTGTATCTTACCGTTGAAAGAGCCATATTAAGTAATACTGCGAGTATATGCAAAACCATTAAAAATTTTGATATACTTTAAATACAAAAAATGTTCATTTTTTAATTCTCCATCTAATAAAAAAATAATATACAGGGTATTCCGTTTAAAAAACTAATA
Organism: Sitophilus oryzae; assembly: GCF_002938485.1. Classification (NCBI taxonomy): domain Eukaryota; kingdom Metazoa; phylum Arthropoda; class Insecta; order Coleoptera; family Curculionidae; genus Sitophilus; species Sitophilus oryzae. Next base: position 372,379 of record NW_022146030.1, read on the forward strand.
AAAATTATTTTAAATTTTAGAAAATTTGGCGTAAAATCTTGAACACCCTGTATGATTTAAGATAGTGTTGATTTCAGGCCAGTTATTGTATTTGTTATAATTATTTAAAGGAAGGTGGAAACAGTAGAACAGGAGAATTCCTAAAGGCTGGTAGCTGTGCTGGTAGGAATGAAGCGCGTACGCTCACTGCAGTATACATGGGCCACTGCCGCGCCGACTGAGATCACACCTACTATACAGAGGATGGGAGTGGTGGAAGACGCCGAATGCCGACGCTGTATGGAAGATAACGAAACAATGAAGCACGTTATGTGTACCTGCCCCGCTGGGGAGAGGACCAGGTTTGAGGTGTTTGGTTTTTTAAAAGGCTGGGTCTTGAAGGTGAACTTTAATGCCCTTTTTCTATTAAAGAGCTTGAAGAAACTGAGCCACAATAGGCCCTCGCAGCCGCAGTGGATGGTCCCACCTGGGACCCACTCTTAATCAATATAATATTTATCATATCTTAGTATTATGTAAAAAAAAGATTATGTAATTGACTATGTAAAGTGATCTGAAAGGAAGTCGAAAATACAGTAATATACAGGGGGTTCCATTTAAAAAAAATCATCCCGATCAACTCACTCTTTTTTGAGCCATCCTATAGAAGTTAAAAATATTTTCCTGAAATACATCCTCGTACATACTTTAGGTTTGCACTTAAACAAAATTCCCAAGTTTTTTATTATAAAGTTAGTATAAAGTTGAAGTATTTTAGTATAAGTTTTTTACACACTGTTTTCTCCGTAAATTTCTAGTTATCTATCTCAGCTATCTTTAAGTGAAAATGTCCTGGTTTACTGAAAAATGTTTATCAGAAACTTTATTTAAAAAATGTTTATACCTATGTGGCGGATTCATCTCTCCAAAAAATCCTATATGGGTTTTTCGTCACTGCAAGAAAATCTACAAAATAAAATAGTTATTTTATGTAAATATTTCTGCGTTAATCCCAAACGGAAACTACTTGTCAGAAGTTAGGTTTAAAGATATACAAGTTATATTTCATCAGGCAATGTTGTATATCTTTAAACCTAACTTCTGACCAGTAGTTTCCGTTTGGGATTAACGCAGAAGTGTTTACATAAAATAACTATTTTATTTTGTAGTTTTTCTTGCAATGGCAAAAACCCCATACAGGATTTTTTGGAAAAACTTTATTTACTAATTCTGTTCGTAAAGTGTCAAAATTAAACTTGTTTTAATACTGAATAGTCGGTAAATGTATTAAATGTATTATGAAACAACTAATTGACAGTTTTTTACACACTGTTTTCCCTGTAAATTTCTAGTTATCTTTCTCAGCTATCTTTAAGTGAAAATGTCCTGTTTTACTGAAAAATGTTTATCAGAAACTTTATTTACTATTCTGTTCGTAATGTAAAGTGTCAAAAATTAAACTTGTTTTAATACTGAATAGTCGGTAAATGTATTAAATGTATTATGAAACAACTAATTGACAGTTTTTTACACACTGTTTTCTCTGTAAATTTCTAGTTATCTTTCTCAGCTATCTTTAAGTGAAAATGTCCTGTTTTACTGAAAAATGTTTATCAGAAACTTTATTTACTATTCTGTTCGTAATGTAAAGTGTCAAAAATTAAACTTGTTTTAATACTGAATAGTCGGTAAATGTATTATATTAAATGATCTTTTAAGAAAATCTTTTTATAATTTTCAGAGTAAAATAACTCGATTATTTTGGTCTCGGTTGATTTCAAAAACGGAAAAGCCAGCCCTGAAAATATTTGCACTTATTTAAGACTCACCCTGTATAAATGTTCTTTTTCGTGATATCGATTCTATTTATATTTGAGTATCCAATAAACATAAATATATAAAAAATAGTACCCACTTAACTAACAATAAAGTGTTAAGTAATTAGTGATTATTTTTTCGCTGGACTATATAAATAGATGCTTTATGAGTAGGTACCTAATCAAACAACAGTGACTCTGATCAAAGAAGTTGTTAAATATTTATCCGGATTAATAGACTAGAATTCTAATATGATTGTCCAGACTATCACCATTTCAATACTTTTGGTGGTTGCTATACAGGCTGACCATCAAACATATCCAGGCAGTGCAAGTCGCCCAATTTTATCTGACTCAGAAGCAGCTCAGTATACAGAAACGAATTATTTAGGTGGATGGAGTCCAGAAAATATCAATACGGTGCAAGCTGATTACACTGTTGGTAGTGGGCAGCAATTTTCATCTGTACAACAAGCAGTAAACGAAGCCATTAATGTAAGTGTGTGAATAAATAATAATCTATATTTTATAAAAATATTTGATATATTTTTTTTATACTTCAGTAATGAATAATATGAAAATTTTATTATTTCCACGTTACAAATATGCAATCTAATTATGAACATGTGGCACCTACTTTAGAATAAACAATGTACTATATACTGCCATTACTCGCTGACGAGTATTCGACACGCATCAAAAGATGGTCACGCAAGGCGTTTTATTTCATGAGCCTTTCTGTGACTGAAAAGCCCGATACGTGATGTTATTTGCCTACCGCACTCCGGACATTCAAAAATCTCATTGCTTTGTTGCCTCTTTACTTTTTGGTTGTCGCTGTTAACTGAGTTTACAATTCTTCTCCATTGAGTTCTATTGTGAACCCCTTTAAGTTTTCGTGGAAAATGTCCTTGTACCTTTTGAGCTCTCCACTTGGCCTCCTCTTACCGTCTACAAGCTCACCGTAAAGCAGAGATTTTGGTATGCTCTCACAGTTAGCTTTTTCAAGGACCTATACGTTTGAGACATGATGGAACCACCGGATTCTTAAGAGTTGTCTAAGGTGTCTCTGTTGCAACTTGTTTAAAGCGTTCATGTGCCGACGGTACGGCACCCAGGTTTCGCTCCCATATAACATGGCCGGGATTATAATTGCTCGGTACACTGCAAGTTTCGTTTTTGTACTCAAGTCATGATTGTAGAAAACCCTGTCTTTTAATTTCCAGAATGCTCTTGAGGCGCTGCTAATCCTGTGCTGAATTTCAGAGTCTATATTGGCCTTTTCCGAAATTAAACTCCGAGGTAGTTAAATTCCGCTACATATTCCAGTAGCTCTTCTCCGATTTTTATAGCATTGTTATGATCTTGCGGGGGAGCGCACATGATTTTGGTTTTGTCGATGTTTAGCTTAAGACCCAAAGCCTCGTATGCCCAGGTATATGTGTTCAACATTTCTTGTAATTGTTGTTACGTGTTTGCATCTAGAGCGCAGTCATCAGCGTATTGAAGTTCTGTGATGAATTTTGTACGTGTTTTTGCCCTGAGTCTTTTTATATTGAACAAACCGCCATCATATCTGTATCTAATGCCCAATCCTCTTTCCTGCAGTTTGCTGTCCACTATAATGGACAGCGCTGCCATGAATATGTTGAATAGGAGAGGCGCTAAGACGCATTCCTGCCTAAGTCCTGTATTTGTCAGGAAGGGATCGCTCAGTGATCCATGATCTGACACTTTTGACTGGTTGTTGTTATGGAGGCATACATTTTACATACTGTAAGAAATTTGTTGGGTACTCAGAACTTTTTCATAATTGCCCAAAGTGCATCTCTGTTCACAGAGTCGAAGGCTTTTGTTAGATCGATGAATGCAACATAAAGTTTAGACTACTGCTCTTTTACTTTTTCCTGTAGTTGGCGGAAGGAAAATGTGGAATCGACGGTGCCACGGTTGGTGCGAAAACCCGTTTGCGATTCTGGAAGGATTTTTTCTATATGTGGGTGCAGGCGATTTGACATAATTTTTGCAAGAATTTTTCCTCCGATAGCCAATAGTGAAATTCCCCGGTAATTTCCGCAGTCTGATGCGCTTCCTTTGTTCTTAAATAAACAATGTAGAATGTAGAATGAAGAATGAGTGAGAAGGGGTTAATCACTGCGACCTTAAAGATCTATTGTGTCTCTTGAGTCATCACATAGTCTATAACCCATAATACCTCTGTTGTAGAGGGACAGGGCATATCCCATCCTCCTCTGACAAGGATGTTCTTCCTCCGAGGGTACACACCCTTCCACGGTTTGAGTTTGGCCCTTCGTGCTCTTCACAGTCGAGGAGCTTGCCTCCGGCTGAGGTATCCGTGAGGTGTAGGCTGGAGTATCTCTCTCCATTTTCTCCACCTCTTTAACTTGGTCTCTCCTTAGACCTGATACCGGTGTTGTCCCGTATCTATAAGAGAGGATATATCTCTCTTTCTCTATTGTCTCCTTTGATTTGAGGTCAATTCCTGTTGTGAAGACCTAACACTAAACACACTGTTTCCTTATAGGCTGGTGGTACATCGAGGAAATACATTCGTATTGAACCTGGTACGTACAACGAAATATTGTACATACCATCTACTAAAGTACCTATAACGCTGTATGGTACTGGGAACTCAGGAGATGTGCATATTTACTTTGACCAAAGTGCTCAAACTACTGGTACTGATTATGCTAATACAGTCAATCCAAACGGAGAAAGATACAAGAGTGGAGATCCAGCATATTCCATGTACGAGAAATGTGCAGGAAATGCTAATATAGGTAAGAATTATCTCTACTCCCTCAACTAGTTCACGAAATAATGAGTCAAAAATATAATAGATCACTAAACGTTCTCCAACCCAGTGTGAGTACATATCAATGAAAAACATCTGACGAGAGGTAGGGGACTCAAAAAACTCACAATCTTTTAGGATGTTTATTTCAAAATGTAATTTGATTTAAAATTGAGGCGACATATTTCGGGATTCATTTAATTCCCATCTTCAGGTCCAGAAAGGCAAAAGTCACACCAGGAAGCCATACCACTCGGAAAAAATAAAACAATTGGATTGTTAAAATTCTTAAACATTATATAAGACTGTGTTTCAGAATTATGGTATAAGCCTTTATTGATTAGAACAACAACGAAGGGTTTTTCTTTTGAGAAATTGGATTGGTTTGCAATTACAATGAGTACAATTGTTTAATGAATTTTAACAATCCAATTGTTTTATTTTTTTTTCCGAGTGGTATGGCTTCCTGGTGTGATTTTTGTCTTTCTGGGCCTGAAGATGGGAATTAAATGAATCCCGAAATATGTCGCCCCAATTTTAAATCAAATTAAATTTTGAAATAAACATCCTAAAAGATTGTGAGATTTTTGAGTCCCCTACCCCTCGTCAGAAATTTTACATATAATAGATCATATGTTATGTTTTTTAGTCATTATTTTGTGATAAAATATAAAACGTGCAAATTATCATAATACGATTTGAAGTTGATTTTAATTTTGAATAACTGTAACGTGCCAAAATTTCACTAAACTATTTTATTTCTTTTCTTTAATAATTTAACGCTAATTGATATTATTATTAGTCTGAAATATCGATCAGTTCAATTCAGTAAACCAAGAATAAATAAATCGTACTTACATGTTAACAAAAGTAATTATTCCATCCTTATTTTTAACTAAACATATTTCACACTTAATAACATTTTTTTGCAGCACAAAACTAGTTTGATTTAATACAATTTAATATTTATTTTAGCCGAAATAGATAAAATAATTCTTTCCGCCGTTAATTCTGTTTATATACTAAATACGTAGGTTAGAAATTTTTGAATTGAACTGTCAAATATTTATTTATATTTTTATTAACATTAACAATTAGGCAACCCAAAATATACTTTAATAAATTGATTATATATTTTTGTATTTTATTTAATCAACAGTAATTATTGAGCCTATTGTCACTTAGTTAAACTCATTAAATTTATGTTGCTCTATTTTAATTTTTTAGGTAGAATTTTCTAAGCATAATTGTCTTAAAAATATCGTATCGATCCGGCAAGTGAGTCATGCGCAATATCTCTAGATTGTTGTTATTTATTAATTTTTGAATGTTTTGATAAGCAAATTTCTATATAACTTTCATTAATCCCGTTAACTTTATTTATTCTATTAATTATATAAATTATTGATATTAACTTTATTTTCCTTTAATATATAACTTTTTTCTTCATGTCTTTATTCAGCTCATGGTTGGCAATCCATATTTTATCAAGGGCTCGTGTTTTTATCTGGCTATTTCTTTGTTGCAAAAAAGGTTTTCGTTTTTCTTGGAACTACCTTGGTTTGGTCACTTTATGTTCAGCTAGTGTGAGGTACAGAGGCCTCTCGGTCATTTTTGTCAAGTTTTTGATTTTTACCCTTGTGGGGATTTTCGAGTGTGCCTCAAAAATTACTGCAGCATCCTATCTTTACCTTTTGTTTTTTTGGACGGTGCTACGGTTTACCGGTGACGGGATTTTCACCTCAAAAGCTGACGTGGGTCAACCAAGCAGCCCGCCTTTTTTTTTTATTGAGCACCCCATTCCATCCAGGGAAGAAATAATATTAATCACCTGAGGATTCGTAGAAAACCCTGAGTTAGCAGGGTTTTTTTCGTCGGAGCCGAAGAGTTTTTTTGTCTGGACCGAAGAAGTTTTTTTGTCTGGGCCGAAGAAGTTTTCTTCTGTGTTGAAGACTTCTCTCTGAGCCAGTTTTTTGTTGGAGCAGTTTTTTCGCTGTATCCATTTTACTTTTTCTGGAGGAGTTGACAGTCGACGGTTGACAGTTGACAGCCGACGGTGTCTACCCAAGATTGATTTGATTTAGAAGATTTTCAACTATTTGGTATCGTACAATTCAATTTTTATTTTTTTCCCTATCTTACGATTTGAATTTCATTGGTGCGTACGAATACTGAACGTAGATAATTTTTTTTAACATTATAATTTAATTAGAATAAATTTTCACATACTTAATTCTGTTAATAAAATAATATTTAATTTTTTTTTCCTTTAATTTTTTTTTGTAAATTTAATACAGCTGACACAGTTTCTTTTTGTCTCTATTTAAAATTTAAATCTATTCATTTTTTTTTATCGATATCTAAATTTCTTGAACTGATGAATTCATAATTATTAGTTGATTATTTTATTTATTTAATAATTATATTATTAATTATTATTATTAGTGAATTGGTTTAGTATTATTTATTTGATTTATTAATTTGTTGATTAATTTGATATATTAGCTGAATTTAGTTGCGCTGATATATACATATATATTTTATTTTGTAAATCTTACGTGATCACGAAAGGTACCTAGGTATTTACGTAATTTTGCTACTTGTGTATTGTGAGATATATTTTTCTGTGCAACAATTTTTTTATTGATTTATTTAATTTACTATTTGCTATTTGGTATTTTCTATTTACTGTTTCCTATATTTTCCTTTTATATTTCAATAGAGGGTACTGAAACTAATCAGTTTGCATTATTTTTTTTTATTTCCTTTGGCCCTATGTTCACATAATTTCTAAGATCTTGACTTTTTTTGTTTATTTATTTACTTTTTTTTTTTTATTTATGTATTTGTGGAACTTGTAAGGCCCTAAATACACCTTGGGGGATTTCTGACTTTTTTTTCCGTCTAAAGTCAGTGGCGCTCTTAACCCGCCCCTACTCTCCGAATTTTCTGAGCTAGGGCATAAATTTGTTCGCGACTAGACCCCTGCAAATTCCATAAATATTTATTTTTCTTAATCGCTAACTTAATAATATTTTTTTCTTCGTATTTTTTTTTACTTTTTTTCTAATTTTTTTTTTCTATTTTCTTTTTAATTTAAAAGAGCCAAGCTAAGGTCAAACGCGTGACAAATTTTATGGCGCCCAACGTGGGCAATTGATTTAAATAGGGCAATTGCATTAAAAAGGGCAATTCTATTAATATCTATTATTATTATATATCTATAGAGACTTAGGGCCAAATAATTTTATATTCATCTTGCTGGTTAATATTTATTCATTTTTTTTCTTTTAATATTATCTTGACTCCTGATTATTATTGATACTGATTATTTTCATTGATTTATCTTTGATTTACCTTTTGATTTACCTTTGATATTTTTACTTACCTTTTTGATTGATATACGTTTTGGTATATAGTTGATTTGCCTTTTCTATTTATCTTTTTCTATTTTCTATTTACCTTTTTTTTTACCTGGCGGATTGCATTACTAACTTACCTGTGATTTCGATATCGATATTTTTAATTTGATATTTACTTACTTTTTCTTTGCTTTATTTTTGTTGACAAGTATTATTTTGCCATTTTACACCTTAAACACTTGGTTTACTTTTTTTGGACTGAACTTTATATAATTACTGATATAATAAATACTTCGTATTTTTTTACTTTATAATTAACATCATTATTTTTTTTAAATTTTACATTTAATAATTAAATTTGTACTTTATTGAAATTTCTTGGCATTATGGATTTCAAAATGAATATTTGTTATCTCAAAAAGGAAATGTTACTTCATGAGCTTAGGGTTCGTGGTGTGTCTGTTGATGATCAAAGTACTGTCGATAAATTGAGAACTACCTTGCGACCTTTATTAAAAATGGAAAAGGCCGGAGCTTTCAAATCTTCTCCCTATAACCTAGAGTTTGATGATGAAAAGATAATTATTCGTACGCTATTAGACGAGGTTAATGAGTCCATTAGTACAGTATCATCGGAAGAGAACGTCCAAAACAAATTTCTGTCCATTCAGTCTAGACTAGTCCATCTGCTTAACCGTGTAAATAGAATACCTGACCAAGTTTTGAACGTCAACCAGCAATCTGAGAAGACCGAACTTTTGATTGATGTTTTAGCAGCAATCGATACTTTAGAATCAACGTCTCGACAAGAACCTCAGTTGAGCAATCACTTTCGAGATCCTGATGATGATATACCATTACATTCCTCACATGTACATAATTCTACTAGTCAATCTGTTCCTTTTGTAAATAGCGTCTCCCCTTCGAAATATCTAAGCCTTGAGAAATGGAATTTAAAATTTACCGGCGACATTAAAAAACTATCAGTCCACAATTTCCTAGAAAGAGTGAATGAGTTGCGCTTGGCTCGTAATATAACTGAAAAACAATTATTTGATTCGGCCATCGATTTGTTCACCGGAAAAGCTTTAAATTGGTTTAGGGCAAATAATAATAGGTTTCAAGATTGGCAGGGTTTAAGCCACCTATTGCGCAGTCATTTTGAGCCACCTGACTATCGTGCTAGACTCTTTAAAGAAATTTTAGAAAGAACACAGGATACCTCCGAGACTATCATTGACTATCTTTCATGTATGCAGGCATTGTTTAGACGCTATGATGGTTTATCCCCAGATACTCAACTGGATATTTTGTGTAGGAATTTATCCCCATTTTATACCACGCAACTTCCTGTTGTAAATACAATTGAAGAGCTTGAGAGAGAATGTCTTAAGCTAGAGGTGAAGAAGTATCGTGCCGAAAGCTACGTACCTCCGTCTAGGAAGAAGCAACAATTTGTCGAACCGGACTTTGCTTTTGTAGGAGTGCAGAATTCACAGCCTTCTACTTCTTATAATTTTATTGATGAAGAAAACCAAGTCAGTGAAATCTCTCGAGGCCTACAGAATAATTCTCATAATTCGTCTAGGGAAATTACTTGTTGGAATTGCCAGAAGACAGGCCACATAAATCGTAATTGTCCTAATCCCAGAAAAATGCATTGCTATCGTTGTGGTACACCAGATGTGATAACTAGAACCTGTCCAAAGTGTTCCAGTTCGGGAAACGGCCCTCGGGGAAATCGTTAGGTCGTGCTATTTCCTCTCAATCCACACTATTAACGGCCCATGCAAATAACACCCAAGATTTTCAAAATAAAATTCTCCTTGACTATATTGTTTCCCATGCGCAAGGCGATCAACGTCCTTACCTTCAAATTAGTATTTTAGGCTATTCACTTTTGGGTTTACTTGATTCCGGTGCGAGTCGTACATTAGTTGGCTTGCCTGGTTACGAAATTCTGTTGAGTCTGGGACTGAAATTAATTAAGCAAGAAAGTTCATGTACAGTTGCGAATGGTGAAGTATGCACTAGTATAGGTTATATTCAAACACCAATAACATTAATGAATAAAACTAAAATTATTGATATTTTGATACTTCCTGGATTATCTCACAAAATTATTCTTGGCATAGACTTTTGGAAATCGATGGAAATTGTACCTGATCTCAGGCAAGACGTTTGGCATTTTTCTGAGAACACTGAACTTGCTCAGATTTGTGGAGTGCAGAGTAAAGACCTTTTAACGCCTGTAGAGAAAACAGCTTTGGATAAATTGGTGGAAGAGAAATTATCTCAGATGGGATCTACTCTTGGTTGTTGTAGAGTTGCTGAACATGAGATAGTTCTTGAACCAGGAACCAGGCCAATAAAACAGCGATATTATCCAGTGTCTCCATACAAACAAAAATTTATTGACGACGAGGTCGAAGAAATGCTTAAACTTGGAGTGATAGAGAGATCGAATAGTCCTTGGTCTAGTCCTGTCTGTCTTGCTCGGAAGAAAGATGGATCTTTCAGATTTTGCATCGATTTTCGCAAGCTGAATGAACGCACGAAGAAAGACGCCTGGCCCATTCCTTATATTTCCACAATTTTAGATCGGTTACGGAATGCCCAATTTATTAGCTCGGTTGATATTAAATCCGCTTTTTGGCAGGTACCGTTGAATGAGAGTTCTCGTGAGTACACTGCATTTACAGTGCCTGGGAGAGGCTTGTTCCAATTTCGCAGAATGCCGTTTGGTCTATCAAATGCGCCTGCTACTTGGCAGCGTATTGTTGATACAATTTTTGGTCCGGAACTTGAGCCAAATGTTATGGTCTACCTCGATGATATTGTTATTTTATCTTCATCTTTTTCCGAACACCTGAAACTTTTGGAAATTGTTTTTGACCGCCTTGCCAAAGCTGGTCTTGTCGTGTCTTTAGATAAGTGCAATTTTTGTAAACCAGAATTGCGTTATCTAGGTTATCTAGTAGATGCCCAAGGACTTCGTCCAGATCCAGAAAAAGTAGAGGCCATTGTCAATATTCCTCCACCCAAGAATATTAATGAAGTTCGTCGATTCGTGGGTACAGCATCGTGGTATAGGCGTTTCGTTCCAAATTTTTCCTCGCTTCTTGCACCTATCCTCAACCTCACGAAGAAGAATGTTAAATGGAATTGGACTGATGATTGTCAGAAATCATTCACACTACTCAAAGAATGTTTAGTTACTGCCCCTATTTTAACAGGACCCGATTTTGAGAAGCCCTTTTGTTTACAGACCGATGCGTCGTCATACGGACTTGGAGCTGTTCTTACCCAAGAATTTGAGGAGGGTGAAAAGGTCATATGTTATCTTTCCCGTTCACTTACCAAGCAGGAAATGAAATTATCTGTAACAGAAAAGGAATGTTTGGCTGTAATATGGTCAGTAGAAAAACTGAGACACTATTTGGATTGCGTACATTTTAAGGTAATCACAGACCATGCCTCTTTGTTGTGGCTGCATAATGTAAAGGACCCTCAAGGTAGATTAGCTCGCTGGCAGTTGCGTCTGCAACAATTTGATTTCGAACTTATCCATCGGAAGGGAAAATTCCATATTGTTCCTGATTTTCTTTCGAGATCCCCTGTTGTTCCTATCGATTCTGTCCAGATTTTAGATTTACCCCAATTTTCTAACACGACCGATAAATGGTATAAGAATATGTTACAAAATGTTCAAGAAAATCCTGTAAAATTTCCTTTATGGCGTGTGGAAAATAATATTTTATATAAGTTTGTAAAATCGCGTATACCAGAGTTATCTTCGTCAACGGAATGGAAGATGGTAGTTCCGAAAGATAAAAGAAAGGACATATTCCACAGGTGTCACGATATTCCTGCTGCAGGACATGTTGGTGTTTTCAAGACTCATGCTAAGATTGGTCAGCTTTACTATTGGCCAAAATTAAAATCAGATGTTATTCGTTACGTGAAATGTTGTGTAGAATGTGCTCAAAATAAGGTTGAACAAAAGCGTCCCGCAGGTCTAATGGGAGAGCGTCCAGAAATAACCGAACCGTTTCAAGCCATCAGCCTTGATTATATAGGACCCCTGCCTCGTTCCAAGAAGGGACATTGTTACATTTTAGTAATTTCGGATTATTTCAGTAAAGCCGTCTTCTTGTATCCTTGTAGATCGGCTAATTCTAAGAGTTTGGTAGAGCACGTCGAGAAATTTTTCTTACTTTTTGGCACACCTATGTTCCTGACGTGTGATAACGGCGTGCAAATGAAATCCAAAGATTTCCAGGATTTGTGTAAGAAATATAAGTCACGAATATTTTACACCGCAAGTTATAATCCCCGCGCTAATCCTGTTGAACGTCAAAATAGAGTAGTGAAAACGATGCTTCGAACATATGTTAAACAGGAAAATCACAGGACGTGGGATGAACATCTACAGGAAATTGGTTGTGCTATCCGAACTTCGCCAAGTGAGACTACAAAATACAGTCCATATTTCGTGTTATTTGGTAAGGAACATAAATTGTATGGCAATTTTAATAAAGTAGATAATAAGAATGTTGATATAGATTCGTATGTGAAGGTCCGCCAGGAAGGTTTTATTAAGTTATATAAACAAGTCCAACAAAGAATCGAATCCTCAAGATCTAACAATGCTCACAGGTATAATTTACGTCGCCGTCCAGCATTTTTCAACCCAGGTGACAAGGTTTGGCGCAGAAATAAAGTTCTTTCCGATGCTGCTTGCTATTATACTGCAAAATTAGCGCCACCGTACATAGGACCGTTCACCATCAAACGCAAATGCGGTTCTTGGTCGTATGAACTCCAAGACGACCTAGGTTGCTCAAAAGGAATCTGGCATGTACAAGATTTAAAACAGTACACCGACCCAGCACTTGCCAATGAAGTTTCAGATCCTGATGAGTAACTGTTTTATTCTATTTTTTTTTCTGAGGTAGCGAGTAGGTATACTCCCAGTGGTGGTCCGACCTACTTCAGGGATGCGCCCCTGCCCACGCGAGCCGTGATTTGCTCTCAATCCTATTTTCCTGAGGGGAATCATGTCCTAACCTTTAATCCTATCCAATGCCAAAATCCTTGTCCTACCTCCTGTTCCATTTAGAATTTAGAGTCCCTAGAATTAGTTATTATTAGATTAGTTTTTTTTAGTTACAGTACCTTTAACCCTTATCAGTTAGTACCTTTAAAGTCATATAGTTTGTAATTTTTATTTCTTTTCGTTCCTAGTTACTTATAATTATCAATTTCTTTCTCATTTATATCTTACTTCAGTTCACTTTTCTATTTGCTTTCAATAATTTTCTTCGCTTTCTCTTAGTATACATTTAGTAGTTCTTGTTTATCATCGTCGGAAAATTTTCTCCTTAAATTTCCCTCCTATTCCAAGGAGAGGGGGGGTTGTAACGTGCCAAAATTTCACTAAACTATTTTATTTCTTTTCTTTAATAATTTAACGCTAATTGATATTATTATTAGTCTGAAATATCGATCAGTTCAATTCAGTAAACCAAGAATAAATAAATCGTACTTACATGTTAACAAAAGTAATTATTCCATCCTTATTTTTAACTAAACATATTTCACACTTAATAACATTTTTTTGCAGCACAAAACTAGTTTGATTTAATACAATTTAATATTTATTTTTAGAAATGAAATAGATAAAATAATTCTTTCCGCCGTTAATTCTGTTTATATACTAAATACGTAGGTTAGAAATTTTTGAATTGAACTGTCAAATATTTATTTATATTTTATTAACATTAACTATTAGGCAACCCAAAATATACTTTAATAAATTGATTTATATTTTGTATTTTATTTAATCAACAGTAATTATTGAGCCTATTGTCACTTAGTTAAACTCATTAAATTTATGTTGCTCTATTTTAATTTTAGGTAGAATTTTCTAAGCATAATTGTCTTAAAATATCGTATCGATCCGGCAAGTGAGTCATGCGCAATATCTCTAGATTGTTGTTATTTATTAATTTTTGAATGTTTTGATAAGCAAATTTCTATATAACTTTCATTAATCCCGTTAACTTTATTTATTCTATTAATTATATAAATTATTGATATTAACTTTATTTTCCTTTAATATATAACTTTTTCATGTCTTTATTCAGCTCATGGTTGGCAATCCATATTTTATCAAGGGCTCGTGTTTTTATCTGGCTATTTCTTTGTTGCAAAAAAGGTTTTCGTTTTTCTTGGAACTACCTTGGTTTGGTCACTTTATGTTCAGCTAGTGTGAGGTACAGAGGCCTCTCGGTCATTTTTGTCAAGTTTTTTTGATTTTTACCCTTGTGGGGATTTTCGAGTGTGCCTCAAAAATTACTGCAGCATCCTATCTTACCTTTTGTTTTTTTGGACGGTGCTACGGTTTACCGGTGACGGGATTTTCACCTCAAAAAGCTGACGTGGGTCAACCAAGCAGCCCGCCTTTTTTTATTGAGCACCCCATTCCATCCAGGGGAAGAAATAATATTAATCACCTGAGGATTCGTAGAAAACCCTGAGTTAGCAGGGTTTTTTTTTCGTCGGAGCCGAAGAGTTTTTTTTGTCTGGACCGAAGAAGTTTTTTTGTCTGGGCCGAAGAAGTTTTTCTTCTGTGTTGAAGACTTCTCTCTGAGCCAGTTTTTTGTTGGAGCAGTTTTTTTCGCTGTATCCATTTTACTTTTCTGGAGGAGTTGACAGTCGACGGTTGACAGTTGACAGCCGACGGTGTCTACCCAAGATTGATTTGATTTAGAAGATTTTCAACTATTTGGTATCGTACAATTCAATTTTTATTTTTTTCCCTATCTTACGATTTGAATTTCATTGGTGCGTACGAATACTGAACGTAGATAATTTTTTAACATTATAATTTAATTAGAATAAATTTTCACATACTTAATTCTGTTGATAAAATAATATTTCACTTTTTTTTCCTTTAATTTTTTTTTTGTAAATTTAATACAGCTGACACAGTTTCTTTTTGTCTCTATTTAAAATTTAAATCTATTCATTTTTTTTATCGATATCTAAATTTCTTGAACTGATGAATTCATAATTATTAGTTGATTATTTTATTTATTTAATAATTATATTATTAATTATTATTATTAGTGAATTGGTTTAGTATTATTTATTTGATTTATTAATTTGTTGATTAATTTGATATATTAGCTGAATTTAGTTGCGCTGATATATACATATATATTTTATTTTGTAAATCTTACGTGATCACGAAAGGTACCTAGGTATTTACGTAATTTTGCTACTTGCGTATTGTGAGATATATTTTTCTTGGTGCACAATTTTTTTATTGATTTATTTAATTTACTATTTGCTATTTGGTATTTTCTATTTACTGTTTCCTATATTTTCCTTTTATATTTCAATAGAGGGTACTGAAACTAATCAGTTTGCATTATTTTTTTTTTATTTCCTTTGGCCCTATGTCTACATAATTCTCTAAGATCTTGACTTTTTTTGTTTATTTATTTACTTTTTTTTTATTTATGTATTTGTGGAACTTGTAAGGCCCTAAATACACCTTGGGGGATTTCTGACTTTTTTTTCCGTCTAAAGTCAGTGGCGCTCTTAACCCGCCCCTACTCTCCGAATTTTCTGAGCTAGGGCATAAATTTGTTCGCGACTAGACCCCTGCAAATTCCATAAATATTTATTTTTCTTAATCGCTAACTTAATAATATTTTTTTTCTTCTTCGTATTTTTTTTACTTCTTTTCTAATTTTTTTTTTCTTTTTTTTTAATTTAAAAGAGCCGAGCTAAGGCCAAAACGCGTGACATAACTTTCAAACGAGTCGATTAAGTGAAAATTCATATCAGACCTTTTTTGGAGACCGTTCAATTCCCTACAAGAGTGTGTATTGATTTTTGCAAAACGCTGATTTGTTAAAACGCAAGGAAATTCCGCAAAAAAATTGTTTCCCCATATTATTTAAATGGGAAATAGAAAATCGCGATGACACTACGACACACTAAGTTAATGAATTCCGAAAAAAAATGTCCAAAACAACCTCTTAATAATAACATTAAAAGCTCAAATTTTTCCAGAATTGTTTTTTCATTATCATGGACAATATTTTCACGGTAACTAAAATATTTTTTTTGTGCACCCTAGTGTACAGGGTGGGTCAAATTCAACGATTTTAAAGGGAAAATATTGGTGTCTGGAGCTCAATTTTTATCTAAAACAAGATGGTGAAAACCGCACTCGATATCTGTTGTCGTTTATGAGTTACGGAGTGTTTTTCAAAAATGTACATTTTAACAAATTGCTGTACCTTTTTTGCTCTGGAAAATTCTGTATTTCTGTGAAAACATTTTCAAAACACCTTTTTACGTAGAATGTAATGGTTTAAGTATAATTTTTATAAAATTAATAATTTAATAGTCATCAACAGAAAAATTGATTTTTTATTTAGGACGCCCTGTATATTTTCATTCAGTGAAAAGAAATTAAAATTACCTTTCCAAAAAATATAGCACACTTGATATTTTGTTACAGTCCCCTTCGAAATATTTGCCACTTTTGACTAATATTCTTTGGACCCCTTATTGATAATCTGCCCCTAATGGAAATGGAACTCAAAAACATATTTTTCAATATTTAGCGAGACGAGGCACCACCTCAGAACGCTGTAGTTATCAACAAATTTTCGCAGCCAATTTCGAGAATAAATGAATAGTTAACCAAGATCCCAATCGTTGGCCGTCGAGGCAACCGGACTTAGTGCCTATGAATTTTTATCTTTGCGGAAGACTAAAGGTTCTTAGTTTTATTTTTTTTTAATTGCCGTGTAATCTAAACAAGAATTAGAAGTACTTAGTGGTTATGGGAGGGTATCTCTCACCCCCACTAAGTTAATGAATTCCGAAAAAAAATGTCCAAAAACGGTCCCGTCTGTCCATAACAGAAGACGGTCAACATGTCGAACACCTGTAGCAAAATCTCATGTCTTGGTCTGCTATTAATTTTTATTGTTAATAGATATAGGTTAAATGTATTGATGTTGTTAAATATAGTTTAAATTGTTATAAGATTTTGCATTTCACATTGCAAACATTATTTTGGGTTTAATTGCTGCTCATAGCTAGAATTTTTTTGCATACAGCCGGCGGCGTTTAAAGCCTACTTATCCAAAGTGGGCGAATTTTTATAAACTCTATATCTCGAAGAGGAATCGAGCAAAATATCAAGTGTGCTATATTTTCGGAAAGGTAATTTTAAATTATTTTCAATGAATTATAAATATACAGGGTGTCCCATATAAAAAAAAATTCTTAATTGAGTTGATAATTCTTAAATTACTAACTTTGAAAAAATTATACTTAAACCATTAAATTCTGCGTAAAAAGGTGCTTTGGAAATGTTTTCACAAAAATACAACATTTTCCATAGCAAAAAAGTTACAGAGATTTGTTAAATATGCACATTTCTGAAAAACATCCCGTAAGTCCGAAACGGTAACAGATATCGGTGTGCGGTTTCATCATGGTTGTAATAAAAATTGAGCTCCAGACACTGATATTATTTTTCGTTTATCTCCTATAGAAAAAGGTGTTTCCCTTCCAATTTCACGCACCCTGTACACCCTTCCACGGTTGTGATTAGGCCTCCGTGCCCTTCACAGTCGAGAAGCTTTTCTCTCCATTCCATTTCCTCCACCTCTTTAAATTGTTCAGATATACCAATTACTGAAATAATATTTCTCAAAATCTATTGAAAGAGCAAACATCTCAGCAGTCTTAGTCACGCCTTGCAAATTTAATTGTTGAAATTTTAAAACATTGTCTTTCTCAACATTAGTTATCTCAGTAACAACAGTTTTGATCATCACAAAAGCTTGGGTTGCTAGCTAACTTTGCAATCTTTTTTAGATCTTTTTCTATACATTTGTCTTTTTCTATCTATTTGTTTAGATTCTTTACATTTTTTTGTTAGTTTGAGCTGTGACTCAAGTGAGCAATACTATAAAAATATACTTGCTATTAAGTTGTCTTATCGTATATATATATACTCTTGCCTTGTCTCATTATTACCCCTATTGTGTGTCTCAAATTTACCCCTCCCAAAAATAGCTTCTCATACCAACAGGACTTAATTTAAACGGACATGCCTTTCTATACCATATACCGTAACCTATCTACACACGTACGCATGCAGACGACTGGAGTCGGAACCATAGAATAATTAACTGAAGTCGGAACGCTTACTTAGGTTAGGTTAGGTTAGGAACTTAGGTTAGGTTAGGTTGCTGGGGTTTGGGATCATGTTTGATCCCTCTCTCGGGGTCTTGGGCCCATTGCGATACCTCTGTAGTATTGTACCAAACCTTCCTCTCATTCTTTCTTTGCGTTAAAGCACTTCCAGCTCTTTGCAAAGTTCGCGATGTCGCTAATGTTGGCTTCTGCTGCTTCCTCTAGTCCCTCCAAAAAACCTTGCCCTAAAGTTTTAAAGCGTCGGTATTCCAGTGCCAGACAGTGGCACAGCAGGAGGTGCTCTATGGTTTCTTCTTGCTCTCAGCATTCTCTGCAGTAATCGTCGTTGAAAACTTTCCATCTCACGAGGTTTGCCCCCGTGGGGCAGTTTCCAGTGACGACACCTACAATTATGCGTACCAGGTCGTTTTTGGAAGGAACGCTTACTACTTCATACTGATGTCCCTGACAAAACTGTTGTTGTCAGTTTTCAAAAGTTTTAAACCTCAAAACGTGAAAATGGTTTTGTAATTTCAGTTTCTCCATGATTCATCAAACACATATTAAACAAGTTATGGGGATGGTGTGTTAACAATGAATGTTAAATGTTCCTAACAAGAAAACTGACTGAATATAAGTTTTCAATAATTTTATTTGAATGTCTTATTCTTTACCAAAATATGACGTGTCTCATTTTTACATCACTTAACCATAAAGTATTTTATTTAACGTGTTCTTTTTGCTGCTAAGGCTAATTTGGGCGGAATTGCCGTTAGTTCAGAAATTATTCAGAAAAAAAATGATATAAAAATGAAACTTTTCCACCTTGTATTCCCGAAACGCAGCATTTTAGGATGTAAATTTATACATACAATATAAATTTATTAGTTATTTCTATCTCCAAATATATTGCTGAATTTCTCGAATACAATTCGAACCACCCTGTATATTGTTTCTAAAGAATGAGCAGAAAGGTATTTTTATTTACAGGAACTAGTTGCTCTTCAGTTGTATGGATCAATGCAGATGATGTGCAAGTTACCAAAATAACATTTGAGAATCCATCATCAGCTGCTCAAGCTGTGGCTGTTCAAACCAACGGAAAAAATATCCATTTTGAAGATGTTCAATTTCTCGGCTTCCAGGTAATTCAACAACTTATTAAATTCAAGCTAATTTTTAATCAAAACAATTAAACACAGGTTAAGTGCTTTGTTTATTATTATCATTATTGTATGTTATCATTTAGATCTATTTAAGAAAAACATTGAAGAAAACTTGAATTCAATTTTTATTTACAATCATGCATTTATAATTATTAAGTAAACAAGATACTTGAATATAATTAAATATAATTTAAATTTACGTGAGTGATTAATATTAGTTTATATTTATATTAGTTTAAATTTATCTTTTTTCCCACATTATTATAGCATGCCTGTGTAATCAGAATTTACATTGAGAAACAATTACTTAAAATTATGGAATAATATAATTAATAATAAATGATACTAACATGTTTTCAATAACTAAGATTATTCAACGAAATAAAGGACAATTTGGATAGTTGATATCCAAAAATGTACATAAAAAGAACACGATAGAACAACGGTCAATGTCATACAATCTCTCGTTGAGTAGACTTTAAATATTAATCTAGTACTTTGTTTCATTTTAATTTTCAGTTTTTTTCAGTTTAAACACATAAGTAGTAGATTAAACACAAAATTTACAAGAATGAAAACCCAGAAAAAATCCAGTGGTTCTCAAAATTTATGCAAAAAATCATTTTTTTTTAATTTTCAACGTGAATTATCTCGGTTATTTTGGACTTATTTGAGAAACGGTAAAGAGAAAATATGTTACTTTTATCGAGATCTACCAGTCCTGAAAATATTTACACTTATTTAAGAGTCACCCTGTATAATAATTGTTATTAGAAAATATTCGTACTAGAACTATTTTCAACTAATGAATGATTTCAATAAATTAGCAAATAAATTGGAGTAAAAAATGTTAATTTACGAATAAGATCCAAATAAAACATACAAAATAGATTGCTCTGTAAAATACAACGCCATACAAAAGCATACCACAAAAAGGCTTAAATTATAAAGGATACCGATATAGACGAAAAAATATTAGTATTGGCAAAAGCAGAGAGTTTTAAGCCCCGTACACTTGCACTTTGCACTAATTGGAATTTTTCTGATAAAAGCTCGCCAGGCTAAAGAAACCACCCATCTGACTACCGGTTTCATGGTTTCGTACCCCACAGAAAAAGCACGTTAAGTACATCTGCAGTACTTGTTTGTGGTAGCACTTGATGGATGGTTTCTATAACTTATGTAGAATGTAGAATGTTTAGGAAGGGGGTTAATCAACGCAACCTTACGGTTCTATTGTGTGTTCCCTTTTTGGGGGTTATAACGGTATTAAATGGGATGTAGAATGTAGAATGTTTACGAAGGGAGTTATCACCGCGACCTTACAGATCTATTGTGTGTTCCCCTTTTTTAAGTTCTAATACTATAACTATAACGAGTTATAACTCATCATACAGTCTCAAGGATTTAACAAAAGCCAGTATAAGACGGCTCCACAGAGTGCAGCTCTCAATCTCCGACATTAGCTGTACCAAAGTTTATGGCACGAACGTTTGTCGTCTCGGCGCACTCAGTGAAAAGGTGTTCCGGTGTTTTCTCATTTTCCCCACAGAACCCGCATTTGCCGTTGTTTCTCAGCTTCAATCTGCTAAGATGTTTGGAAATCCAGATAATACTTATAGCTGATAGTTACTAAAGCACAACAACTCCATTAGTTTTTATCCATTATACTAAGGATAAGTCAAAAATTCGGTATGAGTAATCAACAAAAAAAAGAATATTTTATAATCAAACCAACTATTTTCAAATTTTTTTCTTTTTTTCAGGATACTCTATATTTACATTCAGGTAAAGCCTACTTCAACAATGTCATCGTAAAAGGAGACGTTGATTTTATTTTTGGCGCTGCGACTGCAATCTTCAAGAACTCGCAATTGATTGGCCGTGGTGACAGGCCACGTACTAGCGGTCTGATTTTTGCACCAAGCACAGATCCTAATAACAAATATGGATTCCTAGTTATCAATTCTCTAATTTCTGCAGACAGCAATATCGAACAGCGCCACGGATTGTCTTTGGCTAGAGCGTGGGATTCAGGAGTGAGCTCAGGTAAATATTACTAATATATGTAAGTATATTACTAAAATTATATATACTAATACATTATTTATATTAGAATAAATTAGAGAAATATATTTGGGGTTCGTACAGAAACTTAACTAAAATTACACAAATGGAGCCCTCCTCCTAGGTGCCTTCTCTGTTGAGGTTGGCGATTAATATGGCGTATGACTCTCTGTCCAAAGCTTGGTGAATAGGAGTGTTTCCGTCGGTGTGCGTTCAATCTCTTATGTTACGTAGCCATGATTTCTTTTTCCTCCCTATGCTACGTTTTCCACCGATTTTTCCTTCTATTATGAGCTGTATTTCTTCATATTCTGAGTGCCGCACTATATTTTCAAGGTAGGAAGTCTTTTTGATTTTAATTGTGCCTGTTAGGTGTGCATGAGTTTTCATTCTGTTTAAAACTTCACAATTTGTTGTTCTGGAGGTCCAAATTATCCTCAGCATCCCACGATACATCCACATTTCAAACGCATTAAGGCGTTTGATGTCTTCTTGTTTTAGCGTTCCTGTTTCGCATCCATATTGAAGTAGGTGCCATATATAGTATTTTAATGTTCTTAGCCTCGTTGGTATTCTAGCTATTCTCGGATGGCATAAGAACTTCCGCATGTTGAAGAAACCAGCCCTAGCTATTTCAATCCTTCTTCTGATTTCCTTAGAGTGGTTTAGCTGGCTGTTTAATTCCCTGCCCAAGTAAATATATCTCTGCGTGGTTTCGAGATGGACGCCGTTTACCATTATGTCAGTATTTTCATTGTCTTGCGGATGCCTGTCGAAAATCATAGTTTTTGTCTTAACGGTGTTCTCTAGACACATGCTGATACTTTCTTCTGTCAGTTTGACAATTAGGGTTTACAGCTGGTCTTCGGATTCTGCTAATACGACGGTGTCGTCCGCGTATCTTATATTGTTTATAATTTTTCCATTTATTTTAACCCCTTCTGGACAATGTTGAAGAGATTTTCGGATTATATATTCGGCATAAACGTTAAACAATAATGGTGACAATATGCATCCCCGTTTAACACCTCTTTTTATGTCTACGTATCTTGTATTTCCTTTTTCTGTTCTGACACAACCTTTGTGATTCCAGTACGTGTTCCTTATAATGATAATATCTCTCTCATCCAAGCCTACTTCAGTGAGAACTTCTAGTAATTTTTCGTACTGTATTCGATCGAAGGCTTTTTTATAGTCAACGTAACATACGTACAGCTTCCTTTGGACTTCCATGTACCTCTCTTCAATTAACGTTAAACTCAGGATGGATTCTCTTGTTCCTGTCCCCCTTCTAAAACCGTATTGTGATCTAGTAAGAAAATTATCACATTTGCTGTATACTCTATTGAATATTATTCGCATAAATATTTTCGCTGCGTGGCTCATCAGACATATTGTTCTGCGGTCTTCGCATTTCTTCGCTATATTCTTTTTGTGTAAGGCTATGAAGGTAGATGTTACCCAGTCTTCGGGGATTGTTCCGGTTTCATATACTTCATTGAAAAATTGGGTCAGTATTTTGATGGCATTATCGATTATGTGTTTGAAGTGCTCTGCTGTTATTTGATCTTTGCCCGGTGCTTTATTGCTTTTCGTTTCTCTGATTGCTTTGATGACTTCATCTTTCAATATGGGTAGATGGTCTCCTTTCTCTATTTTTGGATATTCCTGTTTTCTTCTCGCATCTCCGAACAATTCTTTCAAATAGTTCTTCCATATAACCTATTGTTTACTGGGGTCCACTTCTATCACGTTATTTTCTTTTGCGATGGCTGACAGAGTCCTTGGGTTTCCAAAGGCCTGTGAATTCTTTGATTTTTGTGTGTAGTTCTCTCTCTTTGTGTTGAACCTGCAGTTGTTCTACTTCAGCGCATTTGGTTTGGAGCCAGTTCTCTTTTGCACTTGTAATCTGTCTCTAGATCTCCTTGTCTAACCTTTTGTACTGGTCTTCACATTTATTCTTAACTTTGCGCCTTTCGTCCATTGCTTCTATTATTTCCTTTGTCATCCAGGGCTTTATCAATTTTCGGTCTTCCTTTCCTGTTATCTGTTCGCTTGCTTCGCGGAATATGTCTTTGAATTTTGACAATGTTTGTTCCATGTTATCTTTGATAGTTGTATTATGTTGTATTGTATTTTCCTTCTCTAACTGTTTGTCGACTTTCGCCCGTAAAGATCTTTTTTATTATAATCTGCGGATGCCCAGGTTATTATTGGTATTGGTTTTGGTTGTAGAATTTTCTTTAGTTTAGATCTCATGGTGGCTACCACGGGGTTATGATCGTAATTTATGTCACATTCAGGGTATTCTAAGACTAAGAATACCCTGAATGTGACATAAATTGCGATCATAACCCCGTGGTTTGGTTTGGCGTTCACAATACTGTGGCGAATCTTTTGTTGATGGTTATGTAGTTTATTTGATTTCTGACAGGTTTGTCTTTGCAGTCCTGGGGAGATTTCCAGGTGTACAGTCGTCTTTTAGGTAGTTTAAACCACAAATGGAGCACAATACGCCAAATCATAAAGTTTTTTTTTGAAGGTGATAGACAATATTTTAGTCTTCAAACTAAAAGAATTACTACCATTGACTTTATGCATTTTAACTTACCTAATGTTTCGGTCAGATGTGTCACTGACTGTTATCAAGTGTAAACTAATCTAAATCCCTAAAACTACTGAACTGATACTGCAGCCAGAGAGTCAAATTTAGGTGCAGAAAAAATTGGGAAAAAATTACACTAAGAACGCCCGCATGGTGCGTTTTATAAGTGGTTGCTATACCATGGACAATGCTGTTTTTATAATATACTAGTTTTTTCCCGCGACTACTTTCGCGTTACCGTTGGTTACACCTCAAATCGTTCATGCATTGATTTAAATTATTGTTTAACTTTTTATAGTTAGAGCTAGTGAGCCTTATAAATGCATTTAATCTATTTTTTTAAGAGTTTTAGAGCTACTCGAATTTCATATGAAAGTTAGCAATTGTCGATTTTCTGGGTATTATACAGAGCGAGTCTTAAATAAGTGCAAATATTTTCAGGGCTGGTAGATCTCGATAAAAGAAACATCTTTTCTCTTTACCGTTTTTCAAATAACTACAAAATAACCGAGTTATTTTACTTTAAAAATTTTCAGAAAATATATTTTTTGCATAAATTTTGAGAACCATTGGAGCTTTTCGGGTTTTTCTGTCAGGTAAATTTACTATGTTGCTATAATTATGGTTTTAAACTAAAAACTAAAAAAAACAAAAGTTTTCCAAAAAATTCCAAATTTAAAAAAAAAAATCGCGAAAAAAGTTATTGTCGTGTTTCTGGGATCAAAATATACTACTGCTAAAAATAATTGCGCTTATTTAAGACTCGCCTTGGAGGGTATCCATAAAAATCGATTTTGTTATGACTCATTACACATTTTTTACTTAAAATTTATAAAAAGCCGTGAATATGCCAATTTCAAGTGCATTTTTATTCGTTTATTTTCATATTAATAATATAAGATTTATTTATTTATATTCATATTAATAATATAAGATTATTATGTATTTAAAAAAATCCGAAAAATTAAAAACCGTTTTTTTATTTTTTTATCGCCTGTATATGACTTTATGACACACTTTGTATACCAAAAATAAAACTTCTGATTAGTCCAGTCTGAAATAAATAATCTTAATAATTCTAGAAGTTATCGAAATCAAAGTATTTCAAAGAAGTTCAATTTTGGTCCCAAAATGATTTTGAAATCTTACTTTTTAACACTTTTTTCCAAAATTTTCTAACTACTTCCATTGACTGAAACTAATTATGCATGGTTGGATAGAGGGTGGATGGCGCTCTTCCATGGTGGTTTTTTATTTCTTAATTATGTATAGGGTGTTTTAGAAATCGAACCAAGTCGCAATTTTGCAAAATCTGAAAAAAGAAAATCTCTCCAAAATAATAAATAGTGAAATGACTATTTACCCTCTAGATAGAACCCTACCTATGGCCCCATATAAACTGTATTACTAAAATAAATAGTTTTGACATATGAAGTTTTCAATTGTCGCTTTTCTTTATAATAATCTCTTGATTTTTTTTATAATTTCCTAGGTGTTATAGTAATGCATTTTCGTACAGCCAAACTTTATGGGTATAATTTTCATAAATTCGCTTTATCCAAATAATTAACTCATAATTTTTAAATTATACTTTGTGCCAATTTTGTAACTTTATCCATTTGGTTGATGAATTTCAAGATTCTTTTCTAATTCTTTTTATAGGATTTTATTCTACCCAGATAGTAAGGAATTTTTATACAACAAATTGTTCCGACATAATTATCTCTAAAAACTTGATATATAATCTAACTGACATACCACTGACAATGACAAATAATTTATTTCTGGAGGTATTGTATGTAGGTATCTTTCAGGTATATTTTAGTATTTAGTCATTTTACACAAATAAACAGCCATTAAACAATATAAAAATACTTCATAACAAATCTAGACATATATACCTTTCATTTAAAAAAAGAATCATCAAGATCGGTGAAGCGGTTTCGGCGGGATGGATGTAACAACAAAAACTCTTTGAGCTTTTATATATGTATGGATGGATTATTTTTTTCATTTATTGGTTAATCATGCAATATCTGCTAATGAATTTGTATAAATGATTTAACTTATCAAATAATCTTAAGCGGAACCAATTCAAATCAATTTATGAAGTATCTGGGAATAAATTATTAAAATTGAGAAATTCTTGATAAGTATAATTTATTAGTTAACCAGGTGTTCATAATTAAAATTATATGTAATAGGCAAATAGATAAAATAAAATCTAAATAATATGTAATATGTATTGTGAAAATGAAGTAAAAATCGTCTAGAAAGATAGGCTACTTACTACATAGTCCTCGAGAAGAAATTGCTATCAGGGAAATGTTTATTCTGAACTACGTATGCAGAAATTAGTAAATGACTTTTCTCCTTTCTTCGAACTTAATGAAAATACCATACGATCGAGAAAAAAGCGAATGACAATCGATAGTTATTTTGCCGTGGTCAAGCCCTAGACGTCATTACTGGGACCGTACCATAGACTTTCATGTTTTCAGTTCAGATCGAACAGTCATACGAGACGGTCGTGCTTTCGTTTCGTTTGTGGACCGCCGGTATTGAACGTTTGTTTTGTTTTGTTTTGTTTGGATTTGTCGTGTGTTGTTATTCGGTCTTGACCCGACCCGGTTCAGTTCGCTAGTTTTCGCTGAACGTGCGTTTCTGCTTTATTTTATATAATTATTTTTATATAGATATTTTTTAAACGTGACCTAGCTTCGTTGACATTGACACTGTTTTTATTATTGAACTATACTGTCTTGTTTAATTTAATATTTTCCGATTTTGCTGTTCCTTTACACTTCCAAATGGCAGATTTTAAGTGTGATTCGTGCCAAAAACCATCTCGGAAAGGACAAATATAGACTTCGTTGTAGTGGGGAGTGCCGCCGCAACTTTTGTATGACCTGTACTGGGCTGGACAAGACAACCACAAAAGTGATCCACCAGCAAAAGTTCAAAAATATTAGGTTTTTCTGCAATGTTTGTGATTCTCCCACGATGAAGTATCTCCATGACAAAGTTTCACAGCTTCAGAAATCACAGATCCCTCTAGAAACTGTTGAAGGTCTGGGAACCTGTTTAAAAAGGAACAACGACCTGCTTCCAGTCATAACTGAAATCTATGACATATTGAGTTATCATGACTCCAAATGGAAGTCTTTATACAAAAAAATGGATGATATTCACTGCCACCACTCCAAAATTTCGGAAAATGGTCAACAATCTTTATTTCATTCGATCAGTGAAATAAAACAAGAAATACTCAACCTATCATCCATTTTTATGGACTTTCAGGATGAGTCTGTTAGGGTCCAGGTTCATGACTCTTCAAAGGTAGATCTTTTGAAGGAAGTCAGTGAGCTGCGTAGGAGCGTAAATCAGATGGCAACCACAATAGAAAAGTTTGCTGCCCAAGGCAAGCAAAATAATAGGAGTAGCCCACCAGCAATAAAAAAGTCAACTTCGACTCAGACAGATTGCCAAGCCTCAGTGGGTGTCACTTCTTCTAAAGTCAGTACTCCCCCACCTCACAAACCCTCCATTAGAAAAGCCTGGCATTATGTCGTTGTGTCCAATATCCCATCTCCCTTTACGGCAAACCAACTGGCTCACTATATCAAGGATAAACTTGGAACTTCGGACTTTATTCGTTGCTTTCCTATGCTTAATAGTGAGGACAGTTCACTCTCAAAATTCAAAGTTGGAGTGCAGAATATAAGGCACCTAGAGCGGCTGCTTGATATAAGTATGTGGCCCCCAGGAATTGAAGTAGTCAATAGCAATGTCCAACCATCTTTGACTCCCTCGGAGGTATCGCCGCAAAAATCAAGATCTTCTGCCATGGGATTTCAACAGCCTAAGATTTCCACTTTGGAGAAACGAAGCCTTCCACAATCTTCCAATTTACCTACAGATCTAGCCAAGGAGGTCAAATACGTTAAAATTGGTTCAGACAGGGAGGCTATAGCTGCGAGTAAGTCCTTTGGGCAGCAGGAGGCGAAAAATATTATCAATAAGCATCCAAGGGAAGGTGAGGTGCTGAGTTTGGACCCAATGACTCCACCTATTGTGCGGTTATCGCGTGAATCGGACACGGCCAATGGACGTTATTTGTTGGCGAGACTAAGGGACCCTTCGATATTGAAAGCTGTCAGGCTATTCCTTGCGTACCTCCATGACCAACCCCCCAGTGCGTGTTTTGAGGGACACACCAACACCAGCATCAAGTTGGCGCTAGCATCGGAAGGTCTCCCATGCGACATGGACTCCCTGCGCAAGTTGTTTTATCGCTTCCACGACGCGTATGGCATTGGCGTGGCTGAGGTTGAGGCAGATCTCTCCGCCTTCAGGACCTTTTTCTCATCAGAGAAGCTATTTCACCTTCAGAAGTCTAGGGAAAGCCACAGCAAGTATTTTTCCAGTGGCTCTCCATCTAAAAATAAAAATTTTTAATTCATTTGACGCGAACAGAGGATCAAGCACCCTCTGATAAATCGGACGATAGCAAGCTAGGTATTTTTCTTATCAATGTTCAGTCCTTAAGACACAAAACAGATGAATTATTTCTTTTATTGGAACAGCTCAAATTTCCTGAAATCATTGCCATAACGGAACATTGGTTAAATACCGATGAGCCCGTGTTTGTGAAAAATTACACAACAATAGCTAGATTTAATAGAAGTAATTTATCTCATGGAGGTACTATGATAATGTCTACCAACAAAAACCTTACGGCAATAACAAAATTTGATCACTTATTAGCCGAGAAAATGTTTGAATTTTCTATCATCTACCACATTGCTTATGACCTCTATATTGTTTGTATTTATAGAACACCTGACGCAGATATGCATATGTTCTTTCAGAAATTACTGAGTTTGCTAGAGTCCCTGCCTGTGAATAGCAGGTTGATCTTGTGTGGTGACCTTAATATTGACTTCTCCAGTGTGTGTGATGCTCGGGAATCTCTCCAGTCTATCTTCGAGACTTTTGGTGTAGTAATGCATGTTAATGCACCAACAAGAATCACTAGAACTTGTTCTAGTACTATAGACTATGTCGTGTCATCCTTTGATCCAGAATTGGTTGACTGTACTGTGTTGAACTCAGGCTTCTCTGATCATGAAGGAGTATTAACAAAATTTTCCATAAAATCCGAGAGTAGAAACACTTTTCGTAAATTAGGACGTATTTTTTCGGAAAAAAACTTTATACATTTTAAGCAGCTTTGTCAACAACAGATTGGCATGTCATCTCTGGTGATGTAGACACTGAATTTTCCAGATTTACACAAACATTATCTGGTCTGGCATCCAAAGCCTTTCCTCTCAGGCCTGTCAAAATTAAACATCATAAACCCTGGACTTCTAAGGGCCTACGTACATCTGCAAAAAACATGCGCTCTTTATCTCACCTAAAAAAAATTCTCGGATAGTGTCTTCTTTCACGAGTACGTGAAACTTTACAGGAAAATTTACCATAAGACTATAAAAGCCGCCAAGGACATCTATTACAATAGGAGGTTGACTGAGTCCGGTAATATTGCCAAAGAAACATGGTCGATTGTGAATGACTTGAGGAGTAAGGTTTCTTCGTCCAACATAACCTCAACTTCACCTGAGGACCTAAACAATTACTTTGTAAATGTGGCGAAGAATATAGTGAATACTATCTCACCCTCCCTTGATCCTCTATCATTTCTCTCTGACTATAATGTTAATTTGCACAGTTTCTTCCTTACGCCTGTGGGTTGGCAGAGCTTCGCAATACATTAAATGATATTAAAATATAAATCTTCAGCAGGGACTGACGGACTTACTCTTAAAATGTTCTCTAGTATGCCGGAATGTACATTAAACCATCTTTCAGCCTTAATTAATATGTCATTTGAAGATGGTGCTTTTCCAAATTGCCTTAAGTCGGCGATAATTATTCCTTTGCATAAAGGAGGTGATAAAGAGCAAGCTTCCAACTATCGTCCAATTGCACTCCTTCCCACGTTATCGAAGATCATGGAGAGACTGGTTAAAAAGAGGCTTGTATCATTTCTTCTAAAATACAAAATACTCACCCCCTTTCAGTTTGGGTTCTTGAGTAACAAATGTACAAATGACGCTATGTTTTCGCTGTTTAATAATGTATACTCCAGTCTGAACAACCGTCTCGTTACAGCAACAATTTTCTGTGATTTCTCGAAAGCTTTCGATTGTGTTAATCATAACATCCTAACTAACAAATTGCAGTACTATGGTATCAGGGGAACGCCTCTTGAATGGTTTAAGTCCTACCTTAACAACAGAAACCAGCGTGTGAGGGTTGATAAGACTGTGTCTTCTTGCAAGCCAATAGAATGCGGAGTACCTCAGGGCTCAGTGCTAGGTCCTATTTTGTTTCTGTTGTTTATCAACGATATTGCTAGTCTGGACATCAGTGGTAAAATCTGTCTCTTCGCGGATGATACTTGTTTCACATGGAGCAGCCCGGACACCACGGCACTTCATAGAACCATTTCCAGTGACTTAATCAACATAAAAACATGGTGCGATTCTAATTATCTGTGTCTCAACGTCTCTAAAACTAAAGTCTTATCATATAAAAGTACGTTGCTACCTTTTCAACTTGATAATACCACCATTGACGTCGTTGATTCTGTGAAATTTTTAGGCCTTGTTGTGGACAACTATTTAAAGTGGGATTTGCACATCGATGCTTTAGCTAAAAAATTAAGTTCTGCCTGTTTCGCACTTAGATCAGTTGCTAATGTGCTTAATTTGTCAACATCTAGGATGTCTATTATGCTCTTTTTGAGTCGCATCTCCGATACGCACTTCCATTCTGGGGTGCGTGTTGTGCGACTCAATTTGAGCGTATCTTCAAATTACAAAAGAGAGCTGTGCGATATTCACTGAGGCTAACCAGTCGTGCTCACTGCCGGGACTTGTTTAAAAGATATAAAATATTAACTCTTCCTTCCCTATTCATACTCGAATCCGTCTGCCTAGTTCGCAAGCACGTATCGAGTATTTCTCTAGGGCCAGTTCATGGCTATCCAATTAGGAACGCAGAGCATAACATGTATCTGCCAACCCCTCACTCTGAGTTAGTAAAGAGTTCCATATTGTACAATGCAAAAAAAATGCACAATTATCTGCCATCTGAAATTAATTCCATTTCATCCTTTCCTGCATTTCGCAGAGCCTTGAGATCATACTTACTGGAGAAAGCCTTTTACGCGGTTAACGATTTTTTATTAATATCTAGGGTTCTAAATTTAACACACATTCACTAAATTTAAGAAATGATTTTGTTTTCTATCCATTTAAATTTAGTATTGACATTATATACAGTTGTTTATTTACATGTATGTTTATATTTTATTTATATTTAATTAAATAAATTTTTGACAATGTACAATTTCTATAATTGTATAAAGTATTGTTTTAGTTTTGTATGTTTGCTGTTAGTTTTATATGTTTTTCTATTGTTAAGTGAAGTTTTGTATGTTTTTTATATTCTTTTTTTTTAAGCTTTGTCAACAAAATTGTAAAATTTTTTATGACAATAAAGCAATTTCTTTCTTTCTTTAAAATAAAATATAGACTGAGCATCTCATTCATAAATAGCTGGAACATGCGGTCAGACAATGTCTTGTTATTGTTGTGTTATTGTTTTAGGTTATAACGAGTGCGACACGAGCGATAGATATGTTGTCTCTATCGTAACGGTCGTTCCCTGATGACTCTGACCAGAAACACAACACTGTCTTTCGTGTCTCAAGTACACCTGAACTTTCCGTATCATAGCCGGCTAATTTTTTTATTTTAATGAAGCTATAATTAAATTAAAAATATATCGTATTTAAACTTTTTTATATTTTATTAAGATATAGGACAGGTTTTTTTTAAATAATAGTTTAGAAAAAACGTCTTAGAGTCCAAAAAGGATAAAAATAATAAAATACACGTTATAGAAGAAATTTTATAATCGAAATTACGTAATTTTTGAAATTAATAATAAATTATTTATTTTAGTCAAACATTTACAACCCCTAATATTAATCAAAACAGGATCTATTCCACAGATATAATAGAATCGGCGACAGGGAGGGAAAAAAATATGACTGTTGTATTTTTTTTTCTGGTTAAGTGATGTCTTATTATGTAAATTAGGGAAACATAAATCTGTTCCATTAAAGCAAGGAAGGTCATAGGAAGTGGATAAAATGAAAACTACATTTATTTAACTCGGTACTGTCTTTATTATACCGGATGCGTCCCAAAAGTGGCTCATCCCCATAATTTTTTTATATTTTCAAATAAAAAACAAGATTTAGTATGTTAGTATATGACATAAATCTGGATTGATTGACATATTCAATTGTTTTCGGTCACTTCCGGTTTCACCGGAAATGACTATAACTTTTAATTTTTAAACGGGACCCTCGGCATATTTCTACTTTATTCCATAGAAAATGACACTCTGAATAGAATGACATATCATATGTCAACTTTTGACATTTTCGCATATGGTTTAATTGTAATTGTAACACGCGGTTCATAACGACAATTTGACTCGAAATACAAAGTGTGTGGTATCTATATATTCATAAAAAATGCTTTTTCCAAATATGCTAATGAGTCACCCTTGTTCCATTTGAAAAAATTGACATATGTATGATTAAAAATACGATTTGTACATCTTTTAACCGGCCTAGACAAGACACGAAACCCATTAGACGATCAAAACTATTTTTTCAAGGCTTCTTGATTAAAACTTAGTACGCAGAAAGAAAAAAAATCATGGGAGTTTGGGAAGGCTCGAAAGGAAACAATGGTTTTGCTACGTTTTGCGACTTTATTGTCGCTTCTTCAGGCACCAAAACATATTAATCCATATTTTGCCTAAAAACATTCATGGCGATTCCAACCGCCAACACTAAGCCATGTACGGAAGAAAGAACAAAAACTTAACGGGTATTCTTTGCCCGACGTACACCGATGCTCGGTTTGTGTCGCACTCTCTCTGTCTGTCGTACTTCTGTGAGTACGACACAAACCGAGCATCGGTGTCTTTTTTCCGTATGTGGCTTAGTGTTGGCGGTTGGAATCGCCATGAATGTTTTTAGGCAAAATATGGATTAATATGTTTTGGTGCCTGAAGAAGCGACAATAAAGTCGCGAAACGTCACAAAAATATTGTTTCCTTTCGAGCCTTCCCCACACCCACGATTTTTTTTCTTTTTGCGTACTAATTATTACTGGGAACTAACAATAATCATAATTAAAACTTAGTGTTTTTAACAACACCATGGCACCCTGGATTGAAATTTCAAATACGATTTGTTTTTAAGCGACAATGTCAAAAGTTGACAGATGATATGTCATTCTATTCAGAGTGTCGTTTTTTATCGAATAAAGTAGCAATATACCGAGGGTGCCTTTGAAAATCAAAAGATGTAATCATTTCGGTGAAACAGGAAGAGACCAAAAAGAATTGAATACGTCAATAAATCCTAATTTATGTCATATACCTACTAACATACAAATCTGTTTTTTTTTATCTGAAAAAATAAAAAAGTTATAGGGGTGAGCCACTTTTGAGAGGACCCGGTATATTAAAAAATATTGTTTCATAATGTAATATCATTTTAAAATTCTTGTATGTTATTTTAGATTCTGAAGATAATTTTAGAATAAACTGGAATATATTTTTAATAAAAACATTATTAATTATTAACAGGGTTATAATTATGATTTTGTTACAATGTAAGTAAGTAAATAATGTAATGTAAGAGAAAAAATTCAGATTTTACATTTTACTAAAATATTATCTAAATAAGCGTCTTTCTACAACAACGCCACTGACTCCCAATGGGTAAATTGAGAGTTGCCTACCGGTCAAAAGTCGTTTCAAGACTTAAATGGATTAATCCTAATAATGGTCAAATTTCTTGCAAATTTGGCACTGGCGAACCATATTTTATAGTTCCTGAACTGAAAAAGTCAATAAAATAAACACTTAAGGACTACAAGCTAAGAAAATGCGTTAATACAGCCGGGGACATAGCGGCAACAAAGCTTTACCGCACACGTGCGGCGCGTACTACAAGGTAATGAATGAATGAATAGGCTCCCTCGCCTCTAATCGGTGTTGTCATATTGTAAAGAACTTATCCTTTTTAATCAGTATCCGACTTATAATTTAGTAGTATAAAGACTATTTAATACATCTATGGAATATTAAAACCTACTTTATTAAAATGTAGTATTAATATCTCAATATATGTGTATAACAAGAAAAAAATATTGATAATATTAAAGACGTGACAACATAGGCTGGATGAGGAAGGCTCGGTTGACTGTTCCCAGAAGTAAACATGTGTACAAAAAAGATTGTTTGACCGCGTTGAGATGTAAATAATGTAGTCTATATTTTATTTTAAGTCTATACCCTTCTAATGGAACTTACTGTCAGTTGGTCTTAAGAAGATGAATTATTTTTAAATGGTGTAGTTTAAAATTCAAGAAAAATATTTTTTTGGAAATACATTTATGCGTCTGAAAACGTTCTATCCTTTCTTAATCTTTCCATAATTATTTTAGTAAATGACGTCTATAGATCGCGCCGTTTTTTTCTATCGTACGGTATAATTACTAAACAGTGTTAGATAGTTAGTTATAATTATTATAAACAAAAATTAGTGTTTTTTGGTGAAATTGAATTATTACTATTATTTTAGGTAGCTATGTCCCTGGAGTCTCACCTAATGGACAATTAGTTATTCGTGAATCCTCTATCGATGACGGAATTAATGTCGATGCTCCCTATTCAACCTCAACCAGTGGAAGAGCATTTAATACAGACATAAATACAAACCGCAATATAGATGACAATGTACATAATCGTTTTTGGGAATACAAAAACACTGGAACAGGAGCTTAAAACTTAGAAATATTTTTTTTATATAAAATAAAGTATATAATCAACGGTATCTTTGATTTACCTAACAAATTAATAATTAGTTATATTTATTAGTTTTATTATTAACAAAAAGCAACGTTAGAGTTGGGATGCCCTTGTTAAATAAAATTTAAAATTAAATTAAAAATTAAAATTAAAAATATATAAAAAAAACAAATAAAAATTGAGGGCTTTAAAAAGAAAACATAGAGAAAAGTCCCCTTCCCAGAAAAATTCTAGATTCGCCTCTCACCCAGAACTATTTTATTGTTTAAATCTATAAAAATTCAATTTCTATTTTCAAATTCTCTTCTATAGAAAGTTTCTTAACTAAAATTTATCTATTTACCTATTTTTACAAAAATATCTGTAGACTATAAACCAGGTAAGACAAGAGAATACCATTCTCCAAGAGAAAGAGAGACACACTCGCCTTTTCAAAGAATAGAACAATCTTTCACCAGTATTTATAACACATGCAACATGAAAAAAACTTCCTTATTGTGTCCCTACAATAATAATTGAAGGTCTATTGAAACCTGAAACCCTTGGACCGAGAAGTCAGAGAAGTCTTTATCTCGTCATTAATGTTAAATTTATTACCAAGATAACATAAACACAAAGTCGTTGTAATGACATTCTATTGCCTAAAATTGTATTGCGAGAAAACCCAAATTATGGTAATAGCTACGCACGTGTTTTGACTTTTGGACTTCCTTCAACTTCGTTGAAAAGTGCATTATCATATAATTTTGGTTTTCTGGTAGTAGAATATACGAAAAAAAAATCTGATCAAATTTATTTGAAATTAGATTAATCGAGTCTTATTAATCAAATTAATCTAGTCAAATAATAATAATAGTTAGTTTCTAAATACTACACAGGGTGAGTTTCCTACGATGTTCTCTATGGGTATCTCGGAAACTACTGGAGACTGGAGATAGAGAGTCGGTTAAATGGGGAAAGAATTGCAGTTTTGGGGGTCATAAATATTCGCCTTTCGGATTTTTCGGAGAAGTTCAAGGCTTACTAGATATTTCGAAAAAAACAAATTTGTCATATATGTCAAAAATGACAGGCTTTAGAAAAAAAAAACAGAAAACAAACTTACTAGATATTTCGAAAAAAACAAATTTTGGCTATTTTAAAACTTTTGTCTCTAATTCCATTATAATCTACCGTAGGATCGAATAAAAACGGCGTCAACGATGTCTATGAAATGAAGATCGCTGTCATTTTATATGTAAAATTATATGGGAAATATCATCGATCGTCATTTCATAGCCATCGCTGACGCCGTTTTTATTCGATCATACGGTATTTTAGACAAAAAGTTTTCACATAAAAGTTGTAGATAATCACATACCTAATGAGTTTGTTTTCTGTTTTTTTTTCTAAAGCCTGTCATTTTTGACATATATGACACAAACGTTTGCTTTATTAAAATTAAAAGCTGTTATTGAAATTTAAAATGTACTCTTCATTTTCACAAAATGTAAAATATGTCAAAATCCTTACATTTTAGGCACATGCTCCTTTCATAAAACTCGCCTTTACTTTTTCCCTAGAATCCAAAAATCAATTAATGTAGAGGGTGTTCTATTACAAAAAACGCATTTCTGTAACACTTTGCTGTGTAACTTTTTTGGGGAACACTCTGTATAATTCTATATACTGTTATAAAATGCTTTCAATTAACCTACATATGCTCCCAAAATTTCGTTTTGATATAAGCTATTGTTCTCCTTGTAGCCTCCGCGTCGTATGAGAGGCACCACACTGTATATTTATATCACGGCATATAAATCACACGGCAGGCTAAAGGTTGTCGCCCACTAGACCGCGGCGCGACGCGGCGCGGCGCCAAGTGGAAATTTCTTTTGTCTGCTTGCCATGTATTTAAATGGACCAACGCACATTAGAGCGCGCAGCGCAGAAGCGCGCCCCGGAATTTCCGTCAAGAAGTCGGAAGACTTCTCTAGCAACTTTTTTCCGTCTCCCGCGTTTCGACGCGTTGCAGTGTGCGTACTCACAAGGCAGATAATTTTGCATTCGAGTCTTTTCAGTTGGCTTTTTGACTAGGAACTAGTGATATGTATCAATGGCAGAATTGTATTTTTAAAGGTAAATTAGGCAAATCGATTTTCATAAAGGAATATGATATTTTTTTTTAGTCTTCCCTCACTAGACAGATGGACGAAATGCCTTTCTATCAAAGATTTAATATAATTGAGGGGTGTAGAGGCAAAACTGGCAATCTCCACTTTTTAACAAAAGTGACAATCTCCAATTTTTAAATTCTAATTACCTAAATATATAAAAAAGATCAGGGTTTTTTTGACCAGATAACTAATATACACATCAGAATAAATAAGAATTATCAAAAATATTAGTTATTTGTCTCTTCTGAAAAAATATGAAGAGTAGATATACCCGGTGTTTTTTCTTCTAAAACCCTCAATTGAGGAGTCCGTAAAATGTTTCCTTTATATTTTGTAATACTGAAAAAAATGATTTTGTCTTTTATTAAATCTGGAAAAAGATGGTAAAATTCTCCAAACTTCTTTCTTTTTTTGTTAATCGTATGAGTCCAAACTTTTCCTCACCCCCTCTTCCTCTTCCTCTGTTAGAAGAGCACAAAAAATACGCTTTCGTCCGTACTTGAACTCATTGCTTTAAAAACTAAACTACAGTAAGTAAAAAACACTTCGACTATAACTAAATAGCGTTGCCGCGTTTCAAAAGCGCGCTATAGTGGGCGCAGTCCCTTCGCAGCCGGAAAAAATTCTCTTCCCAGCGCCGCGCCGCGCAGCGGTCTAGTGGGCAACAACCTTAACTCGCTTTGGCGGGAACGCTACGCGCATATCCTCGCGCACGCCGCCATTTGCGTTTCCATCAACAGAAAGTAACCAGTGTCGTAGTTTTTTCAGCGACAACACACAGTTACGGCAGATTCGAGTCAGTAGCGTGCGGCTTAATTTATTTTGATTTTTTCTTGAGTGATATATTTTGTTTTTGTTGTTTTATTTTTGTTTATTATGTGATATATTTGGTTTTTCTAGTTTTATTTTCGTTTCTTATGTAATATAGTTGCCAATAGGTGCCCGGTGGCGTAGAGGTACAGGCTCTCGTCTACCAATCTCAAGGTAGTGGGTTCGAATCCCACACCCGGCATTTCATCAGCCGACAATTTTTATTAAAATAAAAATAGTTTGGGTACCTATGTCGACTCAGCCTTAAATGAGTACTTGGGATTCACAATCCTGAGGTAATAATAGGCGGTTGAAGCGTAGTGCTAGCCACATTACCTTCCTTTGTATACCGAACGGCTTTAGTATGGCAAGCTGTACCTTGCTACTCCCAAGGCGTCAAACGCTATATACGGGAGCTATTGTTATTATTATGTAATATAATTTGTTTTAGTAGTTTTATTTTTGTTGTTCAATAAAAGTTTCTTTCTGTTTCCTTGAGATCCTATTAGGTATGTATATATGTGATTAATTATTTTAACATATTTTAGTTGTGAAAAAAACAGTAGTATACATATTAGGACATTCAGCTAAATAGGAAGATCTAATTAAAAATCTTAACAAACTTTAATATTAGTAAGATTTAATGTTAAATATTTAGTAAAATAAAATTTAATGTTGTATCTAGAATCTAGACATTAAAAATTAAATTTAAAAATCATTATATTATTCATTTAAATATAATTATAAAAATAAATAAAATGATTATATCGAAAATAAGTTAACAATACATTTTTAGGGCAAGAACATGGGCAATTGCAGCTAATAGAGAAGACTTGATTGAAGATATAAATAAGGGCCACAAGTACAGGTTGTGTTCTGTTCACTTTGAATTTAAAATGTTTACCAATTCACTTTGTAACCGTATAAAATACAATGCGGTACCTACTGTTTCCTGCCATGAAAAAAATAGAAGTTTCTCAAAAAAAATTGTAGATTTATTAATTTGTGAAATTTGAATATTAATAAAATTTGCTACGCCCATTGATAGGCATAATTTGTACGTAGCCTCTTTATATTGTTCAATAAATATTTTATTGGTATTTCTTTATTCTTTATTTATTTATTTTTTTATTTTTTATTTTCTATTTTTTTTATTGATGAAATATTTAATTGATTTTTTCATTTTTACTTTTCGAGAAGTATGCGCGGTTAACGATTCATTTGTTTGGACAAAAGTATTGTAGATAAAATTCAGTTTCAGTCAATTACAGTATTTTTTTAATACGACCCTATCGTATTTTTTTTGAGAAATTTTTTGATACGTTTTAATCCGGCCCTGACTAGGAAACGATAATGGCGCCGACAAGATCAAATTTTATAGAAATTTTAAACAATGAAATCTGAGTAGAGTTGGCGTGCCGATTGTTTTATGTGCCGTGTTTATATGTTTTAATCGAGGGGTAAATAGCTGACCTGAAATTCTGTACACTAAACCTCCTAATAGCTAAAGAATTCTTAAATACCTCCTAGGAATTCCTAAATACCTCCTGGGAAATCCCATATGTATTTTTTGGGAATTCCTGATACTATTGAGCATACGAAATTTGTAATTAGTTTCAAATTTTACAAAAAGTTGAAAAAAGTATCCAAAATCGACTCGATAAAAAAGAGTTTGGTTTGGTTTGCTCATTAGTTTTGTCGTTCCCTATTCTTAAATCATCTCTTCCTCTTGATTTTCAAAAATACTTTCTTCGGCTATTTACGAATCATCAATGACAGATTCATTTTCATCACTTACTGCAGATTGTTCTTCTGAATTTTTTGGTATATTGGTCGAGTTCCATGAAAAAATTTCAACTTGCATTCCCAGCTTTTCATTTACAGCAAGTGCTTCCTGCAAAGAGTCCATCACAATATTCTCAATTTATTGATCAGTAAATACATTTTCAATATCTTTCACCTCATTATTTGCACTCTGCGCTTCAATTTGTGCATCGTTTTGGCCCTTAGAACGAACTCTTTGAAATCTTTTCTGCTCTCTTGGGAAACGTATTATAGTTCTTAAATCATGGGTAATATTATTAATCGATCTAATTCTGTCCAATCGTTTCAGTGCGTCTTTAATCCTATAATTTACTACCGTAGATTGCGTTGTTGTCATGGACCTTGTGACTCGGAATATTTTCTGACAGCTTTGACTGCTAAAAAGGAAAAGAAGGAACATATCCTCTGTGAGGTTTGGATTTTCTCGAAAATGTATAATTAAATTAATCAGAGCATCATTAGCCATTTACGCCAAATACGTAAAAAAACACACAATACCATAAGTTATATAACCTTCTTTTTAAATCCAAATTTTCTTCCATATAGGAACATATAATTAAGTTCATCATTCTTAAATTTATTGTTATTTTATTTATTCCTTGGTTCCTGCACCCTCAGCAACAGTATTAAATAATTCAAGGACTTTAATGGAACATATTTTTTGAGCTGCCTTAAAATTCATTTTATCTTCCAATTTTAAATCAATCCTAGTCCGTAGCAGTTCAGTCGAGAGCTCAGTGTTATTTTTCTTTCAGATAAAAAGCTTCTTAATTTATGTGTTTTTGTATAAAAAAACCAATACACCGAGCAATACATCAAATATTGTAATCCTCGCCAAACTAATTCAAACAGAAACAAAAGCGCGGGAACAATTATGACGTCACTGGATACTAATGGCATCTGTTATATGTTGGTTATATGTCATTATTATTAAAGAAATGTCTATGTCAACTTTGATTTTAGAACCCATCGACGTGACGTCATCAAATAATGACAGGAAAACGACGCGTTTGCAGTAAAAACATGCATTTTTTAATCGCTTATATTTCCTATAGATCTTTTTTTTAAATTTCTTTTTGTCTGTGGGGCTTTTATAATTAATTATTTGTAAGCTTCATTCAGAACCTCGCAATTAGTGGAATAAATTAGTAGTTTCAATTAACGTAGAAGTTTATTCCTTTAATTTGAATGTAAGCGTTCAGAACGTCAAAATTAGTGGTAGACATTTTTAATTAGTAGGAAAAGTTATCAAACTTTTAACCAGAGCTTTTAACTTTTGCACTAAATTATACTTTGCGAGAAATGTCATTTTGGTCTTTCATAATCTTCCGTCAAGAGAAATTGTTGTTAGAAATCAAAAGTTTATTGTTTTATAAGCTAAATATTAGGCTTTCTCTATATAGATACAACTGACTATCGCAAGCTGTTGCTAGGATATTCTATTCATTTTAATTGTATTTTTAAACATTGTGAATGATCGTAAACTAAAAAGTATAAAGTGTTATTGAAACCACTAATTTATTCCACTAATTGCGAGGTTCTGAATGAAGCAGTAAGTGTTTTAATTCAAATTTACTTATTATGTACTGAGCCTATTGTGTGATTTTAATCAAAACGAGGTCAATATTCGTAATTTGATGCGTATTTTTTCGAGCTATCTCATCCTAGATCTCTTCCATACTTCCTGGAATTCCATCATAAATCCTGGGAAATCCTGTATACTTCCTGGAAAATCCTGTATACCTCCTGGAAAATCCACATACTTTTTAGGAAATCCTATATACTTCCTGGTACCTCCTACAGTTGTTCAACCCTCGGTTTTAATATATTATATGCGATATGTTTTTATACTCAGATTTTTTAATTTTTCTTCGTAGGATGTCGAATTAGCAAAATTTGTTTAGGGACCTCTTCAGCTTCTGTAAAATATTTGGATAAGGCGGATTACTCCAGCACGTTTAGTGTCTTTGGTCAAAGGCATAGGACGAATAACGTTATGTAGTCTTATCACAAAAGGCTCAATAATAAATTTGTTAGGCATCCCAATGTAAGGAATCTAATGGGTGAGTATAATTATTTTCGTTTTAATAATATTTATATTACTTTTTTATTTTATTTTCAGATATTCTTTCAATATTCAGGACACCGCAATGTTATAGTTTGCACAGCTGGAGAGAAGAAAAGAGGTATTCAGAGTTGCATAAAAAATGTGCTTTTTTATTCGAAATCGAGCAAAGCTTGGGCCTAACTAACAGATGGTCGTTTTAGTGCAGAAGATTTTTTGAAACGAGGGGTCCATTTTACAGAGGGTTTTGCATAACGATTTGCACTTTTAGGAGCGTAATGATGATGATACTGGTGATGTAACAAACCCTCCAATCCCGCCCGTCGCGCGTCGTGCAAGATAGCCGGGACGATCCACCTCCACTTCAACCCGTCATCTACAATAGCATCTACATCAGCAATAGAGTGGGTCAAAAAAATCGACTATTTTTTTCACTTTATGCTCTGAAAACAAAATTGGCATCGTTATTTATTAAGATTATTAAGGTCCTCCGCTGTTCAGTTTTCTATTTTTTCCTTATTATTAGAAATAAAAATTATTATTATTACTCTGAAAAAAAAAGGTTGGTAGACACCTCAAAAAAATTATCTCCAAGTATAAGCTCTGAATTTTAATAGGAATGTCCTCCGCCTTTCAGTTTTCTATTTTTTCCTTATTATAAGAAAAAATAATTCATATCTCGGTATTTACTATTTGGAAAAAAATATCTCGTCTCACGCATTTGTAGGAAATTGAATTCTCTACAAAACAGGTCTCTTACAATTTTTTTTGTAAACATCACCGTTCAAAAGATAAAAAGGTTGAATTTTGATTATTTTAAGGCAGTTTCCTTTTTTTCTTATCAATTTTATAACTCGTTAACAAAAAATCATTAGGATACGCGCAAGTCAGGATTTTGTAGGAGATTCACTGCTCTACAAAAATGGTTTCTTATGATTAGTCGATTAAATTAACCGTTTAAAAGATATTCATCGTCAAACTTCAATGCACAATAATTCTAACAGTTTTTGATTAATAATTCGATTTCTAATAATAAGAAAAACATAGAAAACTGAAAGGCGGAGGACTTTCCTATTAAAACTAAGAGCTCATACTTGATAATTACGAGATAATTTTTTTGAGGTGTCTACCTACCTTTTTTCAGAGTATAAAGTGAAAGAAAATAGTAAATTTTTTTGACCCATCCTAATCAGCATCCTTCTTTCAAACTTGATTGTCCATTCAAAATCCCCCCATACTGCATGCCTTCAACTGGAACAACCCACCACCGCTTCTACCTCTATCATCTACATCAGCATCCTCTTTTCAAACTTCATTGTATATTCAAAATCCCCCATACTACATGCAATCAACCGGAAGAACCCACCACCGCTTCCACATCCGCATCCTCATTTCAAACAGCTACCCTCTTAGCTCCTCAACCCACCACAAACCTCCACCTTTATTAAATTTTAATTCGAATGCAATAGCACCAGAAAATCCCCAAACGCTCCCTATGCCACAAGAGGTTGATGTGATAAAACCATCACTCTCATCCCTACAAAACCCTCCATCCCAGAAACATCTATTTGACGTCCTCGCAAAATCTCCTGAAAATGGATTGCTTTTCAACATCAATTATTATATGAATTGCTCAAAATATGAATTGCTGACTTTTAAACACTGAAATCAAATTTTAACAAAATTAGTACGGACAAAGACATGGATACCTTACTCACATACGGATCGTTGGCTTACTGACTATGTTATTGAGTTAAAACTGCTTTTACCTTCCTTGCTAATATTTAGAATATATATTATATTGATACTATTTCTACTCCTATCATATCTAATACTCAAAAACTAAACACTTATTAAAAATTCTCTCCATTTCTCCATTTATTAAATCTTTAGAGATATATTTTTATTTTTCTTATTAATTCCTAAAATGAACACATTCTTTGAATAATAATTGTATGAGAAAAAAACACTACGTTAAAGGCTACCTTTGCCTTAGAGATGCATTGAAATTAAAAAAATACATTTTTCCAGGACTACTAAGAATGCTGCGGCAAGAAGGAAGAA
Organism: Sitophilus oryzae; assembly: GCF_002938485.1. NCBI lineage: Eukaryota > Metazoa > Arthropoda > Insecta > Coleoptera > Curculionidae > Sitophilus > Sitophilus oryzae. The sequence continues at coordinate 416,316 of NW_022146030.1, forward strand.
AAGAAGGAATATATTAAGTAAATATAAAATTCTGTTATTTATTAGACCTCAATATTTTTTCACATAAACAAAAAGGCTACCTAAAAATGTAGCTTTTTCATCCCTTGCAGTTTTTCCATACCGTATATCATCGTTATTTATTAATATAATAACATTTTTATGTTCCATGCATTTTTTATAATATTATTATTATTACAGCAAGAAGAAGGGCTAAAAAAAGAAGCAAGAAACCTACAAAAGTAAATACTTTTCGAAACCGTATTATTCCTAATGTAATATAGATTTTTTTATAAACTAGGATCTCAAGTTTCTCGATAAAATACAAATAAGTACCTACCTAAATGAAAATGTAAGATTTTTTATAATAAAAAATTAAACGACAATTTAAGATATTTGAGTATTTTTATTGAGAAATATTTAATAAAAATCAAAAAAAAATACTACGCAACATAATAAAATAATAGCTAACAACATATTAAGTTATGTATTTGGACAACTACAATTTTTTTAGATAGACAACCAATTATAAAAATAGGGGGTTTCCATTTAACAAAAAAAAATACTTTACCTTTTTATGAATTTACTTTTTAATGTTTATAGTTTATGATCATATATATTATGATCTGTGTAATTTCAAAATAATCTGACAAAATACAACTTTTTCTACAAAAAAAAACAACCCCAATTAAATAATAAAGACTTCGTTTAGAAAAGATTGTTTGTTAACTATATTATAATTAATAAAAAAAAGTTTTTTGAGATAGACAATCATATAGAAAAGTATCCTTAGTTTTTATGCTTAATGAGATAAAATTAAAAAAACAGAGCGTTTTGTTAGGTTAAGTTAGGTTAGGTTAGGAAGTAGAGAAAAGTCTGTGACACATCTAGAAGTACTTTAGAATTTTGATGACGGCAAGTGAGTCGTTAGCAAAGTCATAGAAAGAAGTTTGACTAGAAAAAATTCATAATCCTTGAATGATTGTTGGTACGTTCACATACAAATAAAATCAGAATCTACCCCTTTTCCCGAGTGGAAAGTCAGTTACCGGTAGCGGCTAGACAGCTAACTTTTAATCCATAAGGATATTTCGAGATTTTTCATTTTTTCCTTCCATTATAAGCTTAAAGTTACCTAAAGTTTGAAATGTTAAGTTTGTGACACATCTAGAAGTACCTTAGGATTTTGATGATCTGTCGATGTCGAAATTAAAGAATTTTGACAAGCGATAATTCATAAACTATATAGATGAGTTATAATTACTAGATATTTTGGTAACCTAGCCAGCTATAATATGTCTTCATGTGTAGTGAAAGTTAATATTCTTGCTTTATCCAGAACGAAGTTACAGGGTGGTCAAAAGTGCCGCTAAAACCTTCGAGAAAAGATGGTACGGCTGTGCTCGACTTGGCGGGGGAACTGCCTTGGCCCCAGATTTTCTTACTGTTAAGTTTTTCGATGTTACTAACTGAAGATTTAAATATCAATATTTATAAGTTGTTGTAAAGCGCAAAAAATGTGAAAAATAAAATACCCGATATTTTTTTCCACGATCAAAAAAATCAAATAAAAAATCCATGCAAATCTATGGAAATTTTGTCAAAAATCGAAATGTTTCGTATCGCAACTAAAATAATCCTGCCGATAGTTCATTTTACGTAGAATTGACTGCCTCAAACTGTTTTCCTATATCCCTAACAGATCTTGAGTTATTTGAGAAAATATACAATTTTTTATGTTTTCCGAAATATTAACAACGAATATCTCTGGAACAAAAAGTGTCAATCATCAAAAATGAAACTGTTTTGTAAAGCACACATTCAGGGCTACGACATATTACGAAATAAGCAAAATCGATATCCCAAAATTTTTCGAAAGAATCCAGAAAAATTACGTATCTACAAATCCATGGAAATTTTGTCAAAAATCAAAACGTCTGAGATCGCAACTAAAATATCCTTACTGATATTTTACTTTACGTAGAATAGACTGCCGCAACCCGTTGTCCGGTATCCCGAATGCATAAAGTACACACTGGCCGAGGCGACAAAAAAGGACGATTCTAACCAAAAACCGTATGTATATCGTTAATTTTTTGTCGCGCCTCGGGTCGCCTTGGCGAGTGTGTACTTCAATGCTGGAAGTACACACTCGCCGAGGCGAAACTAATAATTAACAATATGTACAATGCTATTAGCTGGGACCTTCTTTATTGGTCGCATCGGGTCGCCTCGGCGAGTGTGTACTTCCAGCATTGAAGTACAGTTTCAGTTGAGTTTCGTCCGTCGACCTGCGAGTTTCGAGCGTTGCGTCTCAGCATAGAGCCGCATTGACAAAAAATGAGTGCCTTACTGTGTGCTGCTATTGATTGTAGTAATAATTAAAAAAATTATGTTTTGAGTTTTTTTGTCATTTGTCATCATGTTTGTGTCAAGATTAATTTTTTCATGACTTTTTACTACTTAATAATTTCATATTATTTTCATTTAAACTTCAATTTTTTAACGATTTTACTTTTGACAACCACCCCTTGCTTGCTGTTTAACTGCACCGTCATTGAACAAAAATTTGCTAGTACCAAAAAAAACTGGAAATCCCGGTTCCTTAGAGGCATGGTACCGAAATTACCGGTTCCGAAAAACAGCTCTGATTCCAGAAACGCTATAACGTACCATGACCGTGAGTCGCCCTATACAGGGCGAGTCTTAAATAAGTGCAAATATTTTTAGGGGTAGTATATTTTGGCCCTAGAAATATAAGGATTTTTCTGCGCAATTTTTTTGGAAAAAAATTTGGAAATTTTTTTAGTTTTCAGTTAAAAAATATAATTTCTTGATAATATGGTAACTAGGGTTCAGAACCGGAAATTCTCGGTTATTTTGAGATATCAAAGAACCGGGACCCGAAATTATTAGTTCTCGGTTCTGTCGGTACCTTCGAGACTCTACTACGTGAGAAAGCACTGATGCTATTATCAATATGTCAATGTTCTTTCTTCTTTTCTCTTTTAAAATTTCTGTAATGTTTATTAGCAATTATTGAAGTTTAAATATGTTATTTTATTATTTAGTACAATGTGTTGTTCAATGTATTAGTTATACAATAAAAATCACCTAACCAATATATTACTACTAAACAAACACATTAATGTTAAAATTAAACTTGTTTTAAATAAAAAAAAGTTGTAGAAAATCTTTGAAATAGATATGTAATAATATAATATGGCATTATATATTTTTACCGCATTTCTTCCCATCACAAGATTTTCAGATACAGTAGAATTGTGAAAATATTCTGTTTTCAAGAAAATTTTTACTCGACGAACAATTTTTTTTATTTTATTTTATAGTGAATTCATATTTTCCTCAAAAATACATCTCTGTTGAACATAGATAATAACACATAAAATAAGTAAATTTTGATTTAAAGGTTATATTCGTTTAATAAAAAAAATGTGTTCATTAAGAATGAAATTACGACCTTGAATGAAATGTTAATAAAAGTGAAAATACATCTTAATCACTTGTAGATAACCTAAATTATATAAAAATATGCGATAAAAGATTTATCATCTAATGCAAAATTATTTAATTAAAATTAAGTTTATTGCTTAATTTTATCAAAGTAACTTCTTTAAATAATTCTGGCAAGGCCTTGAAATTATTTTTATTAAACATGATCAGAATTTTGCAATTATTATTTTAATAAGCAATTTGATTTAGTTTAAATTATAATAGCATAAATTCATATTAATAACGATATTATTGAAGATTAGATTAGATATTATGAGTTTTTGCTATTAACATTTTACTGCAACCTTTAGAGATTTATTTTGATCCTCTTCTTATCTCTAGATAATATTCTTCAATCGTATACCGTTCAAACCAAACCTATGGCTCGTTAGAGATAGCTTATTATCACCTGTTCAAAGAACTGCACATTTGCCAGGCTCTCGCAAGAGATATGAAATAATAATGGAATGTTAATAATGGATTGCCTGTTTGTTTTCGTCGTCTCTACCGTTCAGATTGACAAGCTGTCGCTCCATAGTTTTCGTGGACGTCCTAAGCTTCTGCGACCTAGCGGTGATTTGTCGCGTGCAACTCTCGCTATCCTTCTCTTGTCCATTCTGCTGATATGCTCGTTCCATTCTTCCTTTCTGCTGAGTACCCACTCATTTACATTTTCCACCTTGCACGCTCTTCTTATGCTTTTATTTCTCTCCCTGTCCAGAAGCGTCTTTCCAGCTATTCTGTGTAGTACCCTCATTTCGGTTGTCTCTAATAGTTGTTTAGTTTTCGCTGTATCAGGTCAAGTTTTTGCAGTGTATGTCATAGTTTCCACTTCAATGTTTTTATTTCGCCATATTGTGTCATTCAGGCATCCTGCTATTCTGGGTGCCTTCGTTGTCCGTTCTCGCACCTCCACCTCTACATCACTATATCCTGAGATTTCTATGCCTAGATATTTGAACTTCATTTCTTGCTGGATAACATTGCCCTCGACTTCCAGTTTGCTTCTTAGTGGTACTTTTGATGTCGTCATGCATTTACTTTTCTAGGTCGATATTATCATATTAAGAAATTTGGCAGTGCAGTTAAATCGATATAATAAACGCTGTAGATCGTCCTCATTTTCGGCTTGGTAGCCGTATTGGTATTCGGCGTATACGTAGCCGTATTGGTATACGGCGTCGTCGGTATAGCACAGAATAGTAATTTCCTGGTCGCCCATACTGTATCCCTTCAGTAAACGTACATTTCCTATTATTTCAGCCATAATGATGTTGAAAACAAGAGGGCTAAGGGAGTCACGGCCTACATTTATTGGTTCGGTCAGGACCCCGTTAATTTTGGCTTGAATTTGGTTCGCTTCATATATGTTTTCTATGGTTTCAACGAGGTTGTGTAGGATTGTGTGGATATTTTAAAGAAGGTGTACAACGTCTCTTAGCTGCACACGGTCGAACGCTTTTTCTAAATCAATAAAATACATATATGCTGGTTTGTTATATTAATTTTCTTGTCAATAAGGCATTTGTTTATTAGTAAATCACTGCTGACAAGTTGGTCTCCGTTGGATTAACGCAGCAGTGTTTACAAAAAATTACTATCTTATTTTATAGATTTTCTTACACTGCCGAAATAGCCATAGGACTTTTTTGAAGAGACGAATACGCCACAGAGGTATATATTATAGTATATACAGGGTGTTTCAAAACAAATGCGAAAAATTTTAGGGGGTAATTCCTTGTTCAAAATAAAAGGTAGTTTGCCTTATAAACGTTGGGTCAAAAGTGAACCATTAGGGAGATATCGCGGTACAAAGATGGCGGAAAAAAAATGTTTTTATTTTTTATCTTGAAAACGAAAAGAGATAGACTAATGAAATTTTATGGAAGCATTACTGTTATGAAAACACACTTTCTGGTAATTTTTTCACTTTTTTAAAATGAGTGGAAGGGGTTGAAATAAACTACCCCTATCATTCTTGTTAACGAAATTTAAAGAAAAATCTTATCAAACACATGAGAATGCCTTAATTTGGATAGTTTAGTTTGTTTAGAAACTTTTTTATCTCTTGTGTTCTTTTGATAAAACTCACCGATTTGAAATTAAAAAATAAAATGTAAAGCATTACATGTCAGGACAAAGAACATTTTTAGATTAAGAATCTAGTGATAATAACGATAATAATAATCATCTAGATAATAACGTATTGCAGTAGAGTAATGTCAAATAAAATAATATTAGGAACATCCTAAAAAGTAACAGCGGCCGACTAGATTTTTTCCTAAAAAAATTACAGCAGCCCACTAGATTCTTTATCAGAAAATGTTTTTTGTCCTGACATGTAATGCTTTACATTTTATTTTTTAATTTCAAATCGGCGAGTTTTATCAAAAAAATACAAGAGATAAAAAAGTTTCTAAACCAACTGAACTATCCAAATTATTTTTTTTGCATGTGTTTGATAAGATTTTTCTTTAAATTTCGTTAACAAGAATGATAGGGGTAGTTTATTTCAACCCCTTCCACTCATTTTAAAAAAGTGAAAAAATTACCAGAAAGTGTGTTTTCATAACAGTAATGCTTCCATAAAATTTTATTAGTCTATCTCTTTTCGTTTTCAAGATAAAAAATAAAAACATTATTTTTCCGTCATCTTTGTACCGCGATATCTCCCTAATGGTTGACTTTTGACGTTTATAAAGCAAACTACCCTTTATTTTGAACAAGGAATCGCCCCCTGAAATTCTCCTCGCATTTGTTTTGAAAAATTTTCATGTGTTTTAAAATTTTATATATTGTGTTCTAGTGGACTGATTTTGATTTTTTTAAAGAAATTTGTAGATACACTATTTGACTTTTTAGTATCTCTTTCTAAATTAAAAATGAACGTTGCCGTTTGTGATTTATACGGGAGAAAACAAACTTTTGAACTTTATGTGAAAATTTGATAGACCCTATGGAGTACGTTAACAAAACAAGGAATTTAAAAATCATTGCAAATTTTATCATCTAGGTATATTTTTATCGATACTTTGTTTTTCGATTCATCTCAATAGCCTTATTTTTTTTTTGGAGATATTCGCTTTTGAAGAAGACACTAACATTTTTTCGTATTTTTTACATTAAAATCGTGCCTTTGCTTTTGATCCCAGTCAGCAGACCTATAAAATAGTATTTATTGTTTATGTAATATCACTGTCTTCGAAAAATCATATTATTATTGTTTGTTGGGCAGAATGGTTTTAAATCCAAAAGTTGATCTGTACCATGATCAACTAAAACAGCAACAGCTGATTACTGACTTAAAACCATCTCTAGTAGAGTAATCGTCAATAAACAATAATAACATGACTTTTCAATGATAGTGACATTACAAAAACAATGAAACCTATTTTATATGTGTGTTGACTAGGACCTAGGAAATCGTTTCCGTCTTATTCAAATGCGAATATCTCCAACGAAAAGAAATCTATTGAGATGAATCAAAAAACAAACTATCGCGAAAAGACGTACCTACCTAGATTATAAAATTATTTTTATATCCCTTGCTTTGTTTCACAGGGTGTTTCAAACTTTCACCAAAATATCAACATTTTGTTTTCGAATAATTGACAGATGGAAACTTTTATTTTTAATTTAGAAAGAGATAAGTAATAAAAAGTCAAATAATTTAGCTACAAATTGCTTAAAAAATCATCAAAATCGGCCCACTAGAACAAAATATATAAAAGTTTAAATTACATCAAAATTTTAAGGTGCCCATTTTTCGTGACAGTGAGTGTATAAACATAAACTATAAGAAATGTATATATCTCTATGGCGGATCCATCTCTAGATAAAAACATGTCAGATAAATGTTGCATGTTATTAGTATGCTTAATCAGCTAAATAAAAATAAAATTTACCTAAAAATAAAAGACAAAATGAATTCGAATTTATATTACAAAAATAAACTGAATTTTTATTACAAAAATGAGCTTTTTATAACACAAACAAGGACACCTTCTCTTCTTCCAAAATGTATATTTGGTATAAACTATAAAATTTAATATACAGGGTGCTACAAATTCGAGGTACGAGCATTGGTATCTCGGAAACCGTAATAGATACGAAGATTCTTAAATTGGGGCAAAGTTGCGCTTTGGGATGTTCACCACGATGCCATCAAAAAAGTTTTAAAAATATCAAGGATTGCTGAGTTTTTTGGAAAAAACTGATTTTTTTGAAAATCAATTTTATTTTTTCTTGTCGTTACTTTTTAGAAAATCAAAAAACTAATTGCATATTCTCATAGCCACTTTATTAGGGCTATCTGATAGTATTTTTAGATTTTCAAATTAGCTGACAATTTGTGAGATACAGAGGCCAATTTATTTTTTTAAATACGGACCTGCATTTTTTATTTCAGATTTTGAAAAAACTCGGTCTCCTGAGTACAACGATATGCCACACTTAATATTTTTTTTGTTTTGACATTTGAACATAATTTATTTAAAATAATTTTAAGTCCGGCTCTGTTTTTTTTTAAATATTTAATCTATTCATCGTTACAATAATATAAACAATCAAATAATTTTCCTGGGACCGAGTTCTTTCAAAACCTGAAATAAAAAATGCAGGTCCATATTCAAAGAAATTAAGTTGACCTCTGTATCTCACAAATCATCAGCTAATTTAAAAATTAAAAATACTATCAGATAGCCCGTATAAAGTGGTTATAAGAATGTGCAATAAATTTCGATTTTCTAAAAAGTAACGACAGGAAAAAATAAAATTAATTTTCAAAAAAATCAGTTTTTTCCAAAAAACTCAGCAATCCTTAAAACTTTTTTGATGGCATCTTGGTGAACATCCCAAGGCATCCAATTTAACCATCTTCGTATCTATTACGGTTTCCGAGATACCAATGCTCGTACCTCGAATTTGTAGCACCCTGTATATAATAATATATACTTTTTTTAGACTTTCTTGGGACATTTTTTTTAAATCCCAATTTTTTATAATATATAGAGGGAAGGTCCAAGAACATTAAATTTCCAAGAATAATATATACTTTACTTAATATCACACTGTCTTAAAGAAAAATTTGCAGAACAGTTGGTCCAAAATTTTGGAATTTTAAATTTCTCTGACCCTTTTAATTTTCAGAATCTCCCTAATTCTCCTTTACCTTTAATTTTTCTTGATTTTTTCCAAATACCTTTAACAGCAAGACACATAACAATTTATACAAAACCCATAAACTTATAAAGAATGCTACAAAAATATCCATACAATATAATTTATACCAGGGCAACTTTGTAGAGAGTAATCTCAAATGTTCAGCACCCTTATTTCGAATAACATACTCAATCCAATAAACGGCAGTATCCAGGGGTTTCATTGGTCTATCATGAAATATCCTGGACCTTGCCTGGGCATTTTCTCTGTATTTTGGATTGTCCAACAACTCTATAATCTTATTAAATAAGTTTTTCTCACTAAAGTTTTTATCGTTGTAAGAGAGCTTTAAACCAAAACCCAGTTGAACTGCTTGGAAAGCATTATTATGCTGATCGGCTACTACAGAAATTGCTAACACTGGTACACCGTGGTAGATGGTTTCTTGAAGACTACCATAACCACCATGAGTGATAAATAGTTTCATATTTGGATGGGCTAAAAGGAAAGATAGACTGTAAGTTTTCTTGATAATCCAAAATTGAATCTATATAGGCTTGGTACATTTCATTCAGCGGTCGGTACGGCAGAAATCAGACGTTTCCGGCTCTGTATTTCACGCAGTTGATGGCATCGAGATAATATTAAAATCGTATCTTTTTCATATATTTAAGTATTTTAGTTTTTACTAGTGCAGTTACTGAAACCATAAAATTCTCAGATACGAAGTTTGTATGATGTAACCCTAGATCATACACACATGGCCAAAATTTTTGCATATATCGTTTAAAAATATACGGAAAGAAATTTATAGAATCTAGCTTTGATAATCTGTAATAAATATTTTTTTGTTAAAATGGATATGGTAAACAATGTTTATCGTTCAGACCCAATATTATTACAGATTCTTGCACATTTCGATTTGTAGTCTCTTGGGTTTCAGAAGAAATTTGACCATTGTTTTGGCTTTAAAATGCCTAGAAACATTATTTCACAGTTTAATAGGGTCAGAATAGTAACACTGTGTCAACAGGACTACCGACAAGTTGCAATAGCTGAAATTGTAGGAGTTAACCAAAGCGATGTTTCGCGAATATTAAAAAAATTCAGGGAGACAAACGAGATTACAGACCGGCCTGGAAGAGGTAGAGAGAGAGAGAGAGAGAGAGAGAGAGAGAGAGAGAGAGAGAGAGAGTTACTAGTGCTGTGCAAGACCGTCAAATATCCCTAATTGCACGAAGCAATCTCCTGCTTTCTAGTACTGCTATTAAAAATTAGTTAGCTCGCCTTGAAGGAGTAAATGTTTCAAGAAAGTCCATAGCAAGAAAACTCCATGACAGAGGATTGCATTTAAGGAGACCTCTACGTGTTCCGAAACTTAATTTACAGCACAAAATTACGCGACTACAATGGGCTGAGGAGATGAGAGCAAATGGCCCTAATTGGAATTTCGTCATGTTTAGTGATGAAACAAGAATAGGCTTAGCGCGACGAACTTTGGAGAGCTGAAAGATGACCACGCTTGAATACAGCTCAACCCCGTGTCCCTATATGGCATTATGGTATATGCAGGTATAATGCACGAAGCTCGAACTCCTCTTGTTTTTATTGATGGCACAATGACAGATGCCTCATATCTTAGAGACGTTTTAGAGCCTATTGTGCGTCCATTTCGATGGGCAGTGGATGATGAATTTGTTTACATGGACGATAATGCTCCTCCCCATCGCACTTTAGCGGTTCGCGAATTTTGTGAAGAAGAAGGTATAAGAAAACTGTGGTGGCCACCGATGTATCCAGATATGAATGCGATCTAGCTTGGAACATGCTAAAACGCCATTTTGCCTAAACGAATGATCCCCCCCATACCTTAAATGAATTGAAAATTGCTGCGCGCGAAACATGGGAGGCCATTCCTCAACATCTTCTGGACCACTTAATTCAGAGCATGGCACGTCTTCTCACAGCTTGCATTGAGGCTCGAGGAGGCAATACAGACTATTATTTGTAAGAAATAAGTAAAATTCTTTTCAATATTTTCTGTTTAAAATGAAATTTGTTTTTGTTGATTTTACGGCGTTATATGGCAATAATTTTGGCCATGTGTGTATATACTTACGTGGATGCATAAACGCCATACGATTAACATTAAAAACGATGTTTCCAACATCACGACATGCCATTTTCAAACCTTCTTTGTTGCACTTATGAAACGGTCAATAGGCTTGTCTCTCCCGAGGACGTTACTTTGCGCATGCGCTTTGAAAATCGCAAATGTTTTCAAAATAATCACAATTTTATACGACTTAAAATGTACAAATTATACATCGTTATTGAAAACCAACTGTTCAATCAATGTCATCATATAATAATAATGTCATAATCTTATTTCCATGGTGTAACGCTTGTATATTTGCGTTTTTTTTAATTTTAAATATTTTATTAATTACTCTTTTGTCGATCGCATTTACATAGCAAAGGCTGCAAATGTGTTCAGTGAGAAATTAATTTTAAGTATGTGCAATTTATAGTTATATTTTTTTTTCGTTGGACTTTTTAAATACTCGTAAAAATGACTAGAAATTGTGGGGTGTGTGGAAGTTCTAATATAAAGGACCTTGAATTATTTTTTCATAGTTAAGTAAATTATTCAGTTGTACTTTTATTTATATTAAACTGCACTTATACTTTCTGGTTATATTTCAGAAGAATATTGATATTCGTTCTTCTTCATCTTTATTGCCTTGTCCTAGAAGAACGTTGGCTACCATCGATGACAATGATATTTTATTCACGGCTTTTGTAAACAACTTGTTGGTATTTACTCCGTACCACTCCCGCAAGTTCTTGAGCCAGGACGTCCTTCTTCTTCCAGCTAAGCGTCTGCGTTCTATTTAGCCACATAAGATATCCAAAGCATTCCAGTTTTCTGGTCCTTACGCTTTTTATAACTTCTGTACTCGTATTCAGCATCTCCATCACTCTAACATTATTGATATTCGTCACTCATGATATCCTTCCTAAAATTCCCATGTAACACCACATTGAAGTCTTCTACTTTTTTTATCTCGCTCTTATTCAGAGTCAAAAATACATAACATTTTAATAACCGTATTCTCAGAGGTTGTAGTACCGAACGGCTCTAGTATGGCAAGCTACTCTCAAGGCGTTAAACGCTATATACTGGAGCTATTATTATTATCATAGAGTTAAAAATTAAAAATTATTGTATTATTCTCAGAGGTAGTTGGAACTCCCCGCTGCAAAGCACTTTAATCATCTTTCTGAACAAATCCTTAGCTCATTCTATTCTCATTCAGTTGTATTGGTCCAATTATTGTTTATATAATATCCTAGATACTCCAAATTGTTAACTTGTTCTTGATAAACACCACCTATGTGAATATGTGCAAATTTTTATGGAACTTAGGACATTTTACAAATAAAACATGAGAAACCGACTTTTTGGCATTAAGAATATTACTTACTTCAAGTCTTCGTATGATCTAGGGATGTAAAGCAACTCTGATAGTAAAAATGAAGTGAAAAAAAAACAAACTAGATGACACGTTATGTTGTGACAATTTCAAATGATACTAAAATTGCCCAAAAAACTGTTGACAGTAGAAGTATAGCATACTTGCGTGGTTGTTGGGTGCAATAACACTTAATATAATTGTCCCTCTCATTTTACATTTCAGCTTTATCACACCGATTTAATTAATCGTTTAGTATTCAAGCAGTTCGACGAGACAAGTGAGTAGAAAAAGTGCTCATTACATAATCAAAATATTAAATAGGCATATAATATGAATATAAAATACAATTTGATCAATATTAATAGTATACTTCTTTTTAATAAACTAGTACTTAAATTTTTCGTGTTCTAAAATTTTAATTATGTACCTTTAAAAAAAATCGTTACAGATGGCCGTCCCAACTAGCAAAACCGGTGCATTAAAATAAGATCGCGACCGCAGTTCAAGCAGCCGGCGCGCGGCGCCGGTGTTAATCTAAATAGTTTTGTTAGCTTGAGTAATAAATTACACGCACAATGTTTTTTTAAAATTTGCACAAATTACACTTACAAATACTTTTCAAATAATACTATAACAAAATTTTCGAGTACTCGCTACTTGAACCCGTGTATTTGTTTAGTCGGTTGCTTAGAGTATTCTCCAATAGTGGCAGCACCAGAGTAGAATGCACCAAGCCTATAATAAATACTTAAAGTATTACTATGTAAGTGAACTTTTAGTATAAATAATTACAAAATATTATAAAAATATAATGAAATGATAAATAAAAAAAGTATAAATAATTACAAAATATTATAAGAATATAATGAAATGATAAATCCCATAAAGATTTTTTTTGGATAGTAGTATTTATTATACAAGTACCTAATAAATCCACCGGAGGCAACCATTTTCTTATATAAACATTACTAGACTTTCCAGGTAACGTTTCATCTTCAAACTTCCACAAAACCGTCTGTTCCAACCTAGCAAACACATCCAAAAAGATCTTTTTTTTCTCTTCAGAAAAATCCTTACTCCTCAATTGAGAACCCATACTAAAATATATCACGCCATTTTTAGCATTGTCCATGATTTCCTGTAAGTCTTTGGGTAGTTTTTTGGGTGGATCGATATGAAATCCTCCAATTTCCACAGTATTTGGTGATAAAGGTGCGGCAGGACGTAGACTTGAATGAGAACCAAGAAGGACCAGGGAAACGTTGTCATAGATGTCAGCTATGTCAGGAGGGTTACTAAAGGCACCTTTTAGCATAGCATTACTGTTTGGGAACAAAAAATAATGCTTATAAACATAATCAGTGATATAAAATAGTAAATTATGAGCCCGTTCGCGAAAATTAGTTTCTTCAGAGGAGACTCTTAGCTTCATAGTATGCGTAACGTAAGAAGGTAACAAGAGATTCCCTACTTGATCGTTGACCCATGAATTTATTCCACCCATACTGGTGAATATGACCAATGGGCAGTTATAAATATGAGCAAATATTTTCAAACAATCGCTCCAAAAATGTTCTGTGATGACTAAGTCAAATTTCTGATTGGAACTTAACAGTTTTTGAACGTTTGGGTGGTGTAAAGTGCTGTTCCATGTAGGTTCTAATAATTCCAGGTAGTATAGTACTGTATAAAACGGGTAATCTTCAGGGCTGTCAAGAAAACTTTCTTGACTTAACATAACTAAAAATTAAATAAAATTAGTAGTTATTTAATGGAGTTTTACCAAAATTTTTCAACAGAAAAAATATGGAGAATAATTTAGTCATGTTTATCCATGAAATCCTAACCTAAATAAAAGCGACAAAGAGCCCACGTGGACTTGAAGAGTATGTCACCGCAAAACACTCCGCCCACTCATTTTATTGGCTACTGGTAACATATAATATCATTTCCCCCCTTACGGATGCTCCGTAGCTACAGAACGGATAGACGTACTAAGATGTATATCAGGAAAATATTTAACTTCTATAGGGTGGCTCAAAAAATGTGAGTGGATTGGGATAGTTTTTTTAAATGGAACACCCTGTATATTATTGCATTTTTGGCTTCCTTTCGGATAATTTTATATGATAAAATATGAATAAATATATTTCGATAGTTTCAGAGATATTAATAAATAAATAAAAAATATATAATTTTCAGCCTTTCTTAAAGATATTATTAAAAATACAAGAACTGTCATCAATGATCAATGTCAAAATGGTATGAATTGTTAACAGTTTTGCAGATATTCCCGGTTTTATATTTCATATAGTATTTTCCACAGTAAATTTTTATCAAAGCCATCAAATGATTTTTCTCTCGCATTTTACCGTTGAAAGATATGATATAATACCTGTATCTGCAAAACCAGTAAAATTTTGAAATACTTTATATACAAAAATGTTATTTTTTTAACAGTCCATCTAATAAAAGAAATAATATATAGGGTGTTTCATGTAAAAGAGCGAAGAAAAATTATTTTATATTTGTTAGTAGTTTGGCGTAGAATTTTGAACATTCTGTCAATTTTTAATATTTTTTCAAGAAAGGCTGGAAAATATATATTTTTATTTATTTACTAATATCTCTAAAACTATCGAAATATATTTACTCATATCTTAGACTCTGAAAGGAAGCCAAAAATGCAATAATATACAGGGTGTTCCATTCAAAAAAATTATCCCGATCCACTCACACCTTTTTGAGCTGCCCTATAAAAGTTAAAATATTTTCCTGATATATACATCCTCGTACATACTTTAGATTTGCACTTAAACAAAATTCTCAAGTTCTGTATTCTAGAATCTACAGATGCCCGACGCACCGTACAAACCGGATCCATACAAACCACCCCAAAACTTTAATACTTATAGGTACAATTTTTTAGTGTTTGCTATATATTTCCGATACTGTCCACTTTGTTAAAAAATTGCTAAACCAAATCAAAATTATTGCTTATAAAATTACCTACAAAACTGTATAAGTGCATGATTTAGTTAAACCTGTGACGTGCAATGATGTGAGCTTAAAATTCTTCAAATTTATTACGTTGTTTGAATTCAGGGTTTATATATCAAATAATGTTCTTAAATTAAATTTTAAAACAATAAAACATTAAAGCGTTGTAAAATATTTACACTAGTAAAAAATAGCTTTTTTCAGTGGCGTACGAGAAGTACTTAAAAAGATGAGTGAGATCCAAGTTTCAAAAATAAGGTACCGAGCAATATACTTTAGAATTAGAATTTAGAATGAGTGGGAGGGGGGTTAATCACTTCGACCTTACAGATCCATTGTGTCCCCCTTTCTTGAATCATAACTCATCATACAGTCCCAGGGCTTTGACAAAAGCCAGTATCTGGGACGGTTTTATAGAGGGTAGTTCTCCATCTCCAATATCAGTCGTACCAAAATTCATGGCACGAATGGTTGTCGTCTCGGCGCACTCAGTGATGAGGTGTACTGGTGTTTCACAATCTTCCCACAGAATCTGCATTCGCCGTTTCTTCTTAGTTTCAATCTACTGAGGTGTTCATTGAGGAGACAGTGTCCTGTTAAAACGCCGTGACAATCCGAAGATTGTTCTTACTCAGACCCAGGAAGATCTGTGATTTTTCTTGATCATAAGCCCTCAGAAACTTCTTCGAGTGTCTTAGACCATTGCAAGATTTCCATTCCAGGTTGCGGATGGAATCTTCCAAGTTCTTGAGTTCCGCCTTGAGTTGGTTACCACCTGGAAAGCAGAACGGTTCTGGTCCATTTCGTGGAGTGTTCGCTCCTTTCCTAGCTAGATTATTTGCTTTTTCATTGCCTTCTATCCCTTGGTGAGCAGGCACCCAGTGTAGGAGGACTTTGTTTTCTTTGCCTAATTTATTCAGCTTCTCTATGCATTCTTTGACCAATTTCGAATTGATTGATACTGAGTTACGAGTTATTATTGATACGGAGCAATATACTTACAGTTACAGTAGGGAGCAATATACTTACAGTAGTACTTTTAAATGATTTGACATATATCTTTATATAATAATAATAGCTCCCGTATATAGCGTTTAACGCCTTGGGAGTAGCAAGGTACAGCTTGCTATACTAGAGCCGTTCGGTATACAAGGAAGGTAATGTGGCTAGCACTACGCTTCAACCGCCTATTATTACCTCAGGATTATGAATCCCAAGTACTCATTTAATGCTGAGTCGACCTAAGTACCCAAACTATTTTTATTTTAATAAAAATAGTCGGCTGATGAAATGCCGGGTGTGGGAATCGAACCCACACCTTGAGATTGGTAGACGAGAGCCTGTACCTCTACGCCACCGGGCACCACCATATATCTATATTCCATCCACCACTTATATCTTTATTTCATCCCATAATCATATCATAAATTTGTACTTAAAACTAAATTATCTTTTTTATCTTTTTCCTGTAATTGCAGAATTTGAAATATATTATTACATTATTTCCTTTGACATTATTCTCACAGGTTTACAGTTGCGAAATATTACTTTGAAAGATAAATATAGTTAAAATTGGCTTGTTAACTGCATTTGGTTAAAACATTCCATCTTGTTTTGCCCTTCATCTGCAAAGTGTAGTTACCAAGCTTTTCTAAATTTGATATATACTTAAAAACAGCATCTGGTGTTGATGCTGTAGAAGGTAAGGAAAAGTTTACTTTATGGTGCCTTGAAAAGCAGTATTCAATTGACTCCATATAGAGAATTCAGAAAGTGATCTCTAGTATGTATGTTGCTATTGTATCATTAGGATTAAAAAAGACACATTACCTTAGTCTCTAAGTCTTGTTGGTTCTCCAACAACCTGTTGATAGATCTTTTCACAAAATAAAATGGAGGATTTCATAGCGCCTATATTAGTTTGTAACAGTTTTATATACAAATAAATGACATTAAATGGACATTAAATGAAGTTGAAATTATAAACATAAAACTGCTATAAACTAAAATACATCCATTTTATTTTAAATAAAATAAAAAATACCTGCCCAATAGGGTTTTAAGAAGAGACTGGACTAAGATATATGTTTGAAACCCAATGCTAATAGAAGATATATACGAATGAACTTACCTACTGGAGAGAACTTTCTCTAATAAGAGGCAGAAATATCAACTAAAATGCAAGTTCGCTACGTATTGTTAAATTTAAATGCTTATCAAAACAAAGCGTTAATGCAACATTTTCTTTAACCTCTTTAACGTCAAAGTTCTTTCCACCAAATTCAGAAGTTGTTTTGTATCTACATCTGAGGATGAAAAAAATAGAGCAAAATTCTTTAACTAACGAAAATATGGGCCAATTTCTGCGGAATTTATTTTGAAACTATTTCTCAACTGCAAAACGTATTGTGAAAAACTGTGTAGTTGTAAATAGTCTGTAATTAAACTGTTTAAACGTGTGGATAATGTTCAGGGCAATCAAATATTAGTGTGCTTTCAACTTCTAGAAAAAAAATAATTTAAATTTAATTTTTTAAGCGTCAGTTGTTGTACAGGATCCCGCTGCAGGAATATTACGCTCATTATATTTTAAATCAAAACCTAATACGCGTATATCTATAGGGTATATAAATAGATACTATAATAGGGTATATAAATAGGAAGGAAATACACTTTTAATAGGGCGCCAATTAAAAAGTTCCAGCAAATATGTTGAATTAATAATAACAATAACTGATTTTGGAGACGACATTGCGTTCATAACATTTATTCATTATTAATTTAAAGCTATTATACAAAATAATATTTTTTGCACTTAGAGTATTTCAAAATTTTTAACGGTTTCACAAATATTCGCGTTTTTATTGCATAATACGGCTCATTCAACGATAAAATACCAGACTAATATTGACACAAGATACAGATTTTAAAGTACTTTAAATATTAAAAAAATATTTTTTTAATTCTCCATTTAACAAAGGAATAATATTGTAGCAAATAACACAACTTCTTACTTTTCATGTGTGTTTATTGAAGACTGACAATTGAATGTACAATAGCAATGTCACCAACCTAAACGGTATATTATCTGGGTTACCAAAATACATACGTAAACGCTAACTAATATAAACAGTATTGGTATGCGATCATTGCAACAACGTATTAGCAAATTATACAATTGACAAATTACTAGGACTAATGAACTGTAATAAGGTCTAATAACTAAAATGCTCCTACAATATACAGAATGTTCCATTGCCCGTTTGTTGCCGTTGTTTAAAAAAAGGCTAAAAACACTTATTTTTATTTAGTTATTAATGTTTATGAAACTATAGAAACATATCAGGAAATAAATAAATAAATGCGGCAACTTGATATATTTTACAGCAGAGCTGCCACCTGAATCCCCAGAGAGAAATTTAAATTTCAGTCAGTCAGCCCGGCGACGAATATCTGCTATAGTTGGCAACAATAAATTTAACAATCGCGCCCTCGATTACGTAACTAAGAGTTTGTAAATTGGTATCGAATATATATACACAGAATAAAATTAGGTTTAATTTGATATAAAGTTATGAACGCAATGTCGTCTCCAAATTCAGCTATCATTATTATAAAACATATTTAAGGTATTTAGGTATATTTAAGGATTTTTATGTAAATTTTTAAATTCTAATTTATTACAGAAGTAAAACATTGCTGTACGCCATCGTGCACTTATAAAATTATAAACATATATTAACAAAAGTATTGTTACGTTTTTCGTCGGTTCCGTGTGGATAGAAAGTCACAATTTATTTAAACACTATTTATTTAACACTAATTAACAAAAATAATAACGAATGAATCATTACGGTGTCTATTCTTTAATGCGATGTTAAGGTCATCCGAGGGCGGGCCATTTAGTTAGGTTAGGTCGAGTCCAAACCGGTCCGCAACACTGCCCCCTTCTTAGGTACATGCTCGTCCCGAGACGTACACGGTGAATGAAGGTATTTGCAAAGCTGGCCCATGGTACATTGCGAAGTCTGGTAGAAATAGCAGTCTACAGTTTTCTCTCCCGATCCCAGCTTTGGGTTGTAACAGCAAACAGGGATCTCGATTCCCGTAAATCTGAACAAGACTTCAATCATGTTCCGGATTGTACGCCAACTCAAACCATCGAGTCCACACGCCAGCTGCGGAATGGCTAATTATGCAATGTTGTTGTTTAGCAGGGCTTCTCTCAGTTCAATCAGGGTCTTCCATAGATTGAGATAAGTCGGCTCATCTGGTCACCATTCCTTGGTGACCAGATAGAAGATGTGTCTTGCTTGACCATGTGCATTGTCGGTTAGCCTCAAGACGCTTCCAACCTCTGGATCCTGTCGGCGTAGTTCTCCGACACGCCCAAACTTCTCATTGAACGTCGCAGCGATTCCTCTGGACATCCGCAAATCTCGAGCCACACAATGAGCGAGCGAATAATCAGGAGGCACGGAAAAGAGGTCTCGTTGATCTTCTTTGGTTACACCATAGCGAGCCTTCTCACTGCTATTGTATCGGGCTATGAAATCGTCAAAGGACATCTCCGAATCAGGGGGATCAAAGCTGCAGGTTCTCACGGTCCCAGCACGATCTTCTATTTCGCCTTGGTAGGGGCTCAAACGGTTGAAATGGACTACCCTCGGTTTTCCTTTTGGCAATTTTCTGATACGGTATACGACGTCATTAATCCTATCCATGACTTCGTATCGCCCTTCCCACGAGGATTGTAGCTTGGGAGATAACCCACGACGTCTCTGCGGGTTGTATAGCCACACCAACTTGAATGTCGTAGTGTTCCTTCATTCGGTCACTAGCACTTTGAATATTTAGACGGACTCGCTGATGGATGTCGTCCATTCTTTGACGTAGTGTGTGGACATAATCTTCTCCGGCGACTTCTTCTCCCGGTCGACAACCAAATTTCAGATCACAGGGTAGGCGCACTTCCCGTCCCATAACGATGCTGGCTGGAGTTGGCCCTGTAGCTTCTTCGACGGATGAACGGTAGGCCAACAGAAACAGGTGAAGAAATTTGTCCCAGTCTCTTTGGTGGTCAGAGATTACTTTGGCCAGATAACGGTTGATAGTTCTGTTCATGCGTTCAACCATCCCATCGGATTGTGGATGTAGAGCAGTCGTCCTTTTGTTGCGGATGTTCAGGACTTCACAGAGGCCTTGGAACAGACTGGACTCAAAGTTTCTTCCCTGATCTGAATAAAGCTCCATGGGAACACCAAACCATTCCATTCTTTAACAAGGGCATCAGCAACGGTGGACGTTTCTTGATTTGGCAACGCGTAGGCCTCGACCCATTTGCTGAAGTAATCCATTACTACCACAATGTATTTGTTGCCATCGTTCGTCTCCGGGAAAGGACCAGCTACGTCGATCACTATTCGTTCGAAGGGACTGCCAACATTGTACTGGCGCATAGGGGCTTTACCACGCTTTTGTGACCCATTGATGGCTGCGCAAATGTCACATTTCTTACACCAAACCCTCTCATCTTCTTTGCAGTTCACCCCGTAGAACCATTCACGCAGCTTGCCAAGTGTCTTGGTAACACCAAGATGTCCACCGCTGGTTCCATTGTGAACTTCCTCCAAGACTTCTGGGACCCTCTTCTTTGGAATGACGATCTGCCTTCTCTCTTCTTGTCCCTCCGGTCTCTCGATCACACGGCGAAGTAGTCCGTTATCTATTACCAAGGAATTCCACTGAGCCCAGTACGACTTTACGTTCGGCGAATATCTGCAAACTTCTTCCCACGTTGGTCTTTGGCCTGCGTTTTTCCAGTTAATTACTAAACCTAATTCTGGGTCACTGGTTTGGTCATTTGCAAGATCTTCGTGTTGCCAGCTATCATTAACCACAGTTGTTCTAAGGAGTTACACTTCTTTTTCTTCTGCTCGGGAACAATGCTTACAGTACTTAGCGCAAGGTCTTCTGGAAAGTGCGTCGGCATTTCGATGGATTGCCCCAGCTCGATGTTCTGTGTCGAAGTCAAATTCTTGTAATCGTTCAATCCATCTAGCTACCTGCCCTTCAGGATTCTTAAATTGCAACAGCCATTTCAAAGCAGCATGGTCTGTTCTTAACAAGAACTTTCTTCCATAGAGATACTTGTAGAACTGTTCCACTGCTTTAACTACTGCTAGTAATTCTCGTCTGGTTACACAATATTTCCTTTCCGGTTTTGACAAGGTCTTACTAAAATAATCAATGACTTTTTCTTGACCATCCTGGATCTGAGACAGAACAGCGCCTAACGCAACATTGCTAGCGTCGGTATCCAATATAAAGTTTCCGTTGCCAAGGGGGTAGCTAAGTATGGGCGCACTAGTCAGGGCCTTCTTCAGTGTTCGGAATGCCTCGTCAGAATCTGAGTCCCAACAGAAACGCCTCTCGCCTTCGGTACGTCTGGTTAATGGTTTAGCGATGGTGGCGAAACCCTGTACATAACGGCGATAGTATGTGCATAGCTTCCAAATTCCCCAAAAAGCTTCTGAGTTCATGTTTGTCTTGGGCCACTCTTCCACTGTCTTGGTCTTCTGTGGATCTACCGCAACTCCCTGGGAGGAGACCACATGGCCCAAGTAGTGTACCTTTTCTTGACACAGATGACATTTCTTGGGGCTAAGTTTCAAACCAGAGCTCGCAAGTCGCTTGAAAACTTCTTCCAAATTCTTCAGATGATCGTCGAAGGATTTCCCCACCACTATAATGTCATCCAGGTACACTAAACAGGTGGTCCAGGATAGTCCCTTTAACACAGACTCCATTAGTCTTTCAAAGGTAGCTGGCGCGTTGCACAATCCAAAAGGCATGACGGTAAATTGTCACAGTCCGGAGCCCACCGAGAACGCTGTCTTCTGTCTGTCTTTCGGCGCCATGTCGACTTGCCAATATCCACTCTTCAGATCTAAGGTAGAGAATATTGTCGATCCTGCCAGTGTGTCTAGAGTGTCGTCTATCCTCGGCAGGGGATAGCTATCCTTCTTGGTAAGATTATTGAGCTGCCGATAATCAACACAGAACCTGGTGATACCGTCTTTCTTCTTTACTAGTACTACCGGCGATGTCCACGGGCTATTAGATAGTTCGATAACACCCTCTTCTTTCATTACTCGAAAGATCTTGTCAGCTTCTTCACGTTTGGCGAGTCTTCTCGGATTTTGTTTGATTGGTCGTGCATCTCCGGTATCAATTTTATGTTGTACTAAATTGGTACGACCTCTCTCTCCTGCTTCTCCTTTATCAAACACATCTTGATACTTGATTATCAGGTTTCTCAATTTTCTACTATTTTCGGGAGATAATCCCTTAACGTTTACTAACTCCTTCACCATTTTGTCCGGAATTTTTCCACGCTTCGAATGACTGAGGAGACCGAACAACGGTACCTTAAAAGGGTTCCCTTCTTCAAGGATACAGAATATTAATTCGTGTTCATTACTCTTACCGGTACAGTTTTCTTCGCTCGCAGCAGGGCTTTTCCAATAGCGATCCCTCGTCCTATTTCACTGTCATGGTTCCTTGGCTCCAACAGAATAATACTCCCATTATTCATTTTACCTTCCAGGCAACCATCCAAAAATATCTCACAGCGCTCAGGGATCGAAACATCTTCTGCTACCACCACGCGAACCGTCTCCTTACATTTTCGATGTAGAACCACTTCTTCATTTATTTTCAAAATTCCCTGTTTGAAGTTTAGTTCAAAACCTCTAGTGGTCATAATGTCCATTCCGAGAATAAGTTCATCTTCGATATCTGCTACTAACACTGGATGTTCAAAACTGGTGCCCCAATAACAAAATTAAGGTGTACTTCTCCATGGACAGCAGCGGAGTCCCCCGTAGCAGTACGTAGTCGCCATTGTGTTGTTTTAACCTTCTTCGATGTTTTAAGAATATCCGGTCTGATGATAGTTTTCATCGCACCTGTATCCAACAGCATGGTCTGGAACTCTCCATCAACAAAACCATCCACAAAAATGCTGTTGAATTTGAGTTGTAGCGAGGCGACTTGAGCAGTTTTCGTTGGGGCATGTTGGGTACAGGTCGACGTGTGCCCCTTCATTTCGACCCTTAGTAGTTTTCCGACCTCGACGAAGCCGGTTCTTCGTTCTTCTCCTTACAACGGCTTCGCATGTGTCCTACCTGTCCGCAGTTCCAGCAACGAATCGGTCCCTTCTTGCCCATGTACTGGTCCATTACTTTCCGAACAATCCTTTCCACGGATTCGTCGGAACATTCGTCGATGACCCGTACTCTTCCTAAAGACCGAAAACTTTGTTTCGCGGCCTCGAATTCTAGGGCACGTGCTAAAGCATCCACCAAGTGCTTTGGGTGGGCTAGGAGAAGCGCTTGTCTTGTATCGTTGTCACGTAAACCGTCGGAGAATGCCTGTACTGCCAACCGCTCCATAACATTCTCGGGCGTAACAGGGTACGCAAGGCGAACGAGGCAGGCTACATCGGCTTCAAACTCCTGCAGCGACTCATTTGCCTTTTGAATGCGATTTTTTAGTTGGGAATGATAGACATGTTCCAAATGAGCTTAGCCGTACCTCGTTTCTAAATGTCGTACCAATTGCTGATAATCTCCCTGTTCCGATGGTGACAGTGTCTGCAGGATATCAGTCGCATCTCCTAGTGCGATAGTCAAAGCGGTAGCTTTTTCAACGATTGTCCAGCCGTTCGCTCTCGCAGCGGCTTCAAATTGGCAAAAATAATTGGCCCAAGCGGTTTTTCCGTCAAACTGTGGAGGTTTCATAACTGATTTTGAGGCATACCTATTTTCGACTAGTTTCGGTCCCTCCGATGTTTCTTGACGTTTTGGTGAATTTGCCTTTGCTATTTCATCCCGTAAAATTTCGATTTTTCTGTTTACATCGTCCTCAATGTGTGTTATTTTGTCTTGTAGTTCTGTAGAATTTTCTATAGTCTTTTCTTCTAATTCCCTGGAAGATTCCTGGATTTCTGTTATCTTTTCTTCTAAATTAAGTATTTTATTATTAAAGCTGGTCTCTCTCTAATTTTTGGGAATTTTCTGTGGATTTTTAATTTTGTTGGGGATGTTTAATTTTTGGGGATTTTATCACTGATTTTATCTTCTAAATTAACTTCCAAGTCAATTATTTTACTATTTAAACTATTCAAATTGTCGTTTAAATTGTCTTGTAATTTTTTCAATGACGAGTCTAGGTCACCTTCCAGCTCGAAGTAAAATGTGTCAGGATCCTCACCTTCCTCAATCAAGACGTCTCTCAGTCTGGCTTGCAAAATGCTTTTCTTTCCATCTGTTTCGCATTCCCTCTCTTCCAGTACGCATTTTAATTCCGACACTTTCAAGTCTTTCAACATTTTATTCGGAGCCTTCTTTTTATTTCTCTAGTCTATCACACACGCCACACTTGACACCAATTGTTACGTTTTTCGTCAGTTCCGTGTGGATAGAAAGTCACAATTTATTTAACACTAATTAACAAAAACAATAACGATAAAAGACTTAAAGAACTATTTACAAACGATTTATAACAAAGAATTTATTTTTGAATTTTAGCGCGTCAACTGCACTCGTCTATTTATAACTGCCCTCTCTAGGCCACAGCCGCCGGCTTTTATACCTACAGCTAAAGATTTCTAGAATAGTCCATAGATCGTTAGGTGCATAGAGAAGGTTTCGATTGATCTCGTATGTACTACTCCATTCCAGTGGAACTCGATTCTTCTCGAATCTTTGAATGAATCATTACGGTGTCTATTCTTTAATGCGATGTTAAGGTCATCCGAGGGCGGGCCATATAGTTAGGTTAGGTCGAGTCCACACCGGTCCGCAACAGTATAAACAACATGTTGTAGGTAATTTTATAAGCAATAATTTTGATAACTAGCAACTTTTTAATAAAGTTAACCGTATCAAAAATATTTAGCAGAAAAAAAAGGAAAAATAAAAAATTATGTAAAATATTGGAAAGTAAAACTTCATTCAGAACCTCGCAATTAGTGGAAAAAATTAGTGGTTTCAATTAGCGTAGAAGTGTATTCCTTTAATTTCAATGTAAGCATTCAGAACGTCAGAATAGGTAAGTGATAGGCATTTTCAATTAGCAGAAAAAGTTATAAACTTTCAACTTTTCCACTAATTATACTTCAAAATTTGTGAGAAATGTCATTTTGACCTTTGATTTTCTTCCCGCAAGCGAATATGTGGTTAGAAATTAAAAGTTGATTGTTTTATAAGCTAAATATTAAGCTTTCTCTATGGATACAACTGACTAACGCTAGCTGTTGCTAAGATATCCTACTAATTATAATTGTGTTTTTTAAACATTGTGAATAATTGTAAACTGAGAAGTATAAAGTGTAATTGAGAACACTAATTTATTCCACTAATTGCGAGGTCCAGAATGAAGCTTTACACTTTATACTTTTTAATTTACGATAATTCCCAATGTCTAAAAAACACAATTAAGATTAATAGAATATCCTAACAACAGCTTGCGGTAGTCAGTTGTATCCATAGAGAAAGCCTAATATACATATAGCTTATAAAACAATCAACTTTTGATTTGATGAATTTCTCTTGACGGATGTTAATTAAAGACCATAATGACATTCCTCGCAAATTTTGAAATATAATTAGTTGAAAAGTTCAAAGTTTGTTAACTTTTTCTACTAATTGAAAATGACTACCACTAATTTTCACGTTCTGAATGCTTACATTGAAATTAGAGGAACAACCTTATACGCTAATTGAAACCACTAATTTATTTCACTAATTGTGATGTTCTGAATGAAGCTTTATACCCATTTTCCACTGATTTTCTGATTTGTAAAAGAAACGTTTTTACTTACGATCATATTCCTCAGCAAATCCAGTCAAAAGTACGTCAGTAATACTACCATTTTTTACAGGCAATTTATTTGTATAAGCACTAATCACAGTAACGTCGTGCCCCGCATCTGCCAATCCTCTCATCAGACGATTATACAGGATGTTAAGACTTTTCCCCGCCAACGGAAATACTCCCAAAATTCTTGCAGAATGACAGCATTGTACGAAGAACACCAAAATAAATGATAAAATGTCTAGACGCATCTCTGGAGATAGCAAATTCAAAATTCAAACTGAATAACTTAATAATTTTTATATTGTTTTAGATTGCTAGTCGAGTATTAGGTGGAATTTTTTAAGTTAATATTAAAGATGGTTATCAAAAAATTGTTTAATAATGCTAGATTTAAAATACGGGATTTTGCAACAGTGCTTCGGGCATCTGTAGGTCTTATAAAAAAATAAATTTGGTTCAAGTAGAATAATTTCTATTTCAGGAATATATTTTAACTTCTAAGGCTGGTTCAAAAAAATGTGAGTAGATTGGAATTATATTTTTTAAATGGAGCACCTTATATACAGGGTGGTCCGAACTGTATTCCGGAAACTTCGACAGCATATTCTGCAGATGAAAATAAGTAAAAAACTTTGTATAAATGCCCTAAAATGCTTTTCGGAGATACAGGATATATACACATAATTTTTACGTATATATTTATGAATAAGGAAATACACTTTTTATAGGGTGTCGCAACTCTCTCTGTTTAATTACTATTAATAACTGATTTTGGAGACGATATTACGTTCATAAATGTTTTTGGTTAGTTATATGTCAAATTAAAGCTATTTTTATTCTGTGCGTGATGTTACAAAGGTGTATATGAAAAAGTTGCCGCAAATAAGGGTTGCCACGATTCAATGTCATTCTTAATACTTTATACGGGCTCGGCAACAGTGCGTCGGACCTCTCTAGCTCCTATATTAAAATAATACCAGGGAAATTTACATTTGGAAGTACGTATGAAGAAATTAGTACCTGACCAAAGACATTATAAAGATAGACGGAACATCTCATTCATAAATACTTGTTGGTAGTGTATCAAACATTCCAATATGTCAAACAAGGACAGCGAAGTCTAAAATTTCCGACCCCGGCAACTAGGCGCATTTCGATTGTTCTAATGGCCAGTGGCCTCTCGTTTTTTGAAACGCATTTAATTAGTAAAGTACAAGTAAATTAATTAGTAAAATTTATACTCCATATTAATATACTACATTAACACTTTTTCGTCAGATGAGTTTTGTTATAAGGTCTAATATAATAATATAACTAATATCCCACATATACCTATGTTGAAACGTTAGTAGGTGGTTTTCGAAAATCGTTCCAACGTCGATTTTCAATTTAAACTTCCAGTTACTTCTATATAAACTTTCAGTTACTTTTGAATATTTACAGGGTGACTCAGGCTTCCGAAACAGTTCTATATTAGGTTTGTGGTTGGTGACTTTTCTTTCAATTTTTTTTCAGAATATGGAGGCAATGGTAAAGCACATTTTAGACATTTCTGTAAACATAGGTGGCCGGAACATATTTTAAAACTAAAGTTGTAGATTTGCTATTAAATTTCCATTCCAGAAATACCTTGAGGTTGCCACCTGTACTTTTTTGGAATAACTTATAAATAAGTCATTTTTATTTTCGTATTTTCCCTGAGAAAATTACCTACAGCAAACAGAAATATTCTTTTCGTCCAAATTTAATTAGAGATGTTATAAAACTTATAAATAAATTTTTCTTGTTTAGAATAGGCAACATTATTTAGAACTTCCCGTTTAATCTGAAATGATAGTTTAGGTTTTAGTTTTACCTTTTTTGGTCTTAAAAAGAACTTCAAAATTAGTAATTAGTAACGATTTAGTTAGTTCGCAATCGATAGCTTCCTGTGAAGTACTGTGTAATAGTTGTTTAATCTTTTATTATTAATAACTTCCTATACCTAAAATCAATATTTAATGAGAATTGTTTTTTTGAAAATATAAGACAAGATTTGACTTTCGGTCTTCTTCTTGTATTATGATGGCTCTGATACGAGGCAATTACCTTTTAGTCTCTCAATAGAAGGCATTTATCATTAAAAGTATCAAATCTGTGTGCTACAGTATGGAATTTCTGTCGCATAATAATGAATTGTTACGTTTGCTTCATCTACGTTACCGTAGATGGAGCTCAAGGCTTGGTAGGGTTTGTATAAATAAACAAAATACAAGAAGCAAAAAATTATTAAGCCCTAACCCCTACATATATGCTTATTATCTGCATTAAGTTCATCAGACTGAAGGGAACAGCCATTCGACGATCGGTTTCGGAGATTTATCTCCATCGTCAGGCCGACTTTGCTGTAACCCTCAATCCGACAAACGAAAAGCAAAAAATAGCATTTGAGTACAAAACGTACTACTATGGCGAGTGCTAGATGGCGAGAGCAGCTAGTAGTAATAGGTAAAAAGCTTTTTTGGAGGCCTGGATCACTCTGTATATAGGTATGTATAAAACTAGTAGCCTAAGAATTTTTTACAGTTCGTCCCATTCTAAAAAAAAGTAAACACACCGTACAAATAACTCTAGGAAGAGGTATTTGTACAGTGGTAAAAAATTGTCTAAACAAGGCCGAAGGGGCAGATATAATAAAGCAATAAAATGTAAAAAAGGTCGGGTAACACCTTTGTTTATTTGTTGAGCAAAATTCCTTTAGAATATCGTATATAATGACCAAAAATGACGCAATTCTAAGAAAAAAATGTCACTTTCTGGCTTATAATAAAATTTCAAATGCAACGTTTATATTCAAATTTGTTATGATCTACAACAGTTAGGTAGTAGTAATTGAGACGAATTATAATTCAATTACCGGCTACTACGTTCTTATTTTAATAGATTAATTACAAATATAATTAGAAATTATTTTGATTGTGAGAGGCTCCCTTATGGGACGCCTATGTACAATGACGACGGAAATATAAAAATGTGAAAACAATACCCACCTGTGAAAAGACAAATTCGGGTAATTTGAGCTTATTTTTCCACACACTTGACACTGTCGTACTATACTGAATTCGCAGATTCAAAAGTACGTTAAACAAAAACAAAAACCACCGAAAAACACTGAAAAGTTCACTTTCGTCTTGATTCCGACTTCAAACACACCGCAAGCTAAACATAGTACGCTATAACGGACCAAGGGCCGTCGCGAGGGGTGGTGGGACGGACGGCTCATTTCATTGGAAGACTAGCAGCGACGTTGCCAATAGTTCTAGACGTTTCAGCACATTAAACAGTAAACATGTCCTTTAATAGTAACGCATATATCCTCTGGTTAATAACATATTATTACGCATGCTTCTTTAAAAATAAACTCTTAATTTAATTAAGAAATTGAGATTTATTGATATCCGGTAAAGGTTTTAAAGTCACCTTTAATGCAAATCAAACTGAGTAGATAGGCGCAAATTTGAGATGTGGCAATGTTGCCTTCTCTATCTCAGTTGGTTTTTACAGTACGTAGTCAACCTCCGATTGTTTGATCGGGTTAAAATGTCTAATGTGATATCTGTTCTTACTAAATCTATGTACCTGACTTTTCTCCTTCCTTCGAATTTAATGAAAATACCATGCTATCGAAAAAAAAACGACGTCAAAGACGGCTGAGGAATGACAATCGATGGTAATTTATGCGTCTGGAAAGGTTCTATCGTTTTTAAAGTTTCTTATTAGTGTTAGTGTTAATTTTAACAAGTTTTATTATTTTTTTAGCAAATATGTATATGATGTCTATACAGGGTGGTCCGAACTGTATTCCGGAAACTTCGGCAGCATATTCTGCAGATAAAAATAAGTAAAAAAGTTCGTATAAATATATGTCCTAAAATGTTTACTTTCAGAGATACAGGGTGTAGAACTTTCATTTTTATTTCGATTTTTTCTAAATAATTTCTGAAGTAACGTCAATATTTAAATGAAAATTGGTGTCTGGGAGTTTTTTGACATGAGAAGTTTGATTTTGGTGTCAATATGACTTCTACTAGTAGAGGGCGCCACCTACATGTATTTTAACTATTTTGAAGCGTAATAACTTTTTGTCCGTACCTGATTACAGTTGAGGGTTGGAACCTTTGGTGTTACACAGCAAAATAAAAAACTCGATTACACAACAAAATAAAAAGATTATAAACTCAAAAGTTTATAATCATCTGCTGATGATGCTAACATGGTTAGCGAAACGCGCGTCCAGTGTAAAAGTAAAAGTGTTTTGGTGTATTGTGGTGATTTAGTGTTTTTATTTTGCTCCGTACCTGTATAAAAGTACCGAGCGAAAAAATATACATCTCTATGACTTTCTACGTAAAAAATATCTCTTTGTAAAAATCGCTACGAGCAACCGTTCTTAAGATATTTAGAATGGAAATAGACAATACTATTTATTTTTTTAAATTAATCATAAATTTTTCTGCAAAAAATGATGGTAAAACAGTTTCTATTGAAGTTTTGGCACAAAAACATTTCAAATTTATGATGTCAGTCTAATAACTAGTCACTTTAGTCTAATAACTAGTCACACTTTAGTCAACATGTTTAATTTATGTCAATGATGACAGGTATTGATAATTTCGATTCCAAATGTTTCGAAAACCATTACTCGTAGCGATTTCTACCAAGAAACCTTTTTCACTTAAAAAATGTCGTGAATGTATTTTTTTTACTCAGTAGTTTTATGCAGGTACGAACGAAAAGTTATTACTCTTCAAACCAGTTAAAAAATATATAGGTGGCGCTCTCTACTAGTAGGAGTCATATTGACATAAAAATCAAATTTCTCATGTCAAAAAACTCCCAAACACCAATTTTCATCCAAATATTGATGTTACTTCCAAAAATATTTGAAAAAAATCGAAATAAAAATGAAACTTCTACACCCTGTATCTCCGAAACTAACTATTTTAGGACATACATTTATACGAATATTTTTACTTATTTTTATCTGCAGAATATGCTGCCGATGTTTCCGGAATACAGTTCGGACCACCCTGTATATAGATGGCGCCGTTTTTTTATCGTACATGAAGTAAACGAGTCTCGAAAATACAGTAAAAATATAGCAAAGATTTTAGTAAAATTTACTAACAGAACGGAATAAATACATTTTATATTGTAAATATTCCAAAACGTTTAGTAAAATTTGCTAAAATATTGTAATTTTTACTAAATTTTCGAAACTCGTTTTCTCCGTGATACGGTATAATTATTGAACAGTGTTAGTTATAATTATAAATACAAATTAGTGTTTTTTGGTTTGAGTTATTATTATTAATTTTAGGTAGCTATGCCCCTGTAAAACAAAATTTAAAATTAAAAAAATAAAATAAAAAAAAGTTTGAAATGGCTTAGAAATTGTAAATTTTAATAAAAATCCCTAATCAGTTTTAACAATAAGCTGAACAGACTTCTAACAAATGCCGAGTCAATATGCTGTTCCAATGCTGGTCGGATCTCGAAGTGGTAGTTTAGGGTATGACGTTGTTCTCTTGGGACTGAATATGAGACTATTTACACTATTTATAAAAATGTTTAAATAAAAAAAGTAATACAAGATTGTGAAGATACTGTTAGAGGATATTCATTAATATGAACTCACACTTGGTCATGGACTTGTCTAATTAGTTATATCTTATCATTACTATCTATTTAAAAAATGTTAAATGTTTTATAGAATTTAGTTATTTTATAATCATTCGATAATTAATTGATAGTATAAAAATTATTTCGTGGGTGATAACATTTTATTACATTATTAAAATGGTAAGAAGTGTTTTTAATAGTAAGAAGTGTTTTTTAATATAATTAGTGGTATAAGCACAGATAACACATAATCCATATGGCTATTGCTTACGGAACAGCATGTTTTCGATGAGACAGTTCCCTATTAATGACACAGAGGGCGCCTATAGCCAAATCTAATAATATCACAGATAACACATAATCCAGATGGCTCCTTACGTGTTAAAAATTGTCACCCTAATTTCACTCCAATTTGGAAAAATATTGGAGTGACATTTGAATAATCTGAAATTTTTAGATTTCTTTTCTCACTTTTTTGGGAGGTTTTGCTTCTCTTGCACAGATGCCGTTTGCACTTCAGTTGCGTGGTTGCCAAACGTTATATCGAAATATATTTCATTTCATTATGAATATATAAAATTAAAGGTAGACCAAATTAAAAATTATGTAATTTATAAACATGAAGGTAAAGGTGTGGATCCGGTGGCTGACCTTGAAGCCCATATTTGCTGCTTTTGGTCATAGATACTACGCAAGCGCACATCGTCGATGTTGCCAAATTGCAGTTTATTTTCGAATTATTTGCAGTTGAAATTTTTTTTTGCGTGTTAATCAATAATAATACAAATTCTATAATTTCAGATTTATCTTGATATCCAAAATTAAGGTAAGAAGGATAATGAAGATTGTGAAATGAAAGTATTATAATATATAAAATTGTAAAATAATAACATTTATTTATATGTTTACATTAGAATTAAAATTTATCATTTACGGATTTTTTCTTAATGGTTTTAAACTTATTAGAATTATTTTATTTCTTTCAAGTTATTTAATTTCTAGTTATTTACAGGCAACAATATTTTTGATTATATGCATGTATTGATGTTTTGAAGTACTACCATGACGGGTCTTATTATAGAACAATAAACGTCAATCGGAGATAGAGGTAACATTTTACCTATTATATAATGTTACTAATATAATATACTTTGATTATAATTAATGTTTGTATCATAATTTCTTAAAAATATCAAGCATAGATATCAAGTTAGTGGATTTTATCGAAGAGTGTGTTGATAAGACTAAAATAAGCTTTATGTTTTATCTTTTTCTCTTTAGAAGGGAGATGGTTTGTATCGTAAAATACATTACAGTATTTAATATCGTGTACTTTGTTATTCTTTTCTTAATTTACTGTAATTTCTTGTTTCCTATAATGCCAAATCTTGACAATATGGTGAAGGTTGAGTTTTGATCTTATTAGTTTTATAAGAATAATAATAATAATAGAAATACAAGACTAAATTAAGACTTAGTTTGTGATTTATATTAAGATCTTTCTTATAATATTTGTTATGTCTTCATCTTAATACTATATTATGCTTGGTCTGGAAAATAAATGTTAAAATATCTTAATTTTGCATATCCTATTCATCCTTCCATTAGGAAAAATATGGTTTATAAATCATATATGCTAAGAAAATCACATAAATTAGGTGTAAGAATAGAGAAATCTTAATGTAGCAGAAAAATTAATGCAATATATGTATAGGCAGAATTAAACAAGGTATAACTGTTAATGTTGCTGAAGCTGATTCTACAATTTTAATTACGGAGGCTAAAAGGCCTTTTAAGGCCTCCGTAGTTTTGATGGAATGTTAAAAAAAATCTATTATGAACATAACATGGAGCTACAGCATTTAAAAATTACAAAAAAAAGAAAAAATTTGGACACATCTCTTTTAATTTCCCGAATTTTTAATAAAGCACTTTTTAAACGTAGCATAATAATCTAGATAGGAATCTAGAGTTTTATTTCTATATAATTTTATTGACTGAAAATACATAATAAGCGTTCATGTGTTGTGCGAAATATTAAAATAATATACCGCGTACTATGATTGATAAAAAAAATAGCGTCAGCAATGACTATGAAATGAAGATCGCTGTCATTTTATGGAAATGTCCTCAATCGTCATTTCCCAGACAACTGGACGCCGTTTTTTCGATCATACGGTATATATTGACAAAAAAACACTGAAAAGCACATATTTGTTTTCTACTGAAAATAATTCCAAAATAATTCACAATCTGGCAACATCGAAGATGTGCGCATGCGTAGTGTCTGTGATTATATGCAGCAAAAACTCGTTTCAAGGTCAGCCACCGGATCCACACCATTACCAACATGGAATAGATATGTTAAATTAATATATAAATATTTAACTTAATACGTTCATTATTATTTTATTAATTTATCGTCACACGTCATTTACCAGTTGCCTAATTACGAAAAGTTTCATATGACATTAACCTCAAAAATGATCTTTGAAAACAAACAACAACAAACAGAGCAACAAATGAACAAATAACTACATAATGACTGATAATGATAAGTGATAAAAATAACTTTAATGATATGAAGGCTGATGAAGGTAATTATAAACATTATTTTGAGTTTGTTTAATAAAATATAGGATACTATATATAACTAAGCAAAATCAAACAGTTTTAGACAACCAATACAAGATTTAGAACTTGACATCGTGATAAACAAATTGTACATTCAGCAACTCGTTTAAATATTATAGGTAAGTAATATTTTCACAAAACTAAACATTTTAGCATAAAATCACAGAAAATATATAGAATATTACCTATGATAAAATGTTAAATACTGATGTATATTTATTCTAATCACATTTAAATTTAAACTCAAAATTTTCATAAAAAGAAAATGATAATTTTTCGTAAATATAAAGTAAATAATATTACATATTTCAGGTTGATTGACGAATACTCTACAGTTGATTAGAGCCCATGATGATGCGAAGATAATTAATATCACCTAACTTCAAGAAACCAGCGTAAAGAAGTTTACATTCACAACTCATCTAACCATTATAGGTAATAATTTACAAAATTAGTCATTTTTGATTATAATATTAAGGTACTTAGGTACATTTTTATCTTCTAGATCAGTAATGTCGTCATAATTTAAATGAACTCACAGATAGCAATGGGGCACTGCACCGAAGCAGTATTACAAAATATGTGAAATAAAACTGTAATACAAATTGCTCTATAAAATTTAATAGAAATAAATTTATTTATGAAAATTAAGTTATGAAGTTTTATTTTTCCTAGGAAAAAAATAACATTTATATTTTGATCAATTTAGAACATTACAGTTAAAAAAATATGTGTTAGAATAACATATTTTTAATAAAATTGCAGCTTTTAATTTTTATACTTTTTTGCTTTTATATCAATAAGAACTAACGTAAGGAACAATTCATATTTATACTATGAAAACACATGCATATTTTTTGATGTTTTTAAAACCAGTGAATGATGTTGAAATATACTACACCTATTATTCTTATTAACTAACTTTAATTACAAACTTACACATTATTGTCATTGGAAATAAATTAATTTGGATATTCTATTTGTTTAGAAACTTTTTTACCTATTGTAGTTTTTTTAAAACCTACTTGATTTAAAACAAAAAAATGTCACCTGTTGTGACAAAATAAGGTCTTTTTTACTAGAAAACAATCTAGTGAGCTTTTCTAATAATACTTTATTTGATATACCATATGATCGAAAAAACGGCGTCAGCGATGGCTATGAAATGAAGATCGCTGTCATTTTAAATGTAAATTTATATGGGAAATGTCATCGATTGCCATTTCCCAGCCAACTGGACGCCGTTTTTTTTTTTCGATCATACGGTATAATATGTATTCCCATCTGTTAATCTTTTTATTTTAAGGAAGATTTAGGAAGGGTAGCTTAAAACATGTTTGTCAATCAATTATCTTTATATGTCGTTTGTAAAAATATTTTACAGTACTAGAAAATAAAACTGTTTTTAAGGCGAACAGCTTCTTTGCTAAAATATTTTTTTGGTCCCAACACATAATGATTTACATTTTTTTTTAACTTCAAATAATGAATTTAATTTTGTCGATTTTGGCAACGTTGGCACGAAGTGAAGCAGAATTAAAGTTTAATCGCAGTGTAAAATTTTAAGTTTTTTAGTGTTCCTAGTTGAAGAAAATTAGAAAAAATTGTCGAAGATAGTCTACAAAAGTAAGCCTTTAACCCTTAAATATAAAAGTGCTTATCTATAACCGTCAAATATCCTTAAAAGTAAAATTTTGGTATAAAAAGCCACGCCGCGTTCAATACCTTTTGGACTTTGAACCATCACACGTCCATTATAATAATACATATTTGACCCAGTTTTTGGACTACAGCGGCTCGACGTTGCCAAGTGCAAAAAACATTCTTTTTGACTAGGATATATCCTGATATTTTCTTAAATAATGGTTGATACGGTAATGTTCAAACAATTCGAAGAGATAAAATTCTTGATACAAAACAGCAAACAAGAGCTAAGAGAAGATATTAAATCAGTCAGAGAAGATTTAGCGATACAAACAGAAACTTTAAAAGAGAACATTACTGTATTAGAAAGTAAACTCAACGACTTGGAAAGCAGGGTTCAAATAATAGAAAAACTAGCTAGAAAGAATAATCTAATAATCTTTGGCCTACGGAACAATCGAAATTTAAAAGACATTGAGCTAGCTGCCTGGGTAATAGAGCAATTAAAAACTCTTTTAGGAATAGATGTATATTTAAGTGACATAAATAATATATATTATCTAGGTAACGACTCAAACAAGCCTTTGCGTATAGAACTTAACACATATTTAAAAAAAGTTTTAATACTCAAAAACGCTTATAAATTGAAGGGTAAACAGATTTTTATAAACCACGATCTTTCCAAAAAAGAGAGAGTGGTGAATAAAGTATTGAATGAGAACTTAAAAGAGGCTAAGAAGAAAGGTTTGAGAGCGTACGTAAAGAAAGAAACCCTTATAATCGGCAACGAGAGTTTTAGCTACGAACAGCTAGTGGAGAGAGGGCATAAAGAAAACGACTCAGACAACGAAGTATTTACTGACGTTCCATCAAGACCTTCCTTGAGTGCCCCGGGTACACCTGTATTCGATCTACCAGTTCAATCTAGTGGTATCGAGCGCAACAAGCTAGAATCAAACCATCCCTTATCCAGGCCAAACAATACAATTGAATTCACCGTTGTTTCAAGGACATCCAGTGCGGAAGCGCGAAGGGGTTCAAATAGTAATACAGCATCTCTACAATCATCCAGTAAGGTACAAAGACCGGCAACTAGGAGCCACCCGAAACCTTAGTATAGTAATCAGAAGATCCATCTAGTGAAAAAAATGACAAATGTGCGTGAAGAGGTAACATTCTAGTTAAAGATATCTAGTGTTAGAAGTGTGTTTTAGTGTTAAAAATGGACTCATACATAAGAGATTTTCAAGTTAAGGATATAGAGACAGAAACAATTAGTGATTTTAATAATTTTAGATCTAGATATTCAATTAATCTAAAAAACGACTTTAAATGTATACATTGTAATATTAGCAGTTTAGGGAAAAATTTTGATAATTTTAGAATATTTTTGGAGACGCTCAGCCTAGAATTTGACGTAATTATTCTTACGGAAACTTATAAACAATATGATATTTCTAATAGTCCATTCCAAATAAAAAATTATGACCTAATTTATAATGAAGGTCAATTGAATAAAAATGACGGAGTTGTTGTTTATATAAAATCGGAATTTAATTATAAACATTCTATAGTTTCTTTAGGTAATACAAAGATATTAGAATTAATTATTAAATATAAAAACATCGAAAATATTTTGTATATCTGCTATTTATAAGTCTCTAGTTTAACGAATTAGATTTTATTACAAGCCTTGAGAGGTATCTTTCTCAAAAAAAGAAGTTACACTCACACATTTTAGTTGGTGATATAAATATTAATTTAGTTGATGAAAAAGATTATGTAGAACACTATAAAAATATAATGGCATCTTTTAACTTCAACTCATACATTAATAAGATAACTAGACCAAGATCCGGTACATGCATTGATCATTTCTTTGTAAAATGTTCAACGGAAATATCAAGGAGAATAAAATCTTTTATTTTTGAACATGATATAACAGATCACTATCCAATTGCTATATCTCTACCTATAGAAGTAAACAAACCGAAAAATAACCTATGTAAATCTAAATACTATACCAATTACACATTATTAAAAGAAGATCTCCGGAAGGAATCCTGGAATGATATATATACAGAAAATAATTCAAACAAAGCTTTTCAGATTTTTATGCGAAAATTAACATTGTATATCGACAAAAATAATAAAAAAGTTGAAATTAAAAGGTCTAAAAACACTCATTTTATAAAAGAGTGGATGACTTCTGGGCTTCTTAAGTCAATAAATATAAAGAATAAATTATATAATAAATTAAAACTACATCCGACAAATCAAGAATTAAAAGACAACTATAATAATTATAAGAATAAAATTAGGTCACTAATAACAACTGCAAAGAAAAATTACATAAAAAGAGAATTTAACAAAAACAAAGAGACATCTTCTTCTCTATGGAAGTGTATAAATAAAATATGTGGTAAAACACAAAAAAATAAAGATATAAATACAATTAAAACCGAAGAAGGTCACGTATATACTGATAAATTAAAGATAGCTAATGCGTTAAATGATCATTATTGTAACTGTCGCAGAAAAACTAGCGGTTAAAATATCTTCAACAAATAATACCTGTGATATAAACCGTCTGGAAAACAGTCTGTATTTACGTCAAACTTGCGAAGACGAAATAATAAACATAATAAAAAATCTGAAAAATAAAAAGCTCCTGGTTTGACAATATTAGCTCGGATATTATTAAAATAATTTCGGGAGATATATCAAAGCCTTTAACGTTTTTGATAAATTATTGTATCGAAAGTGGTTGTTTTCCGGACTGTCTTAAAGTAGGTGTAATTAAACCATTATATAAAGGGGGTGATAAGGAGCATATAGGCAATTATAGACCGATATCTATATTATCAGTTTTTTCTAAAATTTTTGAAACAGTTATAAAAAAACGCTTGTTAAAATTCTTTCTAAAATTTAACATAATATCAAAAAATCAATTTGGTTTTTTAGAAGGCAAATCAACACAGGATGCCGTTCATGCATTGACATCATCAATCTATGATGCTCTAGACTCGGGACATCGAAGCCTCTGTATATTCGTAGATCTCGCTAAAGCATTTGATACGGTAAATCACAAAATACTTTTAGACAAATTAGAGAGATATGGAATACGAGGAAACAGCCTTAGTATTTTAAAAAGTTACCTTAAGAACAGATCACAATATGTTAATTTGGGAGATATTAATAGCAAGCCAGGAAGGATTGAGCATGGTGTACCACAAGGCACTGTGTTGGGTCCGTTATTATTTGTTATTTATATTAATGATCTACTTACAATTAATACAAAAGCAGAAATTTTTAGCTACGCAGACGATACAGCGATATTTTATAAATCTAACTCTTGGTCGAATTTGAAAAGATTAGCAGAGGAAGACTTTCAGACAATTAATACCTGGTT
Source organism: Sitophilus oryzae (assembly GCF_002938485.1). NCBI lineage: Eukaryota > Metazoa > Arthropoda > Insecta > Coleoptera > Curculionidae > Sitophilus > Sitophilus oryzae. The sequence continues at coordinate 455,700 of NW_022146030.1, forward strand.
TATCAAAAACAAATTAACATTAAACTATGACAAAACCAAATATATATCCTTCTCTATTTATAAAAATAATGAACCAGATTGGGACAGATTACAAATAACCAATAATAATGTAATACCGGAATGTGATTTTATAAAATATTTAGGGGTTACAATCGACAAACATCTTAAATGGAATATTCATATTAATAATGTAACTAAAAAATTGCGAGGATTGTTGCCGAAATTTAATTATTTGAAAAGTTTTTTGGACGTCAAACAGCTTAGAATCCTGTACTCATCCCTTGTACAATCTCATTTGACATATGGAATTCTAGGGTGGGGTGGTGCGGCTGAATGTCATTTAAAGAGCTTGTATTCTGTTCAAAAATGTTCATAAAAATTATTTACAATAAAAAGAAAACTTTCTCTTCAAACGTTCTCTTTAAGCAGGTGCATCTACTGGATATACGTCAGCTATACTGCCTAGATGTTTTAAAATTCATTTATCAGGGGAAAATATCTATTGAACATGTTGACCATGAATATGAAACTAGACATAATGCGTTTTATCCTAGTTTATGCTCTAAAACTGTTGGACAAAGATCTTCAAAGTTTTTTGCACCTCGATTATATAACATCTTACCAACCTTCCTAGAGGAAGTTAAAAGTTACTCTGGGTTTAAAAAAGGGGTATGCAAATGGATGGTTGATCGAGGTAGAGATATATTTAATGACCTAGTTAACTTAAAATATACAAAATAAATTTTCATAAGTGCCCCCAGTGAACATTATATATTGTCATAATTAAATTGTATTCCTTTCCACATACAAGTAATTCTATTACTTTGTGGTAATTCTTTTAACGTTTATTTTGATTCTTAAAATTTAAATATAGTCTTAGTTAAATTGTACCTAGATAATGTGTATTAGATATAGTAGCATATTATGTTGTATTGTACTGTACTATTTTATATCTGTTTTAATTTCAAGAAAAATGTTTAATAAACGTTATTATTATGTTCTTGAATCTCGGGCTTTCCGGTATTTAACGTAGTCGCGGACTTAAGTCAAGCGTCAACGCTTTTTACTGTGTATTTAAGACTTGTCGTGTAATATTACATGTGTGGAGGATAACTGTTTTTTGAATGGGTATATAAAGTTTTGGTGGAAGTTCAAGGCCTTTCAGACTATCATGTAATGATTTTGGGATCAATCCTGTTGATGACACTATTATTGGTATAATTTTTACAATGTCCTGGTGCCACATCTGCCTTATTTCTTCTGCTAGAGGTATATATTTTTCAATTTTTTCAGTGTGTTTCTTCTTGACATTTTGTGAATTTGGTATGGATATCTCTATTAAGTATGTCGTTTTGGTTGGTTTGTGGATGAGCGTGATGTCGGTTTGTTGTGTGGTGTGGTTTTGTCTGTGATTATATCCCGGTTCCAGTAGAGCTTGGCTGTCTTATTTTCTAGAACGTTAGCTGCTTGATATTTGTAGTATGGTGTATGGTAGCAGATGAGTGAATATTTCTTTGCTATTTCCTGATGGATTATTCTGCAAACATCGTCGTGTCTTTGGGTATATTGTCTGGAAGCAAGTATAGGGCATCCCCCGGTTATGTGTTCTATTGTTTCGGTTTGTGTGTGACATAGTCTGCATTTGTCTGTAGGTGTTTTGGGGTCTTTGATTATGTATTTCTGGTAATTACGTGTGGCGATGATCTGGTCCTGGATTGCTATTATGAAACCCTCGGTTTCTCCAAACAGGTTACCATGAGTAAGCTATGCATTGGATGCTGCTATGTCAATGTGTGGTTGTGTTAGTTGGTTTGCATGTTTTCCATGTAGGGCTTTGGATTTCCATTTTTCAATTTTAGTCTTTGTTGTTGTAATTGCATCAACTGGTATGAATGCTTCATTGTTGAATTGTAACGGTGTACCTGATGTTGTTAGGTTAACAATGCTTCGGTGTAGTGGGGCTGGTAACTGCTTTCTCTCTGAAATATTCTCTGAGTGTGTGTATTTGCTTGTAGTTCATGTTCTTTAGATCCATGAATCCCTTTCCTCCTTCTTTTCTTTTAGTGTAAATCTTTCTGTTGCCGCGTGTATATGGTGTATTCGGTACTTGTTACATGTTGTTCTTTTGTTAACCTGTTTAGTTCTTCTAATTCTGTGTCACTCCATTTTATAACGCCAAATGAATACGTCAGGACGGACGCTGCATAGGTATTTATTGCTTTCACTTTGTTTCGACCGGACAGTTCTGTTTTGAGTATTTGTTTTATTCTGTTTTTGTATTTGCTTTTTAGTTGCTGTTTTATGTTGGTATGCTCTAATCCTGTTTTTTGTAGGTATCCGAGGTATTTGTATGTCTCATCCATTTCCATATTCTGTATGATATTTGAGTCTTGTAGAATGTATTCTTCCTGTATCGAGTGTTTTCCATTTATAATGCTGTTTATTTTTACATTTATCTGTTCCTAGTTTCATTTGGATGTCTTCACTGTATGTTTCTGTAATATTGAGAAGGTTGTTGAGTTGTTTTCTGGTTGCTGCATAAAGCTTTAGGTCATCCATATATAGCTGGTGCGAGATGGTAGATGGATGTGTGAGTGAGGATATTTTATAAGCATCTTGGGGCGTTTTGTTGAGTAGGTTCGATAGGGGTTGAGCGCAATACAGAACCAGAGTGCACTGAGGGAGTCACCCTGAAAAATTCCTCTATTAATTTGAATTGGTTCTGTGTGGATGAGTTGTTTTTTCATTTTGATGTTTAGGGTAGTTTTCCATGTTGCCATGATTCTCTGCAGAAGTTGTATGATTTGAGGGTGGATTTTGTATATTTGTAGAACTTGTATGAGCCAGGAGTGTGGGACGGTGTCGAAAGCTTTCTGATAATCTATGTATGCAAAATGTAGAGACTTACGTTTTAATTTGGCTTGAGTGTGTATTTCTGCATCTATCACCAGTTGCTCCTTGCAGCCCCTAGATCCCCTGACAGCATCCTTTCTGCTCTTCTGATATGATGTTATTATTCTGCAGGTGAGTGTTGATCTTTGTTGTTATTATTGCCGTTAGTAATTTATAGGTTGTTGATAAACATGTTATAGGGCGGTACTTAGATGGGTTTGCAGTGTCCGTGCCTTTGGGTTTAAGGTAGGTAACTCCCTGAGTTAATAAGTTTTATTAATTATTTTATGTTATGTTTTATTAATTATGTTATGTTTTATTAATTAATTAGAGTTAATAATTTATTATTATGTTCTTGAATCTCGGGCTTTCCGGTATTTAACGTAGTCGCGGACTTAAGTCAAGCGTCAACGCTTTTTACTGTGTATTTAAGACTTGTCGTGTAATATTACATGTGTGGAGGATAACTGTTTTTTGAATGGGTATATAAAGTTTTGGTGGAAGTTCAAGGCCTTTCAGACTATCATGTAATGATTTTGGGATCAATCCTGTTGATGACACTATTATTGGTATAATTTTTACAATGTCCTGGTGCCACATCTGCCTTATATTTCTTCTGCTAGAGGTATATATTTTTCAATTTTTTCAGTGTGTTTCTTCTTGACATTTTGTGAATTTGGTATGGATATCTCTATTAAGTATGTCGTTTTGGTTGGTTTGTGGATGAGCGTGATGTCTGGTTTGTTGTGTGGTGTGGTTTTGTCTGTGATTATATCCCGGTTCCAGTAGAGCTTGGCTGTCTTATTTTCTAGAACGTTAGCTGCTTGATATTTGTAGTATGGTGTATGGTTGCAGATGAGTGAATATTTCTTTGCTATTTCTTGATGGATTATTCTTGCAAACATCGTCGTGTCTTTTTGGGTATATTGTCTGGGAGCAAGTATAGGGCATCCCCGGTTATGTGTTCTATTGTTTCGGGTTTGTGTGTGACATAGTCTGCATTTGTCTGTAGGTGTTTTGGGGTCTTTGATTATGTATTTCTGGTAATTACGTGTGGCGATGATCTGGTCCTGGATTGCTATTATGAAACCCTCGGTTTCTCCAAACAGGTTACCTTGGAGTAAGCCATGCATTGGATGCTGCTGTCAATGTGTGGTTGTGTTAGTTGGTTTGCATGTTTTTCCATGTAGGGCTTTGGATTTCCATTTTTCAATTTTAGTGTTTGTTGTTGTAATTGCATCAACTGGTATGAATGCTTCATTGTTGAATTGTAACGGTGTACCTGATGTTGTTAGGTTAACAATGCTTCAGGTGTAGTGGGCTGGTAACTGTTTCTCTCTGAAATATTCTCTGAGTGTGTGTATTTGCTTGTAGTTCATGTTCTTTAGATCCATGAATCCCCTTCCTCCTTCTTTTCTTTTTAGTGTAAATCTTTCTGTTGCCGCGTGTATATGGTGTATTCGGTACTTGTTACATGTTGTTCTTGTTAACCTGTTTAGTTCTTCTAATTCTGTGTCACTCCATTTTATAACGCCAAATGAATACGTCAGGACGGACGCTGCATAGGTATTTATTGCTTTCACTTTGTTTCGACCGGACAGTTCTGTTTTGAGTATTGTTTTATTCTGTTTTTGTATTTGCTTTTTAGTTGCTGTTTTATGTTGGCATGCTCTAATCCTGTTTTTTGTAGGTATCCGAGGTATTTGTATGTCTCATCCATTTCCATATTCTGTATGATATTTGAGTCTTGTAGAATGTATTCTTCCTGTATCGAGTGTTTTCCATTTATAATGCTGTTTATTTTACATTTATCTGTTCCTAGTTTCATTTGGATGTCTTCACTGTATGTTTCTGTAATATTGAGAAGGTTGTTGAGTTGTTTTCTGGTTGCTGCATAAAGCTTTAGGTCATCCATATATAGCTGGTGCGAGATGGTAGATGGATGTGTGAGTGAGGATATTTTATAAGCATCTTGGGGCGTTTTGTTGAGTAGGTTCGATAGGGGGTTGAGCGCAATACAGAACCAGAGTGCACTGAGGGAGTCACCCTGAAAAATTCCTCTATTAATTTGAATTGGTTCTGTGTGGATGAGTTGTTTTTTCATTTTGATGTTTAGGGTAGTTTTCCATGTTGCCATGATTCTCTGCAGAAGTTGTATGATGTTATTATTATTATTATTATTATTATTATTAATGGAAAAATTGCAAGTCATAAAAACGTTCTAAATATACTAATCTCTATCCATTTTTTCCATATCGTCGCTCCAGTTTTTTGTCAAATTAACGAATATTAGAAATAGTTTATTTCAACCTCTTCAGCTTATTTTAAAAACGTTGACAAATAACAAAGAATACACCCCTTAAAGTTTCGCATTTGTCTTGATATACTCTGTATAAGACAACAGTAAATAACTTGTAATATAACTTCGAAATATAAATTTGAAATTAAAATAATGATTTGTTATAGTGATTTACGTTTTATTAATTTTGATTTTTTTTTCTTAAATTTAATTTAAAAGTGATTTACGTTATTTATTAATTGAAACGTTTAAAATTTGAATATACGTTCAAATTTTTTTTTTACAATAAATTTGTTTATGATAAATAATTTTATAATAAAAATAAGACCGAATTTCCTGGAAAGTTTGCCAAATTTGTACATATGAAAACCTAGCTTTACCACTTATCACAGAAAATCTCTATTCCTTCCCTTATCACAGAATAATACAGGAACGAACCATATGCGACAAGGATAGAATATTTAGATATGTCGTTACTGTTTTTTGTTTTTAATGGATATTTTAAAAGCCGGGTAATATATGGTAATCTGTGATGGTAATATACTATATACCTTTGACTGTCTTTGATTATAACTGTGTGATTAGTGATAATTATTATTAAAATGTCTGGTAATAAGTGTCAATTTTACAATTGTGAGATTTCTCGGAAATCAGGTGTACATGTGTTTAAGTTTCAAGCACCGTTCTCAGAACTGCGACTGTCGCCAGCGACACGACAAAAGAACCAATCAGATTCGTACAAAATTCAAACAGCTGTCAATTTTAAATTTAGTACAGCTCCCATTGGTTGTTTGAAATGTCAAACTGTGTCGCCCGCGACACGACGTTCTTCTGAGAACGGGGCTTCATGCGTCAAGAGATCCTAATTTATGTACAAAGTGGATAGAAAATTGTGAGTTCATTCATATAGAATTTTCTTGCACATTTTGTATGTAAAAATACGGCGTTAAGTTACCTTAGAAATGGTGATCGATGGCTTTTACCATATACCGTATGATCGAAAAAAAAACGGCGTCAGCGATGGCTATGAAATGAAGATCGCTGTCATTTGATATGTAAAATTATATGGGGAATGTCATCGATCGTCATTTCCAAACCAATCGGACGCCGTTTTTTTTTCGATCGTAGGGTATAATTTAACACATTAAGAGTTGTCCATCGTTATATTTCTATATCTATGCAAAGTTTACGATGGATAAATCAAGTAATATTAAGTGGATACAAATTATAAATGAATCAGTGAATATAAACTGTTATAAATTATAAGTAGGTAATGCAGTTAGTGAATATACCGTACGATAGAAAAAAAAGGCATGGGAGTGGGCTTGGAAATGAAGATCGCTGTCGTTTAATAGGTATGTAAAATTATATGATAAATCTTATCGATTGTCACTTCCAAATCAACATGACATGCATCTGTACATCATTAATCTCACGACTAGAGTTTCCTGAAATCCCGAACTCCCAGGATCCCGGCGGCGTGTATGTTTATCTCCGAAATCCCGATATTAAATTCCGGGATCCCGAAAATCCCATAAAATTTAAATGTCCAATCTAAAATGATTCGACTTTATACACCTTTCAAAGATCAACAAAACAAAGTAAAATTCATATTTAGTAAGTAAAAAAATGCAGTTTCAGACAATAGTTTGGTTTGGTTTGGTCGAGTTTTGTTAACACTGTCTAGTCTGGGCTTTTTTATTTGATATATGTTAATCAAATAAAAAAGCCCAGACTAGATGAAATCAGGAGCTAACTAATAGAATCATATCAATTCTCTCTCTGATGTAGGATAAGTTTCTATTTTCGGAAAATTTCTTAGATTTTTTTGTTTTTCAACTGACGAACTGACACAAAATGATAACTAGTTGCTAAAGTTGAACTAATTTGACAGCTATGTTGAAGTAACGTAGACATATCACAGCCACCCTAGATTTTATCAAATAATAAAGATCTATTCACACTAAATCATAGAAATGAAAATATCTAGGAAAATCTTTGTTTGAGGGGTAGGCCGGCAACCTTAATAGTATTTGGAAGTGACATGAATTTCCCATTGAATATCGGAATAATATTCTGGGTGATTCAATTAAACTAAAGGAGTTATACAGGGTGGGTATTAAAGGAGTTATACAGGTTATACCAATGTTCAGCATTAATTTTGCCCCACCCTGTATAACTTTATGGGTCAGGTTTTAATTTGATTTAAAGTGCAATAGAGTAAATTCCAATTTAGGTAGTTTTTCTTGAAATTTAAAAATTGTTCTTCAAAATCTTAAGTAAGTCTAAAACCTTACATTTCAGTCATATACTTCCCTAATAAAACACACCTTTATTTTTCTCTTAGAATCTAAAAATTAATTAATAAAGGGGGTATTCCGTTACAAAAAAACACAAATTTGATGTGTAACTTTTTTTGGGGACACCCTGTAGAACTCTCTATATTTTTAAAACGTGCGCAGAATTAACTTACATATGCTCACAAAATTTCATTTCAATACGAACTGGTCGTTCTCCTTGGAGCCTCCGAGTCGTATGAGAGGCGCCACCCTGTATAATTTTTATATAGTTGCACTTTAATAAATTGTTAGTTAAAACTAAGAGTCCTACGAGTGTGGAATTTTGTACAGGTGGATTTTGGACATTGACAGGTGGATTTTGGACATATCTCCTAAGAGAGTGAAATAAGGGATGAAAATTTGTACAAACATTTGTTAAAATCGGGTTTAGAAGTATGAAATTCTGTTTGTTCCTTATGTAACGTAATTTAGCAATAACAAGCAATTTTTTTTTCAGAACGTCCACACCTCATTTCACCCCCAAGTTAGAGGGCGAATTTCCAAAATTGTTCCTGAGTGCTAAATTACGTTACATAAGGAACGTCTGCGCAAAATTTCATACTTCCAAAACCGATTTTAATGAATTTTGTACAAATTTTCATCCCTTTAATTCTTATGGGGCGAATGCCTAAAATTCGTTTCTGAGTACTCACTTTCATCACTTGAGGAACCTCTGTGCAAATTTCATACTTCTAGGACAGATTTTTTTCAAGTTCACCCCCCATTTCACCCCCTTAGAGGGAAAATTTCGAAAAAATTGCTTCTTAGTGCTAAATTACCTTATATAAGGAACGTCTGCGAACAATTTTTATACTTCAAAACCGATTTTAACAAATTTTTTATTATATATTTTCATCCCTTATTTCTTAAAGGGATTAATGCTAAAATTCGCTTCTGAGTATAACTTTCATCACTTGATCAACCTCTGTGCAAATTTTCATACGCACTTCTAGGACAGATTTTTTTTCAGAACGTTCACCCTTCATTTCACCCCCCAGAGGGAAAAAAATTTCCTAAAATTGCCTCTTAGTGCTAAATTAATTACATAAGGAACGTCTACGCAGAATTTCATACTTCTAAAACCGATTTTAACAAATTTTTATACCAATTTTCATCCCTTATTTCTTAGGGGATGAATGTCCAAAATTCGCTTCTGAGTACTCACTTTCGTCACTTAATTAACAATTTCCAAATTTCAAACTCCTCGGACTAATTTTAAAAAAATGCATATTAAAATGCATATTAAAGTATGCAAAATTTCACCCCCAGTTTCACCCCTTAGTAGAAGAATTTCCTAAAATCGCTTTGTATAATCGAACTGTTAAGTTACGCTATTTAAGGCACCTCTGTGCAAAATTTCGTAGTCCTAGGACATGCTTTTTATACAAAAGTACCCCCATATCACCCCCCCCATCTGGGGGAATTTCCAAAATACTTATAGTGTTCAATTACGTCAGTCAAGGAGCACTCGTGAAAAAATTTCATACTCTTAAACCAGATTTTAACAAATTTTATGTGCAGCTTTTTCATCCCTAATTTCACCCCCTTAGCGGTCAATTTTCAAAAAATCCTTCTTAGTGCTCATTTACATCACTTAAAGGAACCTATGTGCCAAATTTTATTTATTACTATATAGATAACCTTTACCCTTATTTTCAGCTAATGAATATTAAAGAGACAAATAATAAAAATAAAATCTAAATTATAAATTTCATGGCTATAAATAGCATATATATGCATCTAGAAATTCTGACTTTCAAACATCCACTGCGACTAGTATTTTCATATCAATTGTCTAGTAAGGTCGAATATACATTTTCATTGGGTTTGACCGGAATTTGCTTATAAATGTGAACAATTGGCTACGTCGCTTCACATCGCGTGGCCGTGGTGTGGCTCCAAATTCGTTCGTTTTAAAAATATTATTAGATTTGGCTATAGGCGCCCTCTGTGTCATTAATAGGGAACTGTCTCATCGAAAACATGCTGTTCCGTAAGCAATGGCCATCTGGATTATGTGTTATCTGTGATAATATTTTTAAAACGAACGAATTCGGAGTCACACCACGGCCACGCGATGTGAAGCGACGTAGCCGGTTGTTCACATTTATAAGCAAATTCCCCGTCAAACCCAAGGAAAATGTATATTCGGACTTTAATACTAGACAATTTGATATGAAAATACTAGTCGCAGTGGATGTTTGAAAGTCAGAATTTCTAGATGCATATGTATGCTATTTATAGCCATAAAATTTATAATTTAGATTTTATTTTTATTATTTGTCTCTTAATATTCATTAGCTGAAGATAAGGGTAAAGGTTATCTATATAGTAATAAATAAAATTTGACACATATGTTCCTTAAGTGAAGTAAATGAGCACTAAGAAGGGATTTTTTGAAAATTCGACCGCTAAGGGGGTGAAATTAGGGATGAAAGGCTGCATAAAAATTTGTTAAAATCTGGTTTAAGAAGAGTATGAAATTTTTCACGAGTGCTCCTTGATTGACGTAATTGAACACTAAGGGGCAATTTTTGGAAATTCGCTCGTTAAGGGGGTGATATGAGGGGTACTTTTGTATACAAAAAAGCATGTCCTAGGACTACGAAATTTTGCACAGAGGTTGATTGAGCCTTAAGTAGCGTAACCTAACAGTTCAAAGCGATTTTAGGAAATTTTTCTCCCCAGTGAAATTTTGCATATTTTTTTAAAATTAGTCCGAAGAGTTTGAAATTTGGAAATTGTTAATTAAGTGACGAAAGTGAGTACTCAGAAGCGAATTTTGGACATTCATCCCCTAAGAAATAAGCTGAAAATTGGTATAAAAATTTGTTAAAATCGGTTTTAGAAGTATGAAATTCTGCGTAGACGTTCCTTATGTAACTTAATTTAGCACTAAGCGGCAGTTTTAGGAAATTTGCCCTCTAAGGGGGTGAAATGAAGGGTGAACGTTCTGAAAAAAATCTGTCCTAGAAGTATGAAAATTTGCACAGAGGTTCATCAAGTGATGAAAGTTATACTCAGAAGCGAATTTTGGGCATTCATCCCTTAAGAAATAAGGGATGAAAATATGTACAAAAATTTGTTAAAATCGGTTCTAGAAGTATAAAATTCTTCGCAGACGTTCCTTATATAAGGTAATTTAGCACTAAGAAGCAATTTTTCGAAATTATCCCTCTAAGGAGGTGAAATGAGGGGTGAACGTACTGAAAAAAATTATACAGGGTGGCGCCTCTCATACGACTCGGAGGCTCCAAGGAGAACGACGAGTTCGTATTGAAATGAAATTTTGTGAGCATATGTAAGTTAATTCTGAGCACGTTTTAAAAATAGAGAGAGTTCTACAGGGTGTCCCCAAAAAAAGTTACACATCAAATTTGTGTTTTTTTGTAATGGAATACCCCCTTTATTAATTAATTTTTAGATTCTAAGAGAAAAATAAAAGTGAGTTTTATTAGGGAAGTATATGACTGAAATGTAAGGTTTTAGACTTACTTAAGATTTTCTAAAAATGAAGAACAATTTTTAAATTTCAAGAAAAACCACCTAAATTGGAATTTACCCTATTGCACTTTAAATCAAATTAAAACCTGACCCATAAAGTTATACAGGGTGAGGCAAAATAAATGCTGAACATTGGTATAACCTGTATAACTCCTTTAATACCCACCCTGTATAACTCCTTTAGTTTAATTGAATCACCCCGAATATTATTCCGATATTCAATGGGAAATTCATGTGACTTCAAAGTACTATTAAGGTTGCCGGCCTACCCCTCAAACAAAGATTTTCCTAGATATTTTCATTTCTATGATTTAGTGTGAATAGATCTTTATTATTTGATAAAATCTAGGGTGGGTGTGATATGTCTAACGTTACTTCAACATAGCTGTCAAATTAGTTCAACTTTAGCAACTAGTTATCATTTTGTGTCAGATTCGTCAGTAGAAACAAAAAAAACTCTAAGAAATTTTCCGAAAATAGAAACTTATGCAGAGAGAATGCATCAGAGAGAATTGATATGATTCTATTAGTTAGCTCCTGATTTTATCTAGTCTAGGCTTTTTTATTTCATTAACATATCAAATAAAAAAGCCCAGACTAGACAGTGTTAACAAAACTCGACCAAACCAAACCAAACTATTGTCTGAAACTGCATTTTTTTACTTACTAAATATGAATTTGAGTTTGTTTTGTTGATCGTTGAAAGGTGTATAAAGTCGAATCATTTTAGATTGGACATTTAAATTTTATGGGATTTTCGGGATCCCGGAATTTAATATCGGGATTTCGGAGATAAACATACACGCCGCCGGGATCCTGGGGGTTCGGGATTTCAGTTTGGAAACTCTAGTCGTGAGATTAATGATGTACAGATGCATGTCATGTTGATTTGGAAGTGACAATCGATAAGACTTATCATATAATTTTATATACATATTAAACGACAGCGAACTTTATTTCCAAGCCCACTCCCACGCCTTTTTTTTCTATCGTACGGTATATTCACTAACTGCATTACCTACTTATAATTTATAACAATTTATAATCACTGATTCGTTTAAAATTTGTATCCACTTAATATTACTTGATTTATCCATCGTAAACTTTGCATAGATATAGAAATATAACGATGGACAACTCTTAATGTGTTAAATTATACCGTATGATCGAAAAAAAAATGGCGTCCGATTGGTTTGAAATGACGATCGATGACATTCCCCATATAATTTTACATATCAAATATAAAATGACAGCGATCTTCATTTTATAGCCATCGCTGACGCCGTTCTTTTTTTCGATTATACGGTATATGGTAAAAGCCATCGATCACCATTTCTAAGGTAACTTAACGTCGTATTTTTACATACAAAATGTGCAAAAAAATTCTATATGAATGAACTCATAATTTTCTATCCACTTTGTACATAAATTAGGATCTCTTGACGCATGAAACTTAAACATATGTACACCTGATTTCCGAGAAATCCCACAATTGTAAAATTGACACTTATTACCAGACATTTTAATAATAATTATCACTAATCACACAGCTGTAATCAAAGACAGTCAAAGGTATATAGTATATTACCATATATTACCCGGCTTTTAAAATATCCATTAAAAACAAAAGACAGTAACAACATATCTAAATCTTCTGTCTTGTATTATTCTCTGATAAGGGAAGGAAGAGATTTTCTGTAATAAGTGGTAAAGCTAGGTTTTCATATGTACAAATTTGGCAAACTTTCCAGGAAATTCGGTCATATTTTTATTATAAAATTATTTATCATAAACAAATTTATTATAAAAAAAAATGTTGAACGAATATTCAAATTTTAAACGTTTCAATTAATAAAAAACGTAAATCACTTTTAAATTAAATTTAAGAAAAAAATCAAAATTAATAAAACGTAAATCACTTTTGAACAAATCATTATTTTAATTTCAAATTTATATTTCGAAGTTATATTACTGTTGTCTTATACAGAGTATATCAAGACAAATGCGAAACTTTAAAGGGTGTATTCTTTGTTATTTGTCAACATTTTTAAAATAAGCTGAAGAGGTTGAAATAAACTATTTCTAATATTCGTTAATTTGACAAAAAACTGGAGCAACGATATGGAAAAAATGGATAGATTTGTATATTTAGAACGTTTTTATGACTTGCAATTGTTTCCATTAAATTCATTATTTGAAGTTAAAAATAAAATGTAAATCATTATGTATTGGGACCAAAAGAAAAATTATTTTAGCAAAGAAGCTGTTCGTCTTAAAAACAGTTTTATTTTCTACTACTGTAAAATATTTTTACAAACGACATATAAAGATAATTGATTGACAAACATGTTTTAAGCTACTCTTCCTTAAAATAAAAAGATTAACAGATGGGAATACATATTATACCGTATGATCGAAAAAAAAACGGCGTCCAGTTGGCTTGGAAATGGCAATCGATGACATTTCCCATATAAATTTACATTTAAAATGACAGCGATCTTCATTTCAAAGCCATCGCGGACGCCGTTTTTTCGATCATATGGTATATCAAATAAAGTATTATTAGAAAAGCTCACTAGATTGTTTTCTAGTAAAAAATACCTTATTTTGTCACAACAGGTGACATTTTTTTGTTTTAAATCAAGTAGGTTTTATAAAAACTACAATAGGTAAAAAAATTTCTAAACAAATAGAATATCCAAATTAATTTATTTCCAATGACAATAGTGTGTAAGTTTGTAATTAAAGTTAGTTAATAAGAATAATAGGTGTAGTATATTTCAACATCATTCACTGGTTTTAAAAACATCAAAAAATATGCATGTGTTTTTATAGTATAAATGAATTGTTCCTTACGTTAGTTCTTATTGATATAAAAGCAAAAAAGTATAAAAATTAAAAGCTGCAATTTTATTAAAAATATGCTATTCTAACACATATTTTTTTAACTGTAATCTTCTAAATTGATTAAAATATAATTGTTATTTTTTTCCTAGGAAAAATAAAACTTCATAACTTAATTTTCATAAATAAATTTATTTCTATTAAATTTTATAGAGCAATTTGTATTACAGTTTTATTTCACATATTTTGTAATACTGCTTCGGTGCAGTGCCCCATTGCTATCTGTGAGTTCATTTAAATCAGTAGTTCCCAAACTTATTTTTCTCGTGGACCACTTTCAAAATTTTACTGGTTTCGGTGGACCCCCTGCTGCTACATTTCTACCACATTCTTAAAGTCGCCAAAAAATAAAAATTGTGTCACTTCTGAGTTCTGTCCCTATATTCCGATATGTAAAATAAAAACGAAAAATGGTACATTTTAAATATCACTTTATTTATTAAAAAGAATAGAATTACAAGCAAAAAAATATAAGGTAATATAGGTCAGGTCCAATAATTTTAATTAATGGGAAGGATGTATCTGATGGAGTGTCAGCAAACGATCAATTTGGCTTTAATTTTTGGAGCAATAACCGCAAATCCCCCCGTCTGTGATGTTTAATTTGCTCCTTTTTTTTGTTAAGAAGTTTGTAACGGCACTAAAACTCCTTTCGACAAGGTTTGACGAGGGAAAAGCTATTAAAATTTCCTTGCGATTCCCACAGTCCAGGATATTTTTCGGGTATTCCTGCTTGCAGCCAAAATGTTGGGTAGCCCTTTTTTCTAAATTTCACCTTAAGCTCCTCATTAGTGCTTAGCTCGAGCAGCTCCTCTTGTAATACAACATTGGCCACTTCCGTTTCATCAAATGTATTTATGATCCATGGTGGTATATCCATCGTCAGTATATCTTCAAACCTGGTTTTGAAGTCATCATGCAGAGCACTTAAATGTTGACTGTAGGTATGGATATCCTAATCAATACATTCTACCTGCGACAAGTTTGGAAATTGAGAGAATTCGCGCCGACTAATGTTTTGCCTTCATAAAATTTTCAATTTCCCAAGAAAAGCCGAAATTATCCCCTTTTGTTTTTATTAAATTCTTTTTTTTTTTTTTTTAGTTTTTATTTTTATAATCAAATTAAATATTTTAAACAAATCTGTCAAATACGCAATGTCTGCTTTGAATTTGATCAAAGTTTCTTTTAAATCTGGATCTCTACTTTTTAAGAACTCTAATATGGAATCGAAAACAGAGTAAAATCTCGTTAAGCATGCACCTTTCGACAACCAGCGTAATTCAGTATGTAAGAGCAGTCGTTGGAAGTCTTCATCATTTTCGTCGCACAATTTAGCAAATAAACGCGTATTCAATGCATTTCTTCTGATTTTGGGTTTGTTAACAGCTTTTATTACAAAATGAAAGAGATTGGTTCACCCTGTCACTTAAATGTTTTGCCACAAGATGTTGTAGGTGGATTACGCAATGAATAGCTGTAAGTCCTGGTATAACTCTTTTGAGATGACTTATAAACCCACGATATCGCCCGACCATTGCAGGAGCTCCGTCTGTTGCCACTGAAATAATGTTGGTAAATGGGATCGATTTTTCCGTAAAAAAATTACTCAGGACATTAAATATTGATTCGCCTTTAGTGTCAGTCTCCAAAGTTCTGTCAAATAGCAATTCTTCGTGAATTCCTTCCTCAACAATAAATCGGACATATGCCAATAGTAATGCTTCATTACTGGGTAACGTTGAATCGTCCATTGTACAGAAAAATGAGTTTTTTTGCAGATGATTGCACAAAAAGCTTTCGATATCAGAGCTCATTTCATAAATGCGTCTTTGTACAGTATTGTTACTTTATGGAATTCTTTTTAGTACTTCAAATGGAGATTTGTGCAAAACAGTTTTAAAACCTCTTTCAACAGCGGGTAAAATTAATTGTTCTCCGATAGTGTGCGGTTTTCAAGATTTTGCTATAAGTAATGATATATTGTAAGATGCCCGCAAGCCATCATCGTTACTTTGATATGTTGAAGCGAACATACTGTGCATGGTGGGTCTCTTTCCATGATTTTTCCTTTCAAATATTTTGAAAATATTTTAAATCTTTACCTATTTTTTCAGATAATGAACCTTTTTAATGATCTTCGAGTTTTGATGGTTTCATAGAGTCATTGCTCAAAACTTTGTTGCATAATAGGCACATGGGCTATTGTTTGTCTGCCTCTGATGAAACAAAACCTATTTCAAAATAATCGATACTATAATTGGTCGACAATTTTTCTTTGCTGTAGCCATGTTTCGTGTCAGTTACCTTACCTGTAAAAAAATGTTTTAGTAAACAAGTTTTTTTCTGAATATAGGTATCACACCGCAGCCTTTGTCAGCACGCGGAAAATAGAATTAACGGCTTGGTAAAGGACCAACTAATAACGCTGAGACAAAATAACAGACGTTGTTCACAAAACGGTATCAAATTTTTAAAAGTACAATAATTTTACCACTAATTTTTAATAGTATAAATAAAAAATTGGTGTACTCAGTATCGAGTACTGATCATATTTGGTGTAGGAAAAAATAAAAAAAGTCCGAAATCCCCAAAAATTTGTCCATAAAAACGATAACTAACATTTTATTAAATCAATGAGTTCACGCGCTCCGTGTATTTTGCGTATTTTTTTGTCTGCGGCTTCATTGTTAAAACGTGAAAAACTGGCATCGAAGTCCAAGCCCCGCCCTTTTCCCGTCGCCCGCGCACCGCTCGCTCTTTCTGAAAAGGAATACTTTTGATAAAATAGTTACTTCAATACCAATTTAAAATGATTATGAAATTACTGTTTTTAATAAAATTAAGTAGTTATTTGCAAGAAAAATAACAAAATTAATTGCTTGCAATATTGCTTATTTGGCCTTTTTAGAGAGGCATTGTTTCTCTCGTGAAAAAACAATTAAAAAAAATTTTTTGGAAAAAAATAAAAACGGCTGTGTTGTCTTCAAATCGAAAGAGGACAATTAAGATATCTGTAAGTTACTAATTTACCTATCTATACAGGCCGTTGTGATCAACCGACTAGTACACGTAAACAATATACTTAAGTACTATAACAAAAAGGTTAGGTTTACTTACTTTTCTTCGGCACTAGCAAACACAGATATAAATTTTCTCACAAACTTTTTTTTCCAAATTTCCGCCTTTTTTTTCGAAATTCCGGAATCAAATGAATGCGTTTGCCTTTGGCATCAAGTATTTATAGTGGTGATCAAGTTCATGTCTGAACAAGCATTAAGCATAGTCGGGCGGATAGCGCTTTGCAAGTCTGTACAAGAAATTGTACGTAATATCAAATACGCAAGTTTGGACAAGTAAAAGTCGCTTGCCTTATTAAAACATTATCTGCTTAGATAGGAACTTAAAACAATGTAGGTAGGCCCTTATAAAAACTATGCTTACATTTTTTGCTCTTTACTATCAAAAGCATATAAATTTTCGTGGACCCCATTAACATCTTATGTACCCCAATTTTTTGTTCACGCCTACGTAGACCCCCAGCAAGTCTCCCGTGGACCTCTGGGGGTCCACCTGGACTACTTTGGGAATCACTGATTTAATTATGACGACACTACTGATCTAGAAGATAAAAATGTAGCCTAAGTACCTAATATTTATAATGAAAAATGACCTAATTTTGGTAAATTATTACCTATAATGGTTAGATGAGTTGTGAATGTAAACTTCTTTACGCTGGTTTCTTGAATTTAGGTGATATTAATTATCTTCGCATAATCATGGGCTCTAATCAACTGTGGAGTATTCGTCAATCAACCTGAAATATGTAATATTATTTACTTATATTTGCGAAAAATCTCATTTCTTTTTTATGAAAATTTTGAGTTTAAATTTATATGTGATTAGAATAAATATACATCAGTATTTAAACATTTTTATCATAGGTAATATTCTATATATTATCTGTTGATTTATTGCTTAAAAATGTTTTTTTTTTTATTAATTATAAATATTACTTACCTAATAATATTTAAAGCGAAGTTCCTGAATGTACAATTTGTTTATCACGATGTCAAGTTAAATCTTGTATGGTTGTCTAAAACTGTTTGATTTTGTTTAGTTATATTGTATCCTATATTTTATTAAACAAACTCAAAATAATGTTTATAATTACCTTTATCAGCCTTCATATCATTAAAGTTATTATTATCACTTATCATTATCAGTCATTATGTAGTTATTTGTTCATTTGTTGCTCTGTTTGTTCTTCTTCTTCTTCTTTTTTTATGATGGCTCTGCTACAAGGCAACCGCCAGCTCAGTTTGGGAGTGACCAAGATGTTGACTGGCTCTAAACCATATCAAGGCCACTGATTCTTATCTGAGTAAAATGTATAATGGGTAAATTTTAATATAACTAACTTCTATGAAGGTAACCTGTGACCCTGTGACGTAAAAATGTTATTATTTATTTATTAAATGTATAAATGACGTGCTGAAAAGGAATACCCCTGCCTCCCGCGTACAAAATGGGATACGATTTCCTTAAGCTCCGATTCATGAATAACCGATTGTATCAACGAAGTTGAGTTGCCCAAAGGGCGTCCGCTGGCTAGGTAGTGGTGGAGAGGGTTCCCAGGGGGTTCCAAAGTCCGTAAAAAAACCGAAATCCGGAACGATTTCCTTAAGCACGAAACTCTCACGAGAAGAACTTTATGTTCCATAAAGTATCCTAGATATGGTCCGCTGGCTGGGCGGTGGTGGAATCCACGTCCGCTGATGGATCCAAAGAGGCCAAAAAAACCGTAAATTTAAACGCAAACTCCATAGTAATTCAACATATTTTATAAAAAATATATTTTTATTGAACATTTGCAAAAATAATCGTCCGCTGTCTGTATGTGGGTGGAAAAGTCGTCCGCTGGTGGGATAAAGGAAGATAAAGGGTACCGAACATAAACGCGTTATGATGCACAAGCGGACGACATTTCCACCGACATACAGGCAGCGGATGATTGTTTTCGTAAATCTCAATAAAAATATTACCTTTCATCAAAATTTCAAACTTAAGGAAATGATTCTCGACAATCTATTCACAAAAAACACGAGAGGTTGAATCATAATTTAATCAGTCGACTAAAATTTTAATAGCTGTAAAATTATTATATTATTGAGTAATTCATTATATTTAATTATTCGATTCACGTAAAAATTAAAAGGTTTTTTTTTCAAATATTAAACAAAATATTTTAAAAACGTTTAATCATCATCTTCTTCATCACTGTCATTATCAGATTCATCACTGTCTTCATCCTCTTGTGATAATTCATCTTCATCCGCCTCATCAAGTGCCTAGAAAAATAAAGTATTAAATAATTAGAATGACATGAAAAGCAGAAATTAATAATAATTTGAATAAGTACCTTCAGCATTTGTATCTTCTTGTGTGATCATTTCCACTGATGACGGTAGCTGATCGCCCTCAAACCATTTGCACACAAATTTTCCTTCTTCAAATTGCCAACCATACTCGAGTGGATCCAAATTTAGAGGCTCCTTTTTGAAGGCGTTTTTCCAAATATTGGAGATAAAGATGGAAAAACAGAGTAACAATGAGAATGATACAGAAAAAGTCGACCACTTCCTTCGGTAAATTAACATTCGTTCCATTTTCAAATATTAATTTTCCGAACGATCAAAATTTCCTGACATTTTTTCAATGAATGTTTTCCGTGAAAGGAAATATTTTAATTTATCCTTTTTCTTTAACAAAATACACAAAACTTTTCGATTTCAGACATATCTAACCGGTAAATAATGCTATTGAGCCCGAAACGTCAAAAAAACGTCTTTTTATTCGGAAGATGCGCGCGATCACTGACGGCGACGTGACGTCTGAGTTATTATTATTGGCAACGCCACCTGTAAAATAAAATAAATATCAGATATTTTTCTTCAGATATTACGGGTAAAATGTCCCAAAAAAAAAATGGGTTTAATTGAATATTTTTGGAGATTTACTTGTGCAGGATTTAATAAAAGTGATCCGTTAAATTCTAATTTTTTTTAGGACTAGAGATTCGTGGGGATACAGTTTTGATTCTTCTTCTTCACAAAGGGGAATAGGAATAATTTTATTATATTTTTATTTAAGTTTTTATAAATGGATTAAAATTTAATTTCACTGAAAATCACTCCAATCACTTAAATAAATCTATACGATGCTACGTAGTTACTCAGTAATATAGTATTTTACAGTTTATTAAAATTTTAGTCGACTGATTAAATTATGATTCATCCTCTCGTGTTTTCCATGCATGTTTTTTTGTGAATAGATTGTCGAGAATCATTTCCTTAATTTGAAATTTTTTGATGAAAGGTAATATTTTTATTGAGATTTACGAAAGCAATCATCCGCTGCCTGTATGTCGGTGGAAATGTCGTCCGCTTGTGCATCATAACGCGTTTATGTTCGGTACCCTTTATCTTCCTTTATCCCACCAGCGGACGACTTTTCCACCCGCATATAGGCAGCGGACGATATTTTTTGCAAATGTCAATAAAATGTAAGCTTCCATCAAAATTTCAAGCTTAAGGAAATGGTTTTCAAATTTACGGTTTTTGGCCTCTTTGGATCCATCAGCGGACGTGGATTCCACCATCGCCCAGCCAGCGGACCAATTCTAGAGAAACGCGCAATATTTCCAAAATACTTTTACAGTGGAGTAAACTAAAAAAAATAAATCTTAACAATTATAGCTTCTTTTTCGCCATATATTAGGGAAATATTTTCAATCAAGTTTCAATAAAACAATTATAACCTTTTAATGTTTAGTTAGAGCTTACCCCTTTTAATGAAAGTGTTTTTATCCAGCACACATATACGTAAACACATACACACCAAATAACTATTAAACTGAACATCACAAACCTATCACATGCCGATCACTTTAAAATATTATTTAAAATTTTTCACAAGATAATAATCAAACACTAAACTCATAAATACAATATAAAATGTTAAAAACTTTGCTTTTAATAACTACTTATATCCGACGGCTGATGGTAGACAGTCCGGGGTTTTTCGACATTTTTTCAAAACCGACGCAACCCTGACAACGATTTCGAAAACACTGAAGGAATTACAAATTACAAATTTTATTTAGGAATTATTTTACCCGAAGGTCTCTACTGGACTGATGTATTACTATTATATCAACGTTTTGGTGGTTGTATAAAGATAGATAAATCAATTTTCTGAATGTTTAATGTATGGAGTAGGGATATCCCAAAAA
Organism: Sitophilus oryzae; assembly: GCF_002938485.1. Lineage (NCBI taxonomy): Eukaryota > Metazoa > Arthropoda > Insecta > Coleoptera > Curculionidae > Sitophilus > Sitophilus oryzae. The sequence goes on from NW_022146030.1 coordinate 476,932, forward strand.
TAAAATAAAAGTACAAGAAAGGGTATACCCAAGAAAGAATTAAGGTAAAATCAAAGAGTATTCTACGCTATCTAAAATATAAAAAAATATGGGGATGAGCCCCGACAAAATCTTTCGACACCTGATATCAAAGTGATAAACAAACATCGTCGCATGCGGCAGCGAGCACTTACACTTAATTTTCAATTCATTGCTAGATGGCCTTTACTAGGGATGCACTGCAAACAAATATTCCAGCAAAACTAAAGTGTTTTTTTTTCTTATTCTAATAAATTTAAATTCCCAAACAACAAATAAATAAAACCTTGTAAAACTGTATAAATAAAATCGGTCTTCGATTATGAAATAAAAAGATTGATTATACCAAAAAATCGTTTGATAAAAATCACGTCGATTTGATAATAATCGATTCGAATCGTACATCCCTAGTATGGTGTGTAGTTTAAGGTTATGTTTATTTTTTTTTTGTTATAAAATTGTTTAATCAAAACAAACAGAAAACAAAAAACAATGTGCAAAACAATGCCAAATAAACCAGTAAAAAAGTACTTTTATTATTCAAAATGAAATATCATATAATTCAGTTGGTATAATGAATATTTTTGATTTAAAAAAAAAAAAAAAAAAAAAAAAATATGTGAGAAATGAGGTAAACAGTTTTTAAATGTCTTAATAAATCTGTTTTAATTCTATTAACCTTTTCAGGTATCTACCTAATGGTAGGAAGAAATTAATTATTATGTAATGGTAGGAAAAATAATTTCTACTTTAATTATGTATTAGAAAATCAGTAATCTTAAATAAGGATGCATCAATGGAGAAGAAGGCAATTGTAATCACAATACAATAATAGATCTACAAATACCAAGCAATACATTAAATCAAAATCTCAGTAACACTGTTATTATGAACTCCCCTGTTTTATTAAGTATAAAAGTTTTATTTTTACAGTTGAAAAATAATTATCCCATTTAATTATGCATTAAATTTTAGTGTCAGCTTATTGATAGCTCGATTACCAGTCAAATAGTTTCGATGTTTTCTATACTATGAAGAAAATTTGATCTGATTAGATTAATTCAGATGTAAATTTATGTTATACGGTAAGATATTTTAAAACAAACCAAGAAAGTTCTCTTCAGACAAGTTTTGGTCTGAAATTGCAAATTTTAACGAAAAAGTTATACATGTAGTTTTCCATTCATAAATGATATTATTGATTTTATTCTAGGCGAATGTATCGAGTCACATATTGTAGAATATATTGAGAAAAAATGGTAAACCAACAAAAAGTGCTAACAAAATTCCTTAGGAAGTTATCGATATACCTAATTATTAGAAGCCGTAACAAATGTCCAAAGAGTCAGAGTATACCTCATTAGAAGTGTGTTAGATAGAATTATACTCTTTAAAGAAAATATCTTTATTATTGCAGGTAATGCAGATTGTGTAATGCATGTAATATATGAAATCTATTATTACATATAAAGATTGAAAATTATTTAAACAGCTACCTGTATGTTGTCTCACAACCTCATTTAGTGAATGGGTTATTAAAAATTGAACATATTTACACACAGAATATTGTGGATATGGATATCTGAAAAGCATGTTATAACCATTTTTTTTAGGATTTATGAAATGATTACATAAATATAATTAACAACAAATTGCAAATGCATCTGTATATTAGAGACAAAGATGAAAGAGAGAAATAAGAATATATGTATTCAAAAAGAAAAATATCACATTCATTTGTAGTAATTAAAATTAAAGAATAAAATACATAGGGTCAAATTATATGACTGAAAAAAAACGGCGTCCTTGACTTGGAAATGACGATCAATGACATTTCCTATATAAATTTACATATAAAATGACAGCGGACTTCATTTTATAGCCATCGTTGACGCCGTTTTTCTCGATCATACGGTAGTTTATGTGTGAACAAATTCTCATTCCATATAAAAATTGGAGCTCCATCTAGAGTATATTTGAATATAAATGTTTTATGCATTGGAAGGGGACTGTAGTTTCTAAATATAATAAAGAAAATAGACTAAAAAACATGTGTGTAAGTTCTTCTTTAAACTATTCTGTAGTTAAGTAAATGTGTTTCAAATAGGTTGCTTTCCACAATAAAGTCAATACACAGTAATTATGCTTTAGTAATTTCTTTCAAACACACCTTTGTTTTATTATCAGTGAGTTATTAATATTAGAAAATTAAGCTTCGCTACTTGAATATAATAGGAGTAAATATTAAGGTTGTCAAGTTTCCAAATAATTAGGAATATGATATGAGTCATAATAGCTTAAATATGATTGCTTGGCCAAAATAACGGTAGTTTACTACCATTTAGATATATCTCTTTAAATATAAATTGGTAATAAGAAGTAAAATATAAAATAAAAAAAAAAAAAAAAAAATCGGCGTCAGCGATGGCTATGCATATAAAGATCGCTGTCAATTTATGCATAAAATTCCTTTACGGATAATGCTCACCGGACCGTTATTTCTGCCATTCTTGGACGCTCGCCGTTTTTCTCGGACCATACCGGTATTTAGGTATTTTGGAATTCATGTCTCTAATATGTAGTTAGATAATTTTCCATCTTATTCATTGTTAATTATAACGTCGCGTCGTCAAACTATGTACCTTTACATATTTTTACTTAATTTTTAGTAATATCAGAACATTGCCTTTGAACAGTTTAATAGTAATAAAGCTTCGTACAAAATTACGTTCAGTTATTTTTCTAAAAGTTTTGATAAAAAAAAATAAGTATACCTTCTAAGACGTTAAATTGCCTGAGAAATTACGATCGATGCCATTTACCATACACTTTTACACAATAAAACGCCATCGATCGTAATTTCAAAAGCAGAAAACTTGCCGCCTTTTTTTCCAATGAAATGGGCGGTGGGAGAAAATTACAGATTCCTGTATTATATTAACGACATTATTAATCGCATGTACACAAAGTATGTACACCACGGGGTGTCACTTCGTATGGGGAAAACAGGCAACAGTCAAACTTAAACGTGCCAGGACCAACGACAAAGAAAGCAACATCTGCCAGGCATTGGCTTTCTTGTCACTCACATTGCTTAAATCATGATACCGCGGCCTTTTTGTCAACAAAGAAGCTGGTCGGGCTGTCCTGGCAAGTGATTTAAAACAATTTTGCTTTTTACAATATTAAATTACCATTTGAATGTATTTAATGGGATTATTCAGTTAACTGGTAAGTCAGAAATAACAAAATAAAAAAAAAAAACTTTATTCGTAAATACAACTAAGATGTAAACGTATTTTGTATTTTTAGATTTGAACTCTTGCAAAGACCCGCCGATAGAACTTGCCTGGCAGCGTACCTGTTTAACTAAACGTATTATTTCCTGATAATAATATCAAAACACGTAAGTACCCCTATAATTTATGATGAAAAATTATTTTGATTATGTTTTATAATATTTAAATACTGAACCCCAAATAATAGTAAGATCCTTGTTTATATCGCACAACCCGTTCAAAACTGTATTGTTCTCAAAAATGTTTACAAACAAACAATTATTAAAAAACAATGTCCTTTTTAATCTGATTTATACCTCAGAAGGATGCCAGTAAAATTTTATTAAATCAACATTATAATATTTGGCCGTTAATATGCAAAAGGGAGCATATTGCCTTAACTTCTAAATTTTCTTTTAATTCTGGACAATGTTCTCTATATTCCCTATTTTGAGTTAGTAAACTTTGAACGGGATGTGCGATATATAAAATACATAATATATCCAAGGGTATGATCTGATAAAAGTATTTTTGATGCATTTTGGTTGTTTATGCACGATGGCTTGGTTTATGTTTTATTCAGCTTATATTTATTTGGTATAACAGTTTTTTGCCTTTGGAATGGCATGCATTGAGGCTAGATAGTAGTTTCCTCTCATTAGGATCATTAAAGGAATCAAAATTAGCATAGCTCTTTGTCATATTAGTGTTATCATGATACAGGTAGTTGTATCATAGTGCCCATGCATACATTTACCCATTATATAATTTATGTAATGGCCATCAGTAAATAGGTGATAACATATTCATAAAATGTCTCTTTTAATAGTAAGTTTATCTTTCCACCACTAGTTATTTGGGTAAAATGTACTTTGAACTAAGTAAGTCATTAATTGATCATCTTTCTTTATCAGGTTCCGGGATATTCTTTTCATTGTTAAAAAAATATATATATTTCTTAACACATTGTAATATAAATCGCAGCCCTAAAAAATAAATGATATTGTTTACTAATGTGTAATTTATTTACTATGAATTTTCTGAAAATAATAAGTCTCTTAATAATACCATTGATTTGCTATGTAAAGTTAATAGACATATTTTTAATATAATACATTAAATTATTAAAGTAATAAAAAAAAAATGTTTATTAACTTTAAACAGTAAGTCAGTGGATAATTTAAAATATTTTTTTAAAAATTTCCCCTCTTTTAAGCCCCGCCCCTCCAATTCCCCTCAATTTAGCTAGTACTGCCAGGCGACACCAGGTGGCGTCTGTTTCCATTTTTTAACATGAAGTTAGCATTTCTTTAATGTACCTATTCTCTGATGTACACTATTAGAAATCGATCTAATTTCTAATATTATCGAGCTTTTAAAATTCGAGAAAGTGATCGGAGATTGTGTTTAAAGTGTTGTGAAATGTTCGTTAGTGCATATTTTTGTGTCGGTAATTGGTATCGGTATAGGCAAATCGCGATGGAGTATACAAATCCGAAGAAGGTGGATATGCTAAGAGCATAGGTACCTTCTGGCAGGGGAAAGCGCTGTAGAAGCTCGGAGAATTTATTCCGAAGAGTAACTAATTAGAGCAACTCCCAATGCTCGAACCTTTGTAAGCATGGTTCAGCATTTGAGGGATTCGGGAAAAGCAACGAAGAATTGTTGTAAAACGTTAAAAATTCCATGCCCAGAAGAAGGAGAGCATGTATTGGAAATGGAGGTCGTCATGTTGAACAATTATTGTAACAGCATGCAGTCAAGAAGCGAAGGGTATACCAGGTGGTGCATCATCGTTGGAAATATAGGATATCCCAGTATAAATTTTGAACTGTCGAGATATTGGATCCCTTTGTGCAACTTGTAATGTATCTTTAAAACCATTTACGATTTAGCTCTAAAATTACTAGGAGAGCCAATATTTCCACAGTTGAAAATTTGCACAGTGTTGTTAAGAATTGCAGTGAAGTGAAGTGTTATTAAGTGTAGTGTTATGTGCAGTTTCAAGAGTGGTAAAATCGGAAAAAGTTCTGCAGTTGTATCTCTGCCATAGGGACATCTTTTTTATTGTTTGGTAAGTTTTTCTTTAGTTTATTTTGTAATGTGGAAAGTAGGGCTACTGGCGATCACCCACTTAAAAAAGTAAATGCACCTCGCAGAACCTCTTGATGGTGTGGGATTTTGCAAGTACTTTTAAGTCTTTCTAGTCGATGTGGTAACAGCGGGCGGCGAACAAGCCGAGATCCGCGAGATCTCTCCCTCGCGCCGGGGGATCCGCGAGATTCCCCGGCGGTTCTCAAAATGTCGCGATTTTTTTTTAAACTTTCAAAGTTAAATAACTCGCTATTTTCAATCTATTTTAAAAATGGTAAAGAGAAAAATATGTTTCTTTTGGCCAGATCTACCACCCTTAAAATATCTGCACTCATTTCTGGGACACCCGTACATTGTTACGTTTTTGGTCGGTTCCGTGTGGATAGAAAGTCACAATTTATTTAAACACTATTTATTTAACACTACCATCAGAAATAATAACGATAAAAGACTTATAGAACCATTTTTCTACAAACGATTTTATAACTAAGAATTTATTTTGGATTTTAGCGTCAACCTTATATTTATAACTGCCCTCTCTATGCCACAGCCGCCGGCTTTTATACCGACAGGTAAAAGAAATCTAGAATAGTCCAAAGATCGTTAGGCTCATAGAGAAGGTTTTCGAATATTCTCGTATGTACTAGTCCATTCTAGTGGGTCTCTATTCTTCTCGAACGAATGAATCATTGCGGTGTCTAAGCGATGTTAAGGTCATCCGAGGGCGGGCCATACTGTGAGGTTAGGTCGAGTCCACACCGGCTCGCAACACTGCCCCCTCTTTAGATACATGCTCGTCCCGAGATGTATACGGTGAATGAAGGTATTTGCAAAGCTGGCCCTGGTACATTGCGAAGTCTGGTAGAAATAGCAGTCTACAGTTTTCTCTCCCGATCTCAGCTTTGCGTTATAGCAGCAAACGAGGATCTCGATCCCCGTAAATCTGAACAAGACTTCAATCATGTTCCGGATTGTACGCAAACTCAAACCATCGAGTCCACACGCCAGCTTCAGAATGGCTAATCGTGCAATGTTGTTGCTTAGCAGGGCTTCTCTCAGTTCAATCAGGGTCTTCCATAGATTTAGATAAGTCGGCTTACTCTGGGACCATTCCTTGGTGACCAGGTAGAAGATGCGTCTTGTTTGACCATGTGCATTGTCGGTTAGCCTTAAGACGCTTCCAACCTCTAGATCCTGTCGGCGTAGTTCTCGGACACGCCCAAACTTCTCATTGAACGTCGCAGCGATTCCTCTAGACATCCGCAAATCTCGAGCCACACAATGAGCGAGCGAATAATCAGGAGGCACGGAAAAGAGGTCACGTTGTTGTTCTTTGGTCACACCATAGCGAGCCTTCTCACCGCTGTTGTATCGGGCCATCAAATCGTCAAAGGACATCTCCGAATCAGGGGGATCAAAGCCGCAGGTTCTCACGGTCCCATCACGATCTTCTATTTCGCCTTGGTAGGGGCTCAAACGGTTGGTTCTTGACTGGTTTGTCTCCTTTGGCACTCTTTCTGATAATGGTATAATATCCCATCCATGACTTCGTATGGTCCTTCCCACGAGGATTGTAGTTTCGGAGATAACCCACGACGTCTCTGCGGGTTATATAGCCACACCAACTTCCCTGGTTGGTATCCATGCTCAGCTTGAATGTCGTAGTGTTCCTTCATTCGGTCACTAGCACTTTTTGAATATTTAGGCGGACTCTCTGGTGAATGTCGTCCATCCTTTGACGTAGTGTGTGGACATAATCTTCTACGGCGACTTCTTCTCCCGGTCGGCAACCAAATTTCAGATCACAGGTTAGGCGCACTTCCCGTCCCATAACGATGCTGGCTGGAGTTTGCACTGTAGATTCTTGGACGGATGAACGGTGGGCCAACAGGAACAGGTGTAGAAATTTGTCCCAGTCTCTTTGGCGGTCAGAGACTACTTTGGCCAGATAACGGTTGATAGTTCTGTTCATGCGTTCAACCATCCCATCGGATTGTGGAGGTAGAGCAGTCGTCCTGGTCTTGCGGATGTTCAGGACTTCACAGACGCCTTGGAACAGATTAGACTCAAAGTTTCTTCCCCGATCTGAATGAAGCTCCATGGGAACACAAAACCTGCAGATCCATTCTCTAACAAGGGCATCAGCAATCGTGGACGTTTCTTGATTTGGCAACGCGTAGGCCTTGACCCATTTGCTGAAGTAATCCATTACTACCACAATGCATTTGTTGCCATCGTTCGTCTCCGGGAAAGGACCAGCCACGTCGATCGCTATTCATTCGAAGGGACTACCAACATTGTACTGACGCATAGGGGCTTTACCACGCTTTTGTGGCTCATTAATGGCTGCGCAAATGTCACATTTTTTACACCAGGCCCTCACATCTTCTTTGTAGTTCACCCAGTAGAACCGTTCACGTAGCTTGCCAAGTGTCTTTGTAACACCAAGATGTCCTCCGCTGGTCCCATTGTGAACTTCCTCCAAGACTTCTGGGACCCTCTCCTTTGGAATGGGACGATCTGCTCTCTCTCTCTCTTCTCTCTTCTTGTCCCTCCGGTCTCTCTATCACACGGCGAAGTAGTCCGTTATCTATTTCCAAGGAATTCCACTGGGCCCAGTACGACTTTACGTTCGCCGAATATCTGCAAACTTCTTCCCACGTTGGTCTTGGCCTGTGTTTTTCCAGTTAATTACTAAACCTAATTCTGTGTCACTGATTTGGTCGTTTGCAAGATCTTCTGGTTGCCAACTATCATTAACCACAGTTGTTCTTAGGAGTTTCACTTCTTTCTCTGCTGCTCGGGAACAATGCTTACAGTCCTTAGCGCAAGGTCTTCTTGAAAGTGCGTCGGCATTCCGATGGATTGCCCCAGCTCGATGTTCTGTGTCGAAGTCAAATTCTTGTAATCGTTCAATCAATCTAGCTACCTGCCCTTCAGGATTCTTAAACTGCAACAGCCATTTCAAAGCAGCATGGTCTGTTCTTAACAAGAACTTCCTTCCATAGAGATACTTGTAGAAGTGTTCCACTGCTTTAACCACTGCTAGTAATTCTCGTCTGGTTACACAGTAGTTCCCTTCCGGTTTTGACAAGGTCCTACTAAAATAACCAATGACTTTTCTCTCTTGACCATCCTCGATCTGAGACAGAACAGCGCCTAATGCAACATTGCTAGCGTCGGTATCCAATATAAAGTTTCTGTTGCCAAGAGGGTAGCTATGTATGGGCGCACTAGTCAGGGCCCTCTTCAATTTTCGGAATGCCTCGTCAGAATCTGAGTCCCAAGAGAAACGCCTCTCGCCTTCGGTAAGTCTGGTCAATGGTTTTGCGATGGTGGCGAAACCCCGTACATAGCGTCGATAGTATGTGCATAGTCCCAAAAGCTTCGTAGTTCATGTTTACCTTTAGGTATCGGCCACTCTTCCACTGTCTTGGTCTCCTGTGGATCTACCGCAACTCCTTGGGAGGAGACTACATAACCCAAGTAGTGTACCTTTTCTTGGACACAGATGACATTTCTTGGGGCTAAATTTCAAACCAGAACTCCCTAGTCGCTTGAAAACTTCTTCCAAATCCTTCAGATGATCGTCAAAGGATTTCCCAACCACTATGCTGTCATCCAGGTACACTAAACAGGTAGTCCAGGATAGTCCCTTTAACACAGACTCCATTGGTCTCTCAAAGGTAGCTGGCGCGTTGCACAGTCCAAAAGGCATGACGGTAAATTGCCACAGTCCGGAGCCCACCGAGAACGCTGTCTCTCTGTCTTTCGGCGCCATGTCGACTTGCCAATATCCACTCTTCATATCTAAGGTAGAGAATATTGTTGACCCTGCCAGCGTATCTAGAGTATTGTTGTCTATCCTCGGCAGGGGTTAGCTATCCTTCTTGGTAATATTATTGAGCTGCCGATAATCATCACAGAACCTGGTGGTACCGTCCTTCTTCTTTACTAGTACTACCGGCGATGTCCACGGGCTGTTAGATGGTCCGATGACACCCTCTTCTTTCATTTATCAAAGGATTTTGTCAGCTTCTTCACGTTTGGCGAGCGTAAGTCTTCTCGGATTTTGCTTGATTGGTCGTGCATCTCCGGTGTCAATTTTATGTTGTACTCAATTGGTACCGACCTCTATCTCCTGCTTTTCCTTTATCAAACACGTCTTGATACTTTATTATTAGGTTTCTCAATTTTCTACCATTTTCGAGATAACCTTTAACGTTTACTTCAACTCCTTCTACCATTTTGTCCAATTTTGCAGTCGAAACTTGGGATATCACGCCTGAATGATTGAGGAGACTGAACAACAGTACCCTAACAGGGTTCCTTTCTTCAAGGACACAGAATACACCGTGTTCATTACTCTCACCGGTACATTTTTCTTCGCTCGTAGCATGGCTTTTCCAACAGCGACCTCGTCCTATTTCGCTGTCAGGGTTCCCTTGGTTCCAACAGAATAATACCCCCATTATTCATTTTACCATCCAAAAATATCTCACAGCGCCCAGGGATCGAAACATCTTCTGCTACCACCACGCGAAGCGTCTCCTCACATTTCGATGTAGAACCACTTCTTCTTCATTTATTTTCAAATTCCCGTTTGAAGTTTAGTTCAATACCTTTAGTGGTCATAATGTCCATTCCGAGAATAAGTTCATCTTCGATATCTGCTACTAACACTGAATGTTCAAAACTGGTGCCCTAACAACAAAAATTAAGGTTTACTTCTCCATGGACAGCAGTGGAGCCCCCCGTAGCAGTACGTAGTCGCCACTGTGTTGTTTTAACCTTCTGATTTTTTAAGAATGTCCGGTCGGATGATAGTTTTCGTCGCACCTGTATCCAACAGCATGGTCCGGAACTCTCCATCAACAAAACCATCCACAAAAATGCTGTTGAATTTGTGTTGTAGCGAAGCGACTTGAGCAGTTTTCGATGGGGCATGTTGGGTACAGGTCGACGTGTGCTCCTTCATTTCGACCCTTCGACGAATCGGTCCTTTCTTGCCCAACTGGTCCATTACCTTCCGAACAACCCCTTCCACGGATTCGTTTGGAACATTCGTCGATGGCTCGTACTTTTCCTAAAGACCGAGAATTTTGTTTCGCGGCCTCAAAATCTAGGGCACGTGCTAAAGCATCCACCAAGTGCGTTGGTTGGGCTAGGAGAAGTGCTTGTTTTGTCTCGTTGTCGCGTAAGCCGTTGAGAATGCCTGTACTGCCAACCGCTCCATAACTTTCTCTGGCGTAGCAGGGTACGCAAGGCGAACGAGGCGGGCTACGTCGGCTTCAAACTCCCGCAGAGACTCATTTGACTTTTGAATGCGATTTTTTTAGCTGGGAATGATAGACATGTTCCAAATGAGCTTGGCTGTACCTCATTTCTAAATGTCATACCAATTGCTGATAATCACCTTGTTCCGATGGTGACAATGTCTGCAGGATATCAGTCGCATATCCTCGCAGTGCGACAGTCAAAGCTGTAGCCTTTTCAGCGATTGTCCATCCGTTCGCCCTCGCAGCGGCCTCAAACTGGCAAAAATAATTGGTCCAAGCGGTTTTTCCGTCAAACTGTGGAGGCTTTATAACTGACTTTGAGATATACTCATTTTCGACTAGTTTCGGTGCCTCAGATGTTTCTTGGACATTTTGGTGAATTTGCCTTTGCTATTTCTTTTTGTTTTAAAATTTCGATTTTTCTGTTAACATCGTCCTCAATCTATGCTATTTTTGTCTTGTGTATCTATTATCTTTTCTTCTAATTCCTTGGAGTTTTCTGTTATCTTGTTGTATAGACTTTGTTCTAAATCTAACATTTCTATTATTGAAGCTGGCCTGTATGTCTTTAGAATTTTCTGAGATCTTATCTTCTAAATTAACTTCCAAGTCAGTTATTTTACTATTCAAATTGTTCAAGTTGTCGTCTAATTTTGAGAATTCTCTGTCATTTTATCATTCAAACTCTCTTCCAACTTTTGAGAATTTTCCGTTATTTTATCTTCTAATTCTTTGTAAGGACGAGTCAAAGTCACCTTCCAGCTTAAAGCAAAATGTGTCAGGACCCTCACCTTCCTCAATCAAACGGCCCCCAGTTCAATGTTTTAGAAATGCTTCTTTTCTTTCCATCTGGTTTCGCATTCCTTCTCTTCCAGTATGCATTTTAATTCCGACACTTTCAACTCTTTCAACAATTTTTTCGGAGCCATTGTCTGTCTTTTATTTTCCTTCTAGTCTATCACACACGCCACACTTGACACCAATTGTTAAGTATTTTATCGTCGGTCCTTGTGTGGATAGGAAAGTCACAAATTTATTTAAACACTATTTATTTAACACTCAATTCTAACAGAAATAATAACGATAAAAAGACTTTAGAACCATTTACAAACGATTTATAACTAAGAATTTATTTTGAATTTTAGCGTCAACTGTATATTTATAACTGCCCCATGTAAGCCACGGCCGCCGGCTTTTATACCGACAGGTAAAGAAATCTAGAATAGTCCAAAGATCGTTAGGCGCATAGAGAAGGTTTTCGAATGTTCTCGTATGTACTAGTCCATTCTAGTGGGTCTCGATTCTTCTCGAACGAATGAATCATTGCGGTGTCTATGCGATGTTAAGGTCATCCGAGGGCGGGCCATATTGTGAGGTTAGGTCGAGTCCACACCGGCTCGCAACAATATGTTGGCGACAGTGTAAAATTCGGATCTATGTATATACTAGACATATTATATAAAATTTGTTGTTTTAAATCATCTGAAATGTTATAACTATTAGAATTGCTGTTATTATTAGAAAATTTTTTAATTTTTTCCCAAACGTATGAAATGCTAGATTCCCTATTTAATGTTTCACAAAAGATTGAAATTTTGTTTTTCTTTGATCTTAATTTTTTCCCGTAACTGCAATACATCTTTTAGCATTGATAAAATTAGTCAAAGTTGGAACATTATTGAAAACATTAATTGCTCTTTTTCTGTCTTGAACCCACTGAAAACATTCTTCATCCCACCATGGGTTTCCAATTTTATGATAAGAACCACATTTTTTCAAAGGAATGGCATCATCAGCAGCTCTATTCATAATAAAAGACAAATCATTATAATCTAAAATAGTACTATCTTTCTCGATTAACTGCACAGCTATTTTATGTTGATAAAGATGCCAATCAGCTTTACTACAATTTCGTACACAATAACTATTTCTATAAAAGCTTTTTAAATATAAATTGTTTGATAAATTTAATTGTAAATTGTAGATAATGATCGCTTATTTCCACAATCACTAATAACTTTCCAGTTAGAATTTATAGCTAATGAGCTACTGACAATTGTTAAATCAACTGCACTCAAACTGGAATCCGGATTTTGCACAAGAGTTCTAGAACCATCATTTAAAATAACCATATAATTTTCTATAACAAATTTGCAAGCCTTATTCCGCCCCTATTAATAGGAGATTCATCCCATAATGGATGATGGGAATTAAAATCTCCCATAATAATAATTTTATTTAAATCTAAACCATCTAAAAGTTGTTTAAACAGATCTTCCGAAACATTTTCTTATCTGAATTAATATAAATATAATTAATATTAAATCAGTACTCTAATAATAATAAATTGAGTAACTTCTGAATTAAATTTTTTTAAATTAGAAAAAAATAATATTCTTTTGACGCAAATTCACACTCCACCATATCCATCTTCCCTATCCTGACGAATTATATTATATGATGATAAAACAAAATTCCTTTGATTGGATTTTAGCCATGTTTCATTTAGAAAATTATATCTGAGGACTATCTTACTCATAATAAGATTAAATTAGCACGATTTGAATTAACACTCCGAATATTCCATTGTAAAATTTTATATCTGATGTAGACTTCATATTGTCATTAATCTAAATAATAAATACAATATATAATTATAAATAATATGTGGAGCACATTTGTATATGTACCCATATATGTACCAATAATAAAACGTGTAATCTTTGAATATGTTAAAATGTAAATAAAAATAACATTAAAACCCATATCTTGTTCAAAAATCTAAACTTGAAAATAATAAATTTTAATCTTGCTTTTATTTTCCTTTGACGTATTCATGTAATAAAATTAATGCAATTATGTCCATTGAAATTAAATGTCTTGGAATGGCAATCTACCAGGCTCAGTTTTATGAATTATGTGAAATAGAAGAGGTATTAGAAGAGGTAGACGGTAAATTTGAAAAATCTTGTTTTTGCGATCTTGAATTTGGAAAAAATAGACAATCATCTCTAGCTTTTTTGTCCACTCCCTTATGAACTATCCTTTTCTTGGCCGAACTTTCAGATACAACCTGTTGAAAGGACCTTTTTACACTATTTTGGAAATACTCGTGTTCTCTCTTCTTGTGAAGGTTTAATACATTACTTTTCTTTCGTATATTCCCATTACGTTTTTAATTAATTCTGAAAGTTATTGTTGTTCAAAAAAATCACTTGAAATATAAGATTTTTTTATAAAAAAAAAAAAAAAAAATAAAAGTTAAATTTCTTTGAGGGCCATTAATTCTTTTAATATTTTTGTCTAGAATATTCAGGACACTTTTTTGATGATGACTTGTGGTCATCCTTACAGTAAAAACATTGTGTAATACAAGAAAATTTAACTTCCCCATCTTGTAAATGATTCTCCTCCTCTCCGCAATTAAAACATCTTTCTCTTTACCATTACAATTGTTCTTAGTATGGCCAAAACGAAGACAGCGATAACACTGAGTTACAGGAGGAATATATACATTAACTGGACGTTCTAATCTATATAAATTTATCGATCTAGGCAGTATAATTCCCTAAAAGTAAACAAAACAGTTCCAGTTGGTTCATATATAACAACATATTTTAAATACTTTTCTATTTAATCTCTTTACTTGTAAAATTTCAATTCCATTATTAGCTTTTACAAAATTCTTCAAAATTTCTTCGGTCAAGTCCGCATCGATTTGTCTTACAATTCCTTTGCAGGTAACAAAATTATATGGTATAAATATTTTATACCCTTTCTCAATTAATATTTTATTTTTAAAAATTATTTGCTGATTGAAAATTAAAATTAAAAAAAAAAAAAAAAAAAAAAAAAATTTATTATTAATTTCTTTTATATCAGTCAAATTTAAATTAAAAAATTTCAGCTATTTTATGTTATTAAACTTTCCAATGTTATAGCCAACATTAACCGTCGATTCCAAATAAACTACGAAAGGACCATTACTTTAGAATAAAAATTGTTTTTTCATTTTTAAAATTTTGACTGCTGGAACCCAAAATACTCCCCATCCACCATATCAACAGGTATCAATATTAATATTTTGAACGCCATCCAGGGGGTATCCGCTCCCCCTAGCCTTACTCATATTTAAAAAAAGGAAATTCAAGCACTAATGAATGTATTATGTACAAAAAAAATAAAAATATATAACAATATGAACAAATCAAAAATTCAATTAACTCCAACAAAAATAATGCTCAACTTACCACAGGAAGGCCTAAGGTAAAGGTGCAAAAAAAATTAAAGCAAAAAAAAAAAAAAAACTCTTAAAGATTTCACAAATATCAGAGCTGGGTCACCAAACAAAGCTGAAATAAATGTCCAAAAAACCGCAGTCCTAACAGCACTAAAATTAACTAAAAAATTAATATTTTTTTCAGACAGAAAATGACAATGTCACAAGCACCGAAAAAAATTGAAGTTGGGTAACCGAATTACAAATGAACATAAAACATAACCTCTTATGGACGAATACGAATATTAGTAATTAGTACAGTACTATTAGTAGTATTCTTTTGTTTGAACGGAACGAACTAAAAATTTTCACTTAAACTGATTTATAAAGGGAATCGACAAAGAAAGGGACGATCCGATATAGAAAAATCCAGAAATCATTGTTATTTCCTATATCACGTAGGAATAAATCAGTTTAAGTGAAAATTTTCATTATTTGGTTCATTTCCATCTCACCCAAATTTCACCGAACACCTGCCGAACGCTAAAATTAATTTTCTTCTTTTATCTAAATAATTATTGGTTGCAACTGAAAAAATAAAAAGAAATACGAACCGCACGTAAACAAGGACATACTTATATCGTTTTAGAAGAACCTTTTATTTTAGATATGAGCTTTTTTCAATGGGAATTGAAACAATCATAAACTCGGCACTTTTAAATTTAAAACTTTAAATTATGGTTTAATTTATTAAACGGCTTCGGCAGAGTTAATAGAATACATTGAATAAAGAATATTTTTTTTTATTTTTTATTCAGTGACAGAATATATTTATGACAATGGTTCAGATTTGTTTAAAATAGCCCCTAGACGAGCACTAGCTGGGACGAATTTATTTTTAGGTTAAATTTATAATACTACTAAATAATTCGAATTATTAATTCGATTGTGAAATATGAATTATTACTAATTATTCGATGGTGAAACTAATTCGATTATTCCCATCACTAATCAGGAATACGAGTACAACTTAACAAGTATAGCTAGAGACGTGAGAAATATAAAATAAGAGACGCCCCTCGATGCGCAGTGGACAGCACACAAATTTGCTTTAATCAGATTTTTCGTAGCGTAACTGCATCTCTCTTCCGCCGAATGCGTTCTCTCTCGATCGTGTGCGCGACCGGTGCTATCCCCAAGTCTCTTGCTATATTTGTCAAACTGTATATCTACAATATTTCTTATATATATATTATATATATAAGAAATATATATATATATATATATATATATATATATATATATATATATATATATATATATATATATATATATATATATATATATATATATATATATATATATATATATATATATATATATATATATAATAGGTAAACCTAAATGACCTAAAGCCAAGAAAAAATTAAATAAAATATATATTGTGAGGTCAAAGAAAAAGAATAAAAAAAACACATATATATATATATATATATATATATATATATATATATATATATATATATATATATATATATATATATATATATATATTGTAGATATTATATATTGGTATATTTCTATTCCCGGTATTATACCGGGTATTTTCTATGCGGTCGTCGGAAACTCCTTTTATTAAAATTAGGATGTTCATCTAAATCTACAGGTATATACATATATACCGAGATTTTATTTATCTACAAATTGGGTACTTACCCACCGCCCATCACTGACCCTTTTCACCTTTTCGATAAGTTATAAGATAATCGAGATACAAAGATTATCGAAAAATGCAAGAATTTCTACTAATTAAAAAATAAAAAGTAAAAGAAAGAAATAAGAAATAACTTTGAACTAAGAAGGCTAGGATAAATATGTGTGTAGCATATTTAGTTTCATAATAAGTAGAACAATGATGTGAAAACAGCATCTTTATATCTCTACTCATAAACCAGAAACCCCATAAAACACACAAAAATGGGACATCCTGTACATCTAGCAATCGCCAGTCGATATAAAAATAATTCACACACAATAGTCTAAAAAATGGAAGAAAAAAACAATATTGTCTTCATATTTGTGAAAAAATGCATGTCCATATTTATGTAATCGTAGCGACAAAAATAAAAAAATAGAAATAGTGTGCATGATGCCTTTACAAAAATATCTGAAGAAATAGGGATTGACATCATCAACGTTTAATTAGTATGTCATATTTCATGGTTTCGATATAAATTACATAATTAACTTTACTCTATTCTTGACTCGCCTTGTACATTCATACTGATATACCTTGTATATGATACTGAAATATTCGGATTTATTAAAAAAAATATATATTATTAAAATTCAATTTTTATTTTTGACACGACAAAGAATTGCAGTTCTATAAAATAAAAATTATGCGCCTTTCGGATTTTTTAAAAATTTTAGAGGTTACTAGATATTTCGTATTAAACATGTAGCTGCTATATTAAAAATATTTTGTGGTGTGTTGTTGCATACTTGACTAATTTCCAAGCATCGAATAGGCGAAGGAAGGAAACGAAGGGACGAAGGAACGCGAGGAAGTAACGCGAGGAAGTAAGGAGAGGAAGGAGCGAAGTGTGAGTATGGGGCTTAAAAATTAATAAAATTTTATAGAGAATATAAATATGTATATAATAAAAAATGAGGGTATTAGTTTAAAATAAAAAGTTGCTGTCAGCTTCCGGTATTTCTGGAAGTGCCGCCATATTGAAACTATTTTTATTTGATAGATCTCATTGTGAAACAATGATGGTGCAAAAAATCTCCGATCTAAGTATTTAGTCCAGTCAGTGGGGTGTTTTGCCATACAAAAGAATTTTACTACCATTACATACTTACATTACCATCTTGGATAGAAGGTACAGTGACGAAAAGTTGAACATATTTTCCAGAAAAAATAGAAAAACTCCCCAATTTTGTAATTTTTCCGAAATTCTCGCTATTTTAGGTATAAAAAGCAGCGGCTGGTGAGGTAGTGCTACGGTGCCACGGAGCAATGTGTTATAACTAGCGATGGGAACTATCGAATGAATTAGACTATCGAATGGTTACTGAATGAATGATTTCAACTATCGAATGGTTTTATTCGAATAAAATCATTCATTCATTTGTATACTAAAGCATATGTGACAACCTCGCCGTGCGACTAAGTGGTTATCGTTGAGCCACGACTATCGAATGCTTTTGATAAATGAAATTTAGTATTCGTTTGATTTTTGTGTGCGTCAGTGGCATTATTAGTTCTTCCAAATTTTTATAACTTCGCCTTATAAATACTGTGCTATTTTTGCGTTTATTAAAATATTTAAAATACTAAAATAGTAGTTTTTTAATTGACGATTGTGTGCGTGTGCAGGTGTCAACATTTTTCCGAAAATTTGTGTGATTTTCCGTAGCCCGATCTTTCAATTATTTTATTTTATATGTATATGGTCTATTTTTTAATGGGAAATTTTGAGAAGTAGCAATTTTTAAGAGAGATGAGATGAACTTAGAATTAATTTTAAAAATACATATTTGTATTTTAGGTGTTTTAATAATATGAATTAGTTGAACATAATAATCATATTTAAGTAATGTGGTTAAGTAAATGGTTATCGAACTCAAACTATGGGGTGAGAAAATTAAATTGAAAGTTTTACACGTGCCAATTTAAAAAAAAGTTAACGATGTTTGTATTTTGTTTATGCTAATTCTCTTACATGTAGTTTTTTGCGAAGAAATATTTCATTTATTTTTTAAAGTAAATGCTACTAAAAGCAAATATTATTTTTAAATAGTAATATAAAGTACCTAATATAAATAATTTTGATTTCTAATTTTTTATTTATATTTTCCTTCCATTACACTGCATGCTTAGAAAAATTAATAAATGTTTATATTTTATGACTTTAAAGTTTGTTGTTAATATAACAGATTAGTTCTGTAATTATTATTATCTAATAAACCAACGTTGCCACAAAAAATTTAAGACTATATTATTTTTAAATAGGATCTAATATAAATAATTTTGACATCTAATTTGTTGTTTATATTTTGCTACTACGTAAAAAAAAAGTTTATATTAAATTATTTTAAATTTTGTTGTTAATAGGTATAACAAATTATTACTGTTATTATTATTTTTATTAAACCAGTCTTTGCTTAAAAACATTAAACATAATTTTCCTACATCCAAAATAACAAGTATTATTGCAGTGTAACAACAGAATATTAATAAAAAAATGCAAAATATATAGGCATACTATCCCTATCTAACTAAAGCCAAAGAATAATATTCTTTGCTAATATCAACTAATACCAATATATGGCAACAGCGCCCTTCATAATGTATTTTCTGTGTAAATACTAGCACCTCAATAAAAAAATAATGTGTCCTTATCTTTATATGACTCCGCAAAAAATCAAAGATGCCGGCTTCTTTCATAGCATTGCCACCGACCACTGTCGGGTTTCTCGGAAAGAAACCTACGTCAACTAAAATCCAGTTAATATTTTATTATAATCGATCCTGACGAATAAATGAATTTCATAAATGAATGAATTTTATAAATGAATGGTTTTTGCTGCCGAATTACTAGAATACAATATTTCAAGGCAGATGACGCATCTATTCGATAATTTTTAGTCGAATAGTTTTCAACGAATGTTTTCTTACTAGCTATCGAATTATTCGAATGAATTGCAACTATCGAATGTTTCGATAGTATTAATTCGATAGTTCCCACTACTAGTTATAACCTTCCTATGTCTCATTGAAATATAACGCATAACATAAAAAAACTGAAAAATAAGGTAGTGCCATGGCGATTTATTAGCGTTTTCTTTCCTTTGATGGTCCGGGTCGGTTATTAATAACGTTTTGAGTATTGTCTTCGGTGTCATCGTAATCGGTGCTTATGGGAATATATTGTTCTTCCATTGTTTAGTCTTGGTCATCTTCGTCCACAATGTCGATGTGAACCTCCGGGACAGTTTCGCATGACTGACCACTGCAGAAGCCACATACAACGGAACACTTCAACCCAGCTTTCCTGCAACCACATGCTGCGCCGCATCCTTTTGTACAAGTGCATGAAATGAATTTCAATAAGTTGTCGGGTGCTGCTTGTTTTGTCATGGTGAGTGGAACAAGCCCATTGCTGCCCAGTTTCCAGCCCCAGTCTTCAGGTTTTTTCTCGATTCCATACCAATTCTGGACTTGATGATATGTCCTGAAAGAATGATACCGCGCAGCATCCTTCGTTGGTGGCAATGAAGCAAGATTGGATTTACTTTTTGTGGTTGATCTAGCAAAACGTTGGTAGCGGATTTCTTCTAAGGTGTCTTCTTCCAAGTTGCCACCATACAAAGCAACGAGAAAGCGTGCTCCAGCATTTGCGATGTCCTATGGTGTTGTATCCTGATGTTTAAAAATGCCAATGGTGTCACTGAGTCCTGCTGTTTTCTGGAAAAGCGAACAAAACTTCATTTTTCCTTGGTTGAAGATTGACGATGTCGTGTCACAGCCACTAAAAGCATGGAGGAAACAGAATGTTCTCAGCTACTTTTTCATGTTTTAAGCTTTTATTATGCGACTATTATTAATTAAACTATTATTATTATTATTATGCGACTGGGTTCGTATTCTTGGGTCTACGTCACATGGGCGGAAACAAGAAGGGCGTGAACAAAAAGATTGTAGGAAAAATTTGGGCGGAAATTTCGTTATCTGCAAAATATTCTTCGCCCTTTTGCCTCCGCCAAATTATTACTCCACTCAAATTGTTTCGCCCTTTTTACGATGTCCCGTTATACTTGATACATCGAAAAAATATCGATATCTAACTTTTATTCCAACATTTTGATCGTAAGATTAACCGCTGTGGATATATTTTGAAAAATACATTTTTTGTATCTTTAATGCAAGATGGCGGCTCGAGCGGTCGCACCCCAAGGTCGAAAACCAAGCAAGACTAAATTCATCAAGACCTAAACCTTAACAACATATTAAAAAATGACTACTACACCACCTTTTGTACGGCAGAGGCTTATAATGGCCCCCACTGATTGGACTAATTATTGTACTTCTCTAGAAACTTCTAATGCACGCTCAGTCTGGGACGCCCTGTATATTAATTACATATCTAAAATTAAGACTAGCAACATATAATAAGGAAGTGTATGACAAAATATAAATATATTATATTATTTTTATTACACGTAACGTACCATTTACAAATTAACCGTCCATCTGGTGTTGATGATTCGAATATATTTTAGTGATTGAAGCCCTCTTTTAAAATTGGATTAGGATTATTAGTCGCTTGACGACGTTCGTTCCAGTAGAATTTCAAGTAGCGTTCAACTATTGCTGTATTGTTAAAGCTAATAATTATGCAGGTTATTCGATTATTTAAGTTGTGTAAAAAAGTGTATATTGGAATAACAAAAAAAATATAAATAAGTAAGTGGTATGTACAGTGGTACGCCCAGTGATATTAAGAATAGATCAATAATTAATTTTTATGCTATTAAAAATAAATCAATAATTATTAGTTTTCATGATTTCGAAGTGTTGTATTTATCTATCTTCACTTTGGAATATGCATGACTTTTATATTTGTGCGAATCAAATGTATTTTCTACTTTCCTTATATTTTTTTTCTAAATTTAATATAGAGATATGATATGCTACAGCATGATCAAAGATATTTATGATCAAGTGGGCTTTTAGCATTGACAGTTAAAAAAAGTAATGTTGTTTGTTTGTAAGAATATAATGTACGTTTGATCATAAAACTTTTGAATCATTGGGTATTATCGACATTGGTCTGTTAAATAGTTTTTTTTTTCATTCAACAACACATCACGCCATATATTTGTTAGCAGTTTGGAATAGAGGACAATCAATGAAAATTATATACCAAGTATTTTTATTTCGTGTCTATATTTATGTTTTTTTAACACTACAGTATGTCCTCGGATTGTCTTTACAAGAAGATTTTTTTTTATTATTGACATTTTTTCTTCATAAACATTTTTGCTTGTTCTAAAATGGTTAATCCCGTTTATACTTTTCCAAATTTCCTTATCGTTTTAGAGAAAATTAAAAAAAACATGAAAATATAGCTGAATTTTTTGTAATTTCGTTTTCTGTGATAGATTGTTATTGAGTTAATTTTAATTGACGTCATATTTTTTGCTATTTGAAAGTATTTTGGTTAGGAAAATGTTAAAGAAGCGCAAAATTTATTTAGTTCAATGCTACAGAAAAGGTGATAATAGTTATAGGAAATTGTGATACTTTAACAAACGAGGATATGTGCTCCCTTTGTGCTAGTTTATAATTTTTGTAGTAAATTTTGATCAAACTAGAAAATAATTAGTACTGCCCTATAACTTAGACATTTTTTCTTTTGATATCCACATTGTGTAGGCCGTTTAATGACAATTAAATGTTATCTCTTCATATTTTGTCGAATTCGGCCTCCTTGATGAGATAAACGCAATTAATCACAATTAATAAAAATAAAATTAATAAATTATACATTTTACCTAATTTATTATTAAATGTGATTACTATTAGTTATTATTACTATTAGTCCAACTTACAGAAATTTCAAATAAAAAAATAAAGATAATTACAAAAAACCTAATTTTAAAAAGTTTTAACATCCTGTAACTCTAAAACTATGCATTTCCATACCCATATTTATAAGAACTTTTTTTCATATTTTATGATGAATATAATAATAATGAGTACTTATTTAAAACTTTCGCAAGTTAATGATATTAATTTTTTTTACAGGCTATTAGACTTGAATCAAGGCAAATTAATAAAAATGCGTTTATCTCATCAAGGAGGCCGAAATCCACAAAATATCAAGGGACAACTTTTAATCGGTATTAGACTATTTCGCTAAAAAGAGAAAAAAAATTCACAGTCCTTTACAAAGATGCAATCGGGGGGGCATTGAAAATGATGAATAAAAATGTAAAAATATGATTATTGTTAATATGAGTGTATTACATACATATGTTTAAATAACGAACTTAACAAAAAACAACAGATTTAAAGATTCACTGAAAAAGTAGTAGTGTTAACATTAAATAAAACATTATCAATAATAATTATGCGATCGCACCTATCCGTAAAATAAGCAAGCAAAAAAACCTCGAAAAAAAACAAAACAACATACAAAACATCAGGTTAACATGATGACAGATCATGATCAATGACAGATAAAGAATTCTTATGGAAAGTTACACTTTACGATATAATTTTTTAACTGTTAAAGGCAAACCCCATTTAAACACAAAACTTTTTAATACCTACTACTGTATCTAAAAGACTTTTTTTTAAATTACTAAATTCATAGCCACGCTTCTGTTTTTCTTGGCTGTTGTGCGTCACGTCACAGATTAACAGGCCCACGTTTGCACCACAAGGCGATGCTGCAGACCACTAGGTAGACCGGTAAATTTATGTGTATACAACTTGTAGTCAATCTACACAAATATTAATAAAAACTTTTTTTCTTTTAAAATGTGTTCAGATTTTGTAAGAAGTATAAGTCAAAATCGCAAAACTTAAATTTGATATGAGTTTCTTAGTTTTTAACTAATATAGTGGCGAATTACAAAAATTTCTTTTCAACGAAAATGAGTTAAATAAAATAATTTAATAAATTACTAGCTTTTTCTCGCGACTACGTTCGCGTTACACCTCGAATCGTTCATGCATTGATTTAAATGATTCTTTATAGAGAGCTAGTGAGCATAGATGTTTTTTATTTTTCATCTTTTTTTTATTTATTAAGAGCACTAATACTCTCTTTATAGGTTATTTTTTATTCTTTGAAGGATAATTGAGGAAGATATATTTCGTTATGATGTCACTAAATAAACCCTTGTATAAAATTTTATACTGTCTGGTTTATAATGTTATAGTATTGCATTTTCGTACAGCAAACTTTCATTCCCTGTTCTACTCCCTAAGGGTATAAATTTCATAAATTCGCTTTACCTTTGTGCCAATTTTTATGTGTATAATCCAGAGGTCATCAAGTTTTATATAAATTTTTACTAACTTTACCCATTTGGTTGATGAATTTCAAAAATTTCTTCTAATTCTTTTTGTAGGATTTCATTCTTCTAGACCAAATAGTAAGGAATTTTCATACAACAAACTGTTCCGAGATAATTTTACTCTCTAAGAGGATGAATTTCCTAAAATCGCTTTGTGTTTTTTTGTGTTTTTTTTTTGTTGTTTGTTTTCAAAGATCATTTTTGAGGTTAATGTCATATGAAACTTTTCGTAATTAGGCAACTGGTAAATGACGTGTGACGATAAATTAATAAAATAATAATGAACGTATTAAGTTAAATATTTATATATTAATTTGACATATCTATTTCATGTTTATAAATTACATAATTTTTAATTTGGTATACCTTTAATTTTATATATTCATAATGAAATGAAATATATTTGGATATAACGTTTGGCAACCACGCAACTGAAGTGCAGGCGACATCTGTGCAAGAGAAGCAAAACCTCCCAACAAAGTTAGAAAATAAATCTAAAAATTTCAGATTATTCAAATGTCACTCCTCTGTGTCACTCCAATATTTTTCCAAATTGGAGTGAAATTAGGGTGACAATTTTTAACACGTAAGGAGCCATCTGGATTATGTGTTATCTGTGGTGTAAGTTATCATCCGGGTGTTGCCGGCAACACCCGGATGTATTAAGAGCTGAACCATGTGCACATATAAACCGTGCACTTGCAGCTCGCGTTATAAATTATCTGAGTTCGAGTTTTCTGATTTGACGTACTACAAAAATAACGTTAGCATGCAATATTTATTTTTTAAAAGCATCTAAACTGCACGGTATCATAGCGGTGTGGATGACGTATAAACCATTGGAAATTTTAGCGCTGTTATCAGAGGGTATTTATTACTACGTTATGAGCGGCGGAACTAAGTAATGCCTAGTATATATTAATATATAGTAATAGCTATAGCTTTCCCACGAAAGCAACTGTAACTCCGTTGGTAAGGCCGTCGCGGTGGCTTCGGGATCGAAAGGTCAGAGGATCGATCCCCGACAAATATAGAACTTTTATATTTTTTACAGCTGTTTTTATTTTTTTATTTTTTTTACAGCTGTCGGTATTAGCAATCAAAATACGCTGTAGGCGTGTTTTGATTGCTTTGGTTAGTCTCCAGGGTAAGTTTTTTTAGATTGCACGCAAAATACCCGACCGGTTATCGTTTATACGTATACGCAACTGCGGGTTATAAAGTTTCAAGGTCCGGCAAGGTACAAGAATTAATATAAAATCGTTTTTTTTTCATAAATACCGTAATCTTCATGTCTTTTTTTTTCTTAAAGTAATGGTGAAATGGGTGAAAACAGGCAACGATGCAAGTAGTGATACCGTTCCGGTTAGACGCTAGTTATTTTTTATGACAATAAATTTTAGTAGACGGGTTTTTAGTTTATTAATATAATAAGATCCGTTAATTTGCAGCCTTAGATTCACGATTTGATAGTCGAAAAAGAGCTATTTTGGGGCATTGTCGTGTTACAATTTGTTTTTCTAAGCTTATTATGCACTTATGCAATGCTTATAATCAGAGCTTAAGTCTTAAGACATTTCTAAAATCAAGATGATTTAAATCTTAATTCAATTTCGACATAAATTTAAATTTTAAGCCTTTGTCTTAAATAATTTTCTATCAAGTCAAGCCATAATCGTAAACACTTAAATCAATATAATGAAATTTAAGTCGCTTAATATAGACTTAAGTCATACTTAAGTCGATGTCTTTGATTTAAATCATGATCATCTGCAAGTTAAGTCGGCAAAATTGCTTAAATCGAAATAATTACATTTAAATCAAGACAGCCTAAATTCAATTTAAGTAGGTACCTACCTATTTTTAATATTAATATGAATTTTCTTGTATTACCGATTAATGATCTCTTTATTACCTATATTATTAATTTATTGTAGTTACAAATGCGACTAAAACCAATAAAATAAAACGGCTAACTTAATAACTAAATAACTACAAACACAAATATAATGTTTGTTATAAAATTTAACCGATTTTTTGGTACTTTATACGTCTCCATTACAGTTTAGATGTCATCAAATTAGTGGAGTGCTTTAAGCCCTTATGGGATACAAATAGGCCAGTGCAAATAATTTTGAATTTGCAAACATTTTTAGGAAGCTGCGACCATTGAAAATAGTTAGCATTGGTAACCCTTATTAACATACTAAAAGTCCCCATTTGTCCGGTGTGTGCGTCATCAAAAAAAATCGGCCGCCATCTTGAATTTTGGTACTTTTTGGGAAAAAATGTTAATAACTCGAAAACCGTGCGTTATAGCGAAAAACTCCAAGAGATAAAAATTAAAGGAAATAAAAAACTCTATCAGAATCAATAAAAATGGTTTATTATCCTAACGCAGTGACGTACAAAAATTTTTTTGAAAATCGAGCAATTTTAAAAGGAATCACCGAAATGCAAATTACTAAATTTTTAAGCTTATTACCAAATAACATGGATATTTAGCATCAATTCGACTAAAATAAAATTCTTGTGACATTTTCAAGAAATATTTATTGGTGGTTTAATAATATTTCAAAATTAACAAAAATTGTAAAAGCTATTCTTTACTAAATACATGATGTGTACTAATAATGTACGAAAGCAGCCTACACCTTGTCCCGGTCGGGGCTATTTGCACTTAAACCAAGGTCTCTTTGTTACCATTTTGTAAATAACTTGTTTTAAAAATACATACAGTGACAGTTTGAAAAATTAGGCTACAGGTTGGAAGAAAAAAATAAAATGTAAGTACTTGCGAATGTCTTTTTGACATAAATCTCATCTACGATCTTAACACTTTTCATTATGATAAATACATTATAAACATACCCCTACAAATTGAATAACAATAATTCAAATTATGACCATTTTAATAAAAATGTGTTACCAACTTGTAACCTAACTTTTCAAACTGTCATCTCTAGAAAAAAAACGAAGTTTACAATTTTATTCGACTTGTTCTTCATCGACCGAGATTTGTTTGTTGTCGCAAGAAATACCATTACAGTTACCACACAAGCTTGAACAGGGCATATTGGATTTTAAACATATACATAGTTTATTACATCCAGATTTGCAATTACAGTAAATCATTTTCAATACAAATTCTGGTGCCACTGCGTTTGACGTTGTTTTTGGAACTAAGGTATCCGTTTTTCAGTCCATCCCCATTCTTTTGCCTTTTCCGTTATTTAGCCAATACTGCATTTGTAAATGATATATAATAATGATTTTCAGCTGCGTTAGTTGTTGGAGGTGTAGCTAAATCAAAATTTTTACTAAGTACCTGACGAGATGTAAGGGTTTTATATTTATAATACCTCAACTGATCTAAATCTTTGCTAGCCTATGTCGACCATATAATAAAAATAAGAATGTATTTCCACTAGCTTCGACTAGCTCAGATTTTTGTGCTGCAGGATCTAAAAAATGGATGTAATTTGTCGCAGATGAGGATCTTTTGCAACGTTTTGAGAGTCGCCAGTTTACCTTTTTAAACAAGCACGAGGTTGTATCACATCCTCATATAGCATGTGCCAATAAGAGTGAACGCTTCATGTCACCAATCTTGTTCTGCATATTACCGATGTCAGTTACTCTGTGAGGCTTGGATTTTCCAGGCCGAAGCATAAAAATAGAATTTTTGTCCGATAATGCAGTAATAAAACTAACAAATCAGTATCTGTAGCCTAATTTTCAAACTGTCACTGTATTTTTTAAAACAAGTTGTTTATAAAACGGTAACAAAATATCTTGGTTTAAGTGCAAATAGCCCCGATCGGGACAAGGTGGAGGCATCTTTCGCACATTATTAGTACACATGTATTTTAAATAATTAATTAATTGTAATTTTTAAAAGGATACACTTTTACAATTTTTGTTAATTTTGAAATATTATTAAACCACCAATAAATATTTCTTGGAAATGTCACAAGGATTGTATTTTAGTTGAATTGATGCTAAATATCCATGTTATTTGTTAATAAGCTTAAAAAATTAGTAATTTGCATTTCGGTGATTCCTTTTAAAAATTGCTCGATTTTCAAAAAATTTTTGTACGTCACTGCGTTATGATAAACTGTTTTTATTGATTCTGGTAGAGTTTTTTATTCTCTTTAATTTTTACCTCTTGAAGTGTTTCGCTATAACGCACCGTTTTCGAGTTATTTACATATTTTCCCAAAAAGTACAAAAATTCAAGATGGCGGCCGATTTTTTTTGATGACGCACACACCGGACAAATGGGGACTTTTAGTATGTTAATAAGGGATACTAATGCTAACTATTTTCAATAGTCGCAGCTTTCTAAAAATTTTTGCAATTTCAATATAGTAAATTTCATAACTGCACTGGGGTAAAACCTCGGAATTCATTTACTGTGTACGATATTTTATAAAACTTTTTGCATTGCATTGTTAATAATATATATTACAAAGTTTACCTAATTAAATGCGTTGCTTTCACTTTAGTATTCTTTAGTATTTAAATAAACACACATATACATACATACATATATATATATATATATATATATATATATATATATATATATATATATATATATATATATATATATATATATATATATATATATATATATATATATATATATATATATATATATATATATATATATATATATATATATATATATATATATATATATATATATATATATATATATATATATATATATATATATAATTTATTTATCCGAGTTCAGTGAATTTGGCCATAGAGTATACTAAATGGTCTTTGAATTATGAGCACGTCCATGAGGACGTCAATCTAGACGTCCAGGAACCTTCGCATGAGAACTACTAATCTAGACGATCGACTCATTGTAAGTTTATCGCTAAGGAACCGCCGTTTGCCAGCTTTTCAAATTGATAATGAATTGCACTTAAGGACCGTACATATTAACTAACGAACTACAAGAAGAAGATTAAATGAAGCAAATCTTATCTCAAGAAGGCCTGCTTCGGGACCAGAACTTACTAGATGTGTTGACTAGGCCCAAAAGCAAAGGCATCGTCTTAATGTAAAAATTACGAAAAAATGTTATTGCCTTCTTTAAAACCGAATATTTCCAACAAAAATAAAGCTAATGAGATGAACCAAAAAACAAACCATCGAGAAAGGATGTATCTAGATGATAAAATAATTTTTAAATTTTTTGCCTTTTTAACATTTTTCACAGGGCGTTTCAAACTTTCACCAAAATATCAACATTTTGTTTTCCCTCGTATAATTAACAGATGGGGAGTTTAATTTTTAATTTAGAAAGAGATACTAAAAAGTCAAATAATTTGGCAACACACTGCTTAAAAAATCATCAAAATCGGCCCATTAAAATAAAATATATTAACCTTTAAAATACATCAAAGTTTTAAGGTGCCCATTTTTCGTACCGGTGAATGTATTTCAAAAACTATACATTTTAGTCATATACTTTTCTAATGAAACAAACCTTTATTTTTTTACTAGAATCTAAAAATCAATAAATATATAGGATGTTCCATTACAAAAAACATAACTTTGATGTGTAACTTTTTTGGGGACACCCTGTAGAACTCTACATAATTTTAGAAAGTGCTTTAAATTGACTTACATAAGCTCACAAAATTTCACTTCAATACAAACCGCGTTGTATATGACGCGCCACCCTGTATAATTCGATTTCAATCAAAATTTCAATGATTAGAATATAAACAGAATAGGTATAGCGTATGCATTAGATTTAGTTATTTCAATAAATTTACTTAGAAAAAGAATTAAAAGAAATAAAAATATTAAGAAGGAAATAATTAAGAGTTTACTAAAATAAAAAATTAAAAGCAACGAAAAAAATGGGTAAACATTTTAGTATTTTATTATATACGCATTATTTACTATAAAACGCAATACAGAAGGTTTCACATTAATACATTCACAGTAATTGAATTCCGGGGTAAAAGTCTCGGGGTACTTCACTAAATAATTGCCCATTAAACAGTGGTGATATGTTTTAATCACTAGGTAATTTATCAATGGCATAAGCTGGAGGATTTTAAGGTACTCTTCAATATACTCGAGATCAATATATTTCGTTCATCTTGTGGGGCTACATAACGGAGTCGGGGATTCACTTGATTAACTTGAAAAACAACAAAGTATGCATAATCAAAACTGGTTAAGAAAATGTAACTTTTTATTTGCTAGTAGTATTGAATGTACTTTTTTATCTGCTGACTAGCTGCTCCATAGCAGTTTGGAAAGAAATGCTGCTGTGAAAAACATATAAAAATATTTAAAAATTTAACTTTAACCTTTTTAATGGCTTAATTCTTTTTTTCTATTTCGGAATAAAGATCTCAATAACAAATAATTTAGAAAATTAGGTACTTAAATTTTAAATCTTAAGTCAACTTTCGAAAAGTGACTTAAAATCAAATGATTTAAATCATAAAAAAGATTTATAAAAAAAACGAGTTAAGTTTTCTGTGAGCTTGCAGCTCCCTGCTTATAATAACTAATAATCTCAAATAACTTTTCAGCTATTGAAGTTGGTAATACTAGATTTTATGATAATTGCTTCTAGCTGTTATCACAATAACTTATATCCAGGATCAGTAAGTAGACCAGTATTATCCAATTCAGAGGCCCAAAATTATATCGAATTGGAATATTTACAAGGTTGGTTACCAGAAAGTATTCATTTAAGCGAGCCTGATTATTCTGTTGGATATGGTGAACCTTACTCTTCAATACAAACTGCCATTAATGTTGCTCTTTCAGTAAGTATCTTAGATTAAGCTACGTTTCTACAGAAATGAATAATTACATCAATATTAAAAGAATATACTTATTACCATTATGTTTAATTTTTCTCCTAATCGGGTTTTGTATAAGGTTCTTGTGGTGTCGTCTGATAATGACACGATGTTATATTTTTCTACTATTACTTTTGGTTTTTTCATTTTACATGGATATTCCATCAGTATTTTGCATAATATCAGGTTATAATTAGTACCTAAGTTAGCTGAATTAAGGGCTCTGACATCTTCTTGTATCTGTGATGGATTGATAATTCTGTTTGTTGTTATAAAGTATATCAATGATCGATACCCTCTGGTGTTATTAAATGTATATTTGTGTTCTAAACTATTCCCGAAATGTTTTACGACATATTTCTAGAAATATTTCGTGAAACATTTTGCAAAACATTTCTGGAAATAGTACGATAAATATAAGCCCGTGTTATATAAATTAGTTTCCCACGTTTATTAAATTATTAAATTGGATTATTAAATTGGCTATTCCCCGAAGTTTACACAAGACTATTTAGTTTTAATCATTGTCTAATATTATTAATAATTACAATTAGTGATGGGGAAAACCGATTAATTTCAATAATCGAGTACTCGAGTTTCAAGCATTTACAATAATCGAGCGATCGCTCGAGCGTTAAATCGCTCGTTAATAATCGCTCGAGCGTTAAATCGTATTTAAAAATACGGTTTTTCGTCCGTCGCCATCGCTTGTTGTAAGTACTCGTTAACGCCAAGCGCGAAGAAGTAAGTTGCGTGCGCAGGGCACATATTCTTTCGGTGATGAATGGCAAGTATCAAGTGACGAGTAGTTCGCTTGATTCTATTCATTTCAGAGCATTGTCGATGTAGGTCGTAGAGTTTTGTCACTCAGATATGCAACGGATAACGTCGTATAAATTTACTACTTGCAATGTATGTAGAAAATTCGCTCGGCTTTTTATCAAGTATGTCACATTAAAATCGGATTTCAATTTATTTCATTCTAGGATCGCTTGCATTTGTCGCTCGTAACTCGTCACTTGCATCGCTCGTTCATAATCGAGCGATGTCGGTTATTTCAATAATCGATTACCCGAGCGAATTTTCGCTCGAGTTATCCCATAACTAATTATAATATACTAAAAAAAATAAAAGAGTGACTAACTAGCGGTCTACCATTTATCAGCTTATAATCGTGTATAATTTGTGTAAATATACACAAACATTTTTAATGACAAAAAAATATTAGGTTTCTAGTAGTATCCAAATGAATACAACTTAGTTGTAATCGTTTTATTGCAGGTATTTATAAATATATTTAGTGTTATAATTATTGATTTCACAACAAGATATATTTTATTTAATTCAAGTAATCGTTTTATACTTGGCAATAATGTGAGCTTAGAAAATGCCCCTTTAAAGAGTAGAACTATCTTTTTTCAAAAAATGTTTCTCTGTCCCACTGAGACCATAGATAAAGGAAATAAATTTAGATTGAAACGCCCGCCAAAATTTTGGGTTGCAAAATTGTTTTGGGTCGCGACCGTTATACGCGATCTGGCGCTGCTATAGCGGTTTCTAAGAACAACCGCAAACAAAAACAGTATATAATTTTCTCTTGTCCATATCTCTTGTCAAAGTCAGAATCTTCAAAAATTATAAAATCTTTCAAAATCTAAACCGCTTTCATTGAAAAAATTCCGAAAAGTGTTTAAAGCGTCCGTTTTCAAAGTAATTATTGCTATCTTGTAAGTTTAATTTAAGTTTTATTTACTCAAATCCGTGATAATTGTGAAAAAGTAGCATTAAAAACTTAAAAAGCTGTGCTGTGAACTGTGAACTACAAAAACCATCGTGGATCCTGGCATAACGTCGGTTTCCAATGTTTCATAGGTATTTCATACATGTCCTTATATAAAATAAAGTTTCTTGTATGCAACACACAAAATAATAATAAATTTGAGTAAATAATATTTGGCGATATAGTTTTGGGAAAAGCCGAACCTCTCCGAAATTATTCAAAGCTTTGGGTCGCGATCGTTGCAAGAATAGCGCGAAATAGTATTTACTTAGTAATTCCTTATTACTTTAATAGTATTTCCTTATGAGCACTTTCCCATCTAAACTTGTTTCATTTATCTATTTTATAGACCTCACATAGACACGTCTATTAAACCGTTGATGTAATGTCTAAATATTTTTAATTTGTACTGGCCACAAAAATATAAATCTTATTTTAAAATAATAAAAACATTGTGATTTAAGCGTTAGTTTAATTTATTTTTTTATGAATGAGATAATTTGTGGTTATTGTATTTTTTAAGGTTAATATTTCTAGAAGACAATATATTTATATTAAAAATGGTATATACCAAGAAACAGTTTATATTCCTGCATCCAGTATTCCTTTAACGATATATGGATGTTTGGACGATGCTGAAGCCGTTCAAATCAGATTTAACCAGAGTGCTGTGACAACTGGAATCGAATACGCTTCTACAGTAAATCCAAATGGAACAAAGTATAAAACTGGCGACCCTGCTTATTCAATGTATGAAGAGTGCGCTTTAAAATCTACCTTAGGTAATCTAAACTTACAGTATAATTTATAATAATGTCGCGACCTAGCTTGGGGGTGGTTTGCTTAGGCGTCGCTTGGGCGTTAGGATCGCTTATACCAGATTCTCTCTCTTAATCAAAACAACTATTAAGAAAAAATACATTTATTTATTAAGACTAAACAAAGTACAGAGTATGCTGAGAGGAGTACTTACAACAGCATATTCCTGAGCTGACGGGCTGACTTCCGTCTTCTACGACTACGACTACTGACGACTAACTGAACTCCAGCTAACTAACCATTGGACTGACTGCAACCAACTGACCTCCGCTCTCTTCAGCATACTCTTTTTATATTTCCTATCCCTCGTGATCATCGCCGGTTACGTCGTTCAATAGTTTTCCATCTAATTACATTCACCCGGCTATGATCATGAGGAAATAGAACTTCGGTAACCTGCGTTTGATTGTTGTATTTTACGACCCGAAATTGTTGTATTTTATTTGTTTAATGTTTAATGTTATTTAAAAGTATATCTGGGTCTACGTCATGTAGGTAACCGATCACTTGGGCCTAAATCAAATTGGTTTACTAGAATTATATTTTACATGATTTTTCCCAATTTGATATAAACCCAAGTTGACCTTTATTTAAGTCTTGACAATAATTATAATTCCGTTTTTTAAATAATAATGTTTTCTTCCTGGTAAAGAAATTTGCTAAAGTCAATGAGAAAGCCAAATGACTAAATATATTTATATTGAAATCATTTGATATCTTATGAAAAACTCATTATTATCTGTCAAACGGATCTAAAATAGCGGAAGGAACTCGAGCAAAAAAAATCAATATTGTCACGTTCAATAATAGGAAAACAAAATTGCTTGATATAAACTGAATATACTTTTAGTTCATTTCAGCACACATAATTATATACATCGTAAGTATCTTAAAGAATTTCTCATTGATCGATTTATATTTATCTAATTAACTGATTTGTTTCATTCTGCCTATTATAAATGGTCAATGTCTCCTAAAGATATCGTTTGTTTGGGACAAGCCGTTGTCATCATGGCAGCCAGAATTTAACCAACCTTATTGGTGGAAATGCTCGTCATTTTACCTAATTAAGTCCCTCCCTAGAAATACTACACTCACCGGCAAAAAAACCGGCCACTAAAAACTAGTCCCAATTTCAAAGTTGGATTTCTCGCGAACCACTCATTAGATTTTGATGATTTTTTTTTATAATTGTAAATGAATTCTTTCTTAACGGATGCTACGTCAGAAATGTATTTATTTTGAGCATATACAGCGCACAACAATAGGACGAAGTTTTTTGTCCGAAGTTTGTAACACCCTGTAGGGTGCAGCAGCTATATTAGCTATTGCTAAATCAAATGACATTGGAGCCTCATCTTTTCTGAGCAATTTGTTATTTAATAACGACATTATCTCTGTTTGTATTGGAGGATACGCTGCATTAAAACGAACGTCTAGGAAAAATGCTTCGCAGGCAAAACCGCGATTCATCCGTGAAAAGGACTTTAGTCCATTGCTCAATATCCCAATTCACATGTAAACGCGCAAACTGAAGACGTGCTCGACGATGTCTTGGAAGTAGATGGGGTCCTGTGGCAGGCCTTCTTGCAGACAAGCTGTTTTCTTTTAGTCTTGGTCGGATTGTTCTCTCACTGACTTGAGTTCTACGCTCGGCTTATAGCAGATTGATTCTGACAAGCTGTAATTCTACGATTTCGTAAAGTATTCAGG
The DNA here is from genome assembly GCF_002938485.1 of Sitophilus oryzae. Lineage (NCBI taxonomy): Eukaryota > Metazoa > Arthropoda > Insecta > Coleoptera > Curculionidae > Sitophilus > Sitophilus oryzae. The sequence goes on from NW_022146030.1 coordinate 512,085, forward strand.
ACAATAAAACGGTCGTCAGTTGCATTTGTTTTCCGTTTTCTTCTGGAACCCACTCGACTGGTGAAATTTTCCGTTTCCATATACCGATTCCAGGCATCCTGGACTGTTGTTCGAGGTATACCTACCCAAAGTATCGGACACATAACGTTGACTTCGGCCATCCTCAATTAAAGCACAATATACAGATAATGGCATTTTTTAATTTGACAACCGTTGCCTTGATTATTTATAGATAAAACTTTCTGCCTGCAAAGCATTTTTCCGAGACGTTCGTTTTAAAGCAGCGTATCTTCAATACAAACAGAGATAATATCATGACTAAAAAAAACTGCTCACAAAAGATGAGGCTACAATGTGATTTGATTTAGCAATAGCTTCGGGCAAAAAACTTTGTCTTGTTGTTGTGCCCTGCATATGCTCAAAATAAATTCGGAATAAAAATTTCTGGCGTAGCATCCCTTAAGAAGGAATTAATTTACAATTTAAAAAAAACTCATCAAAAGAGTGGTTCGCGAGAAATTCGAAATTGTGACTTTTTTTGCCGGTGAGTTTAGATATACCGTAGAATATTGACTAGTATTGAAAAATCATCATTATATTGTATTTTATGCCTTTAACGTGATTTTTGTCTATTGTAATAGTACACGCGTTTTAGCTAATATTATTGTATTTAGCAAGTCAGTAAACAAAATGTAGCTACATTTAGTGTAAAATAATGTATAAAGTTTATTGGAAAATTATATAAAAATTCAGTAGGTGATTAGGTTGAAACCCATGCATTCAAACTATACATACACTCACCGGAACGGGCAAACGGGCACCTTAAAATTTTGATGTATTTTAAAGTTTAATATATCTTGTTCTAGTGGGCCGGTTTTGATAATTTTTTAAGCAATATGTTACTAAGTTAATTAACTTTTGTAGTACCTTTTTCTAAATTAAAAATGAAAGTTCCTATCTGTCAATTACACAAGGGAAAACAAAATGTTGATATTTTTATGAAAGTTTGAAACACCCTGTGGAATATGTTAAGACAGAATTTAAAAATTATTTTATCATCTAGGTACATCCTTTATCGATACTGTGTTTTTTGGTTCATCTCAATAGCTTTATTTTTGTTGGAAATATTCGCTTTTGAAGAAGACACAACATTTTTCGTAATTTTTACATTAAAGCCATTGCTTTTGGTCGTAGTCAACAGAAACGTTCTTTAGGTGCATTCATTATAAATTTGAAAAGCCAACAAACGGCGGTTTTTTAGCGATAAACTTAATAATTGATCGTCTCGATTCGAAGTTCTCGTACGAAGTTTTCTGGACATCTCTAGCATATGAACTTATCTCGAGGAAACGATTGTACTGTACTTCGTGCACACCTAGATCTGTTAGCGACATAAATTTGATTTATTAATCTTCAATAATTAAAGTATAGTTGCTTCACATCGCGGATACAACTTCTAGACTTAAAAGCATCTTAAAGCCCAATAGCCAACAGACAATAATAATATAATTTTTCAATAACAATGACATAACATAAACCATAATCATAGGTCTGCTGACTGAGATCAAAAGCAAAGGCATGGTTTCAATGACAAAATTGAGAAAAAAATGTTAGTTGTCTTCTTGAAAAGCGAATATCTCCAAAAAAATAAAGCTATTGAGATGAACTTAAAACTAAACTATCAAGAAACGATGCACCTAGATGATAAAATGATTTCTAAATTCTTTGCTTTTTTAATATATTCCATAGGGTTTTCCAAACTTTTACCAAAATTACAACATTTTGTGTTGCCTCGTATAATTGACAGATGGGAGCCTTCATTTTTAATTTAGGAAGATATACTAAAAAGTCAAATATTTAGCTACAAATTCCTCAAAAGATCATCAAAATCGGTCCACTAACACACAATATATAAAAGTTAACATACACCAAAATGCCGGTGACTGTATATCAAAGTGTGGATCAATGTAATTTTTGTTTCGTTTAGGCAACATTTTAATGATTTTATTTGATATGCCGATTTTTGATTCCGCCGATAACAAAGTAAATAATGATCTGAGAGTAATAATGAAAACTGTAAAGGATACTTTGCTTGGTTCATTATTTTATCATATTATATCACACCTAAATATGTTAGCACAATTTTGATCTCTATCATCTTCAATTATATACATTTTTTATCATATTATAGTTTTACAAGTACTTTTTGGTTTTACATATTCAAATTTTCCATAGTTTCTATTCTATGTCAGCACCAATATTATATTCATCAATTGAAAATATAGTCTAAAAAAAAGTGTTTATTGACCTGAGAACTTAAAATTGTGTAAAAATTTACTACTTATTATTCTAAAATAGAGAATAAAAATTATAAAAAAATATTAATATCATTACAAGTTTAGATCTTTTCCAAATTACTGATTGTAGCCAAAGTGATTTGTCACTATTCTAAATTCAATATGACCTGTAGATTTAAAATTAAACAGAAGGCAGTGTCGGTGCACTATTATAAAGGTATCAAAAATTCTTTTTTTTAAGCCAGAACGCATTACGTTTTTATGCAAATATGCTTATATTACATTAAGTTTTTGTTGCAAATTAAAGACTTTCACCCTACACATAGTTCAGTTTGTAAATTTTTCGACTTTAATTATTTCTTCATCATTTAATAAACTCACCGGCAAAAAAAGCCGGCCACTAAAAACTAGTCCCAATTTCAAAGTTGGATTTCTCGCGAACCACTCATTAGATTTTGATGATTTTTTTTAAATTGTAAATTAATTCCTTCCGTTAAGAACGTCAGAAATGTTTATTCCGAATTTATTTTGAGTATATACAGGGCACAACAATAAGGCAAAGTTTTTTGCCCGAACTTTGTAACACCCTGTAGGGTGCAGCAGCTGTAGTAGCTATTGCCAGATCGAATCACATTGTAGCTTCATCATTTGTGAGCATTTTGTTTTTTTAATCACGACATTATCTCTGTTTTTATTGGAAATACGCTGCTTTAAAACGAACGTATCGAAACGTAAAACGAACAACGGTTGTCAAATTAAAAATGCCATTATCTGTGACGGATGATGGTCATATTGTGGCTTTAATTGAGGATGGCCGAAGTCAACGTTATGTGTCCGATACATTGGGTATACCTCAACAACAGTCCAGGATGCCTGGAATCGGTATATGGAAACGGGAAATTTCACCAGGCGAGTGGATTCCGGAAGAAACCGGAAGACAAATGTAATGACCGCTTTATTGTCCTGAATACTTTACGAAATCGTAGAATTACAGCGTTTCAGAATCAATATCTGCTACAAGCCGTACGTAGACTCAAGTCAGTGAGAGAACAATCCGACGACAACTAAAAGAAAACAGCTTGTCTGCAAGGAGGCCTGCCACAGGACCCCAGCTACTTCCAAGACATCGTCGAGCACGTCTTCAGTTTGCGCGTTTACATGTGAATTGGGATATTGAGCAATGGACTAAAGTCCATTTCACGGATGAATCGCGGTTTTGACGGGGAAGCATTTTTCCGAAACGTTCGGTTTAAAGCCGAGTTTAAAGCAGCTTATCTCTAATACAAACCGAGATAATGTCGTGATTAAAAAAAACAAAATACTCACAAAAGATGAAGCTACAATGTGATTTGATTTAGCAATAGCTACTACAGCTGCTGCACCCTACAGGGTGTTGCAAAGTTCGAGCAAAAAACTTCGTCTTATTGTTGTGCCCTGTATATGCTCAAAATGAATTCGGAATAAAAATTTCTGACGTAGCATCCGTTAAGAAGGAATTAATTTACAATTAAAAAAAGATGATCAAAATCTAATGAGTTGTTCGCGAGAAATCTAACTTTAAAATTGGGACTAGTTTTTAGTGGCCGGTTTTTTTTTGCCGGTGAGTGTATTTATACAGGGTCCGGCAATAGTGCGTCGGGCATCTGTAGCTCCTAGAATAAAAAACTTGGAAATTTTGTTTAACTGCAGACCTAAATTATGTACTAGGATGTATTTCAGGAAAATATTTTAACTTTTATAGGGTGGCTCAAAAAAGTATGAGTGGATCGAGATGGTTTTTTTTTAAATGGAACACCCTGTATATTATTGCATTTTTGGCTTTCTTTCAGATTACTTTACATAATCCTAAGACATGAGTAAATATATTTCGATAATTTCAGAGATATTAATAAATAAATAAAAATTGTATATTTTTCAGACTGTCTTAAAAAAATTATTAATAATACGAGAACTGTTCTGAAATCAAAACTATATCATATATTTACTTTAGATGGTCTGTTCTTACTTTGTTATAAATATGAAAATTGTAAATCATACAGGATGTTCAAAATTCTACCCCAAACTATCTAAAATATAAAATTATTTTTCTTCGTTTTTTTTAAATGGAACATCCTGTATATTATTTTTTCAATAGATGGAGAATTAAAAAATGAACATTTTTCATATTTAGAGTATTTCAAAAATTTTAACGGTTTCGCAAATATTTCCGGTTTTGTATTTCATATGGCATTTTCCACAGTAAATTTTCATCAAAGCCACCTAATGATTTTTCTCTCGTACCGTATGATCGAAAAAAAACGGCGTCCAGTTGGCTTGGAAATGACGATCGATGACATTACCCATATAATTTTGCATATAAAATGACAGCGATCTTCATTTCATAGCCATCGTTGACGCCGTTTTTATTCGATCATACGGTATTTTACCATTGGAAGCACCATATGAAATAATATTGCGTGGTATCCGGAAAACTATTAAAAATTTTGAAATACTTTAAATACAAAAAATGTTCATTTTTTAATTCTCCATCTACTAAAAAAATAATATACAGGGTGTTCCATTTAAAAAAACGAAGAAAAATTATTTTATATTTTTGAAAGTTTGGCGTAAAATATTGAACATCCTGTATGATTTACGATTACCATATTTATAGCAAAGTAAGAACAGACCATCTAAAGTAAATATCTAATATAGTTTTGATTTCAGAACAATTCTTCTTATTTTAATATTTTTTTAAGAAGGGTTGAAAAATATAAATTTTTGATTTATTTTTTAATATCTCTGAAACTATCGAAATAGATTTACTGATATCTTAGAATTATGTAAAGTGATCTGAAAGGAAGCCACAAATGCGATAATATACAGGGTGTTCCCTTTAAAAAAAATTATCCAGATTCACTCACACTTTTTTGAGCCACCCTATAGAAGTTACAATATTTTCCGGAAATACATCCTTGTAAATACCTTAGGTTTGCACTTAAACAAAATTTTCATTTTGTTTATTCTACGAGCTACAGATGCCCGACGCACTATTGCCGGACCCTGTATATTAATCTTTAACTCTATAGGAACTATTCTAACTTCTATTAAAAAATGTAAATAGTTGAATTATTTTTCATGTATAGTTGTGAATTTTATGCCATTTTTGTAGGTACCAGATGTTCTGGTGTTTTTTGGATTATGGGTGATAATGTTCAAATAAGTCACTTAACGGTGGAAAATACCTCCAAAAATGGCCAGGCAGTTGCCGTCCAAACCAATGGTGATAAAGTTCAGTTTGACCATGTTAACATTAAAGGATTTCAGGTTTTGCTTTAGTTTTATATAGTCACTAAATATATTTACAGGTTTAATATCGTAAATCGTACATTAGGCTATGCTTTTATACATTGAATTTCTTGAATGTTTTTTATTGAAAAAATAACATAACTTTTTTAGAATAGCGATTAATAAATTTCACATAACAAATACCTAAAAACACTTATACAGTGTGTTTCAAATTTTTGGGATCTGTGACTTACCATTGGGATCTCGGAGAAGGAGATTCCCCCACTATGTCAGTATATTTGAAGTGAAACTTCTTCTTACTTCAGTCTATACGTATGCCCGCCTGTCCATTTGTCCGTCTATCCGTCTGAGGGCTCCATTCGGGTACCCTATCCACGTGCCGAGTTTGATTCCAGTCGACCCATTATTAAGAAAAATGCTGATTATTCCCATTAGTCCATTTAGAGGCATCGCATCGGTTCGAAACGTCGAAGGCGTCATTTTGTAGCCCGTCTCCAATTATACCGAAATCGACCTACATCTTTCTTCAATATCAAATCTTTAATCCCACCCTGATGAAGATGGAACCAAACGAAACGCCGTATCCAACTTTGCAGAGTGGGACCGTTAGTCCAGTCATCTTAGGGGTTTCACCTCAGAATTCGAGATAACCGGCTGTAAACTCGTATAAACCTTTATTTTAACATCCTAAAACATCTGAATCTGAAAACCTACATATGATAGCGTGTGCGCGACTTGTAGATAACTGAGGTCAAAGGTAAAAAAAATCAATTTTTTGCGTATTTTTTGCAAATATCTCGTTCCCTTTCACATTTACGCTATTTGTATTTATCATAAGTATTGTAGAGGATTATTCTCTACAGCTTTTGTTTCAAAAATTTTTTTGTACCTCAAACCGTTTTTGAGATAGAGGGCGGTGAGCGCGCAGTCTTTCATTATGTACGGTATCATTCAAGTTCAACCTGTAGTCTCGGTCAAAAACACGCCGTAAACTCAAAAGATCAATTTTTGGAAGCCCCATCTCCATCATTATCATTGCCTGGAAACTTTTATGGTGAAATTTTGATAAAATAATTTAGTACACACTAAAAGCACGGTATGTCGCTAGTGGTAGGAAAAATAATTTTTAGAGGTTACTAGTTTATTTGTTTGCCTGTGATATGCATATACAGGGTGTTTCCTAATTAATCTAAAAAATATAAAATCGTTAGAAAAAGAATTAAGGCGGGCTCTTAATAAGTATATTTTTTTTTCCCCGACAACCGTTTGAAGAACAAGAAAAACTCAAAAGATCAATTTTGTTGAAAAAGGATGGCCAGTCAAGAAAAACATATATTTTCTTTAAAAAGGCAGTGGTGTTCCATTTATGTTAAGCAAAAAAATCGATTTTTTTTTAATTTTTAACACCCTGTAGATCAGAAAGGAAGTACTTTAGACCCAATGGTTATATAAAAATTGTTTTAAGAACACATGAGGAATCACACCATATTTTTTTTAGACTAAATCGAAAACACCCTGTATATTGTCAACTTGACAATGACTGCTGATAAATCAAAAAATACCTTTTCAGTGAAAAAAGCCTGATTTTCGCAGGAAAAATTTTGATTTTTATTGAATTTGGGCCTGCGTTTGCAAATACTGGTTTGTTTTTTAATTTTCTATCTATCTAAATTTTAAATATTATAGTCAGAAATAGTTTTATTATTTATTAACTGTAAAAGTGGTGTTTTCTTGTTGTGTTGCATCTTGCAAAGAAACTAACAAAACTGCAAAAATGTACGTGATTCCAAAAGACAATAAGGTATGTATCTTAGATAAAAGAAAAATATATGGTATGTATTCGTTGTTTGATTTTTTTTTTCGTTCGCTTTAAAATCTATAAATCTCGGTCTATTCATTAGACAGCCAGTCGACTTACGATCATTTACATGAAACTCTGTAAAATAAATAAAAAAATAAATTGTAAAATATATATATTCTTATGTTTTATTAAAGTTACTCTGATATACTAATATATCAGTGTAAATAAATCCTTTGAATTCAAATATAAACATAAAACACATTTACAGCAGAAAAGGCGAATGCGCTGTGTTACACGTAGTCACCACTAAAAACACGGAGGGGCGCTTTGACCCAAAATTTTACTATTAAGTTTCATATCTATCTTAATAGTAGATTATTTTCTTTTATCTATGCGTATTATCTACAAGTCGCGCACACGCTATCATATGTAGGTTTTGAGACATGTTTTAGGATGCTAAAATAAAGGTTTATACGAGTTTACAGCCGGTTATCTTGAATTCCAAGATTCCTACCCTATTTCGACTACTGGACTACGTGTGCACCGTCGCGCGTTGCTTGCATAGCCTACCCACTAAATTTAGTCGTGATCGAACGACATGACGTTCCTTAGGTCAAAACTAACTGTCACAGTGGCTTATTTTATTCTTTGATGATGGGGTTTCATAGTGCACGAAACGTCATCAAAATACCATGGAAGCCCCATCTCCATTCCTAGTTTCAGTCCCCCAGCTCACATAGGGCCCGAGTTACGACGCTCCAAAGACCCATTTCAATTCTTTTTTTCTAAGCCGTAGGCTGTCCTTACTACTTTTTCTCTCGTGTGTCGTGTCTTTTCGTGTCACGGCCTTGAATATTTGCTCCCAGCGCGCCTAAAGAAGTTTAACTTCAAACTGTGGTGGTCTAAATTGGTGTAGAGTTTCCAGTTAGTTAACTTATCATTGTTATTTCTGGAAATGTAGCGGAAAAATGAACGGAACGGTGCAATTTCCGGTTTGCGCCCAAGTTTATTTTGACAGTCAGAAAAATCTAGATACCTACACATTCAAAAAGAGACTTAAAATTAGATTTATCCTTTGCTAACGTCCAAAATCACTTAAGACGTTTCGTGTTTATTTAACTATCAAATTGTTTTTTTTTTAATAGAGACCTAGCTTTTCTACCCAATTTTTTAGAAGTTTATGACCTCCCAAATGCAATGACGTATCGTACTTACCCCCAAAAAATGCTTATCTATATCTATACTAATATATAAAATCCTTAAGTGACTGACATACTGATTAATCACGATCCTGCTCAAACCACTCAACGTAAGAAGCTCAATTTTGGCATACAGGTTGATTCTATGGTGTAGAGGTTCGATAAGAAGGGATTCTTCGAAATTCCAGTTCTAAGAGGGTGAAACCACCCCTCAAATATTACAATATTTTTTATTTAAAAAACGGTCAAGTTTCCGAAAAAACGCTTAAACACGTATATTTTATTTTGTTTTTTTACATATTTTAAGATTTTTTAAAAATGTATACAGTGTGTTTCGAAAAATCTGGTCATTGATTAATCACGATCCTGCTTAAAGCGCTCGACGTAAAAAGCTGATTTTTGGAAAACAGATTGACTTTAGGGTGTAGAGGTTCGATAAGAAGGGATTTTTCGAAACTCGAATTCTAAGGGGGTAAAACTATCCCTCAAATTTTAAAATATTTTTTATTGAAAAACCGGTGAGTTTTTCGGAAAAACTCTTAAACACGTATATTTTATTTTGTTGTTTTACATATTTTAAGATTTTTTATAAATTTATACAGGGTGTTTCATAAAATATGACCATTGGGTAATCACGATTCTGCTTAAACTGCTTGACGTTTAAAGCTGATTTTTAGCAAACGGATTCACTGTGGGGTGTAGAGGTTCAAGAAGGAGGGGTTTCTCGAATCTCAAATTCCAAGAGGGTGAAAACGCCCCTCAAATTTTACAATATTTGTTATTTAAAAAACGGTTAGTCTTTCGGGAAAACGCTTGGACAAGCATAATTTATTTGGTTTTTTACATATTTTGAAATTTTTTAAAAAATCATACAGGGTGTTCCAAAAAGTTGGGTAATTTCTTAACCACGATTCTGCTTAAACTGCTTGACGTAAAAAGCTTATTTTTGGCAAACGGATTTTTCGAAAGTCAAATTCCAAAGAGATGAAACTACCCCTCAAATATTACCAAGTTATATAATAACATCGCCATATTGTTTTTTCTCATGCTGACATAAATGTGAGAAAATTTGATCCAGTTTGTATGTTAATGGAAATTCTTGCTTTGCTTTATTATCACCATTACAAATGATTAATTCGACGTAAACGAAGTCGCCGGTACACGCTAGTTTTTTATATGCATATAACGAAAGTGACCCTTGTACCCATCTCGCTCCAACATATTGCTTCTTATGAGCAATTCATTATGCATTTATTGGTCAAGTACTCTACATCATTGAAATTCAATAATTATTACTAAACGGGTAGCCAATGGACAAACTAACAAGCAACGTTGTCCCAATTTAAACCACTCTGTATCTCTTAGCCTTTTCTAGATCCCAATGGTAAATTCGAATTTGAAACACCTTATACCGAGTGCGTCTCAAAAGTGGCTCACCCCTATAACTTTTTTTATTTTTTTTATATAAAAACGGGATTTGGTATGTTAGTATGACATAAATTAAGATTGATTGACGCATTCACTTGTTTTTGGTCACTTCCTGTTTCATCGGAAATTACTACAACTTTTGATTTTCAAATGACACCCTCAGCATTTTTTTTACTTTATTACATAGAAAATGACATAAAAAATGGCACCCTGAATAGAATGACATATCAAATGTCAACTTTTGACATTTTCGCATATGGTTTATTTGAAATTGTAACATGCGGTTCATAACGACAATTTGACTGGAAATACCAAGTGTGTGTGGTACCAAATTATTCACAAAAATATTCTTTTTCCAAATATGCTAATGAGCCACTCTTATTCCATTTGAAAAAAATGAGATATGATTAAAAATATGATTTCGGCATCTTTTAACGGACAAGGACAAGACACTAAAAGCATTAGACGATCAAATCTTTTTTTCCAAGACTCCTTGATTAAAAATTAGTGTTTTTAACACAACCATAGCACTCTAGATTGAAATTTAAAATACGATTTTCTTTAAAGTGAAAATGTCAAAAATTGACATATGATATATCATTCAATTCAGAGTGTAACTTTCTATCGAATAAAGTAAAAAAATACCGAGGGTATCATTTAAAAATAAAAAGTTGTGGTCATTTCTCGTGAAACAGAAAATGACCAAAAACATGTAAGTAAGTCAATCAATCCTAATTTATGTCATATCTCTCTTCAGTCCTTCATCCTACGTCAGAGTATGGTGACATCATGTGTTGATTCCCCTCACTTCCTCGGACCAAGTTGTTCGACACTGCGCCCTATGTGAACTTCGGGTGGCCCACTAGGGTTTTGACTTGGTCTACCCACCTCTTAGGTGACCTTCCACGTGATCGTTTTCCCTCTACCTTTATTATGTAATATACTAACATACCAAATCTCGTTTTTTTATTTGAAAAAATATAAAAATTAAAGAGGCGAGCTACTTTTGAGACGCACCCGGTATAGTCTATTACTACTTGCATTTTTTTAGGATTCGTTTTATTTAAATGGAAATGGAAGAGTTTTTATTAACAAAAGCTTTATTACTGGAGACGTGGATTTCGTATTTGGTAGTGCTACGGCAATTTTTCTAAATACTACTTTTATTGCAAGAGATGATCGACCAAGGAATACCGCTATCATATTTGCACCCAGCACACCACCTACCAAAAAATACGGCTTTCTAGTAAAAGAGTGCACCATTTCGACATCTGGCAATATTTCTGAATCAACAGGTTTACATTTAGCAAGAGCTTGGGATGGTTCAGGTATTTATTTACTTTTTTATTATTTGGTATTTAATTCTGGCTTTAATTTTACGATTATTTTGTTACTACTAAAATTAAAAGACATTTAAAAATCATAGTGAATTGCTTGAATATATGTATAAATAATATTCATAAGACTATACAGTCCCAATATTCCGTGGAAAGAACTACTGCGTATTTCAAATCCAACCCAACCTCTATAAAAAGTGCTTTGTTTGTCCGTTAGAGAACATCAGAAATTAAGAAAAAGAACGGGAAGGGTAAAAATATATAAATATATACATATATAAATTTTAGTAAAAATATTTTCCACTCCACCGACGACCGATTTTTTTTGTAAAATAATTTTTATAGTGTTTACCACATTTTTTGTCTCTTATAAAAAAAATTGTGTCTTTTTGAGAAAAAAATATTTTACCGAATATAGGTATCACTTTCACAAATATTTCATGTCTAGTATGAGGTAATACTCTAGTTGGAAAAAATATGCAATTTTATGTTAGTAGGTATCACAAATAATATTTGACAATAAGCTTCATAAATTTTAAATTAATTATCGTTCGGGTTTATTTTTGGTTGATGCCCTCTAATAAACGAAGGAAACACTTTTGTATAGAAATAAATTGTGGCCAATTAACTTATTTTTACTAAAAAATACGTAGCTGTTCTATGTCCACGGAATATAGGAACACCTTGTATACTTTGTAGGTCTGCTATGCAGAAAAAAAATTCTGCAATTTTTTTTCTCAAAAAATATGCGGTGTAGCGTTTTTCTACAAGAGACAAAAAATGTAGTAAATTCTAGGAGGGTCATTTTACGAAAAAAAATCAGTGATCGGTGGATCTGGAAAATATTTGTACTAAAATTTATATACTCGTAGATATGAGGGTAGTTTTCACCCTTCTCGTACTTTTTCTTGATTTTGTAAAAGTAAAATATTAAAGCACTTTAGCAAAATAGGCACCCCAAATTTCATTCAAATCGGAATATCGGTTCTTGAGATATCTTAAAAAAATTGTTTATTTTTTTGAAGTTTGATGCCCTCTAACGGACAAACGAAGCAATTTTGTATAGGAGTAAATTGTGTCCAATGAACTTATTTTGATTCCAAAAATACGCAGTAGTACTATGTCTACCGAATATTATCACCGATGTAACTACTGGTACTGCTGTGCACCCCACTGAGAAATCTTGAATTATAACTCTTGGCTACGTGTTAATTTTTATTTCCTTGGGCTCAACCCCAGCCCCTCCCAGGATGAATTGCTATAGTTACGCTAATAAATGTTATATATGTATAGACTAGAGTTAACTGTATTTACAATTTTTATAAACTTCATTATGGTACTGGAGGTTATTAAATCTGGATATTTTGTAGGATCAATTATCTTCTTCAATCATCGTCCAACTCCAGAATTTACCTGCTAGACCCCCTTAACTGTCTTCATCTTTTCCTAACCACTGAAGGCATCATGTCATTGCATTGGTCGTCCTGGTATATCGTCGTCCTCTATTGCTAAAGGTTTCATTTGTAAAAGGTGTCAAAGGTATATTTTTGTTTTCCAGCCAACAGTCTTCCTCGTCCTAACGTAATCTAACCTTCCGGCATTTTTACCTAATCTCATCAACTAATTAGAAAAAATATATGTATAACGATTTTAAATGATTTAGTTTACAAAAAACAGCGATTTGTTAAAAATGCACATTTTTAAAAAAACACCCTGTAACTCCGAAACCGTAACAGATATCGATTTGCGGTTTTTACCATGTTGTTTTTGATAAAAATTTAGTTACAGACACCGATATTAGTTTTCATCTATCTCCTTTACAAAAGAGTATTACCCTTCGAAAGTGTCCAATTTGACCTACCCTGTACACTTTTTACTTTTTCTAAAAAAATACTGTATGGTGGAAAAAAGGCTTCAAGTTGACATATAATAAACGACAATCGCTGACATTTCACATATAGGCTTTTCATATAAATTGAGAAGGATGTTCATTTCTGAGCCAACTTTGAGACCGTTTTTCTTTTGACCATATGATATATTTTACAAAATAATTTTTAAAATATATTTTTGAAAATTGGCAAGAGACGCAAAATTTATTGCAAAATCAACTTTTCAATTTGACATATTTTGATATCTCGTCATCTAATCCCACATTTTTCATAGAATGTAAAAAAACAAAAATTGGAATTTGCCGCCAAGTAATATGGCTACAACTTTTTTTCTCAATATTGAGGGGCCGTCCTATGATACATCCTACACATACGTCACATTCACATTCATCACACACGTCCTAGGAAACACTGCAACCTTTAAGGCCTATTGTGTTTATCCCCATTTTATGTCTACACCCAGTCTCATAACTCAGTGCCCTGTAACAGATTGCGCATGTCTTTTATAGAATGGGAGCATTTTTCCTGTATACACGAAGAGTTCGGCCGCGAGGGCCTATTGTGTACTACAAACTCTTTATTCAGAAAAAGATTGGTAAAGTTCACCCTCAACACCCAACCTTTTATGATAGACTATTATGTCCCAGGGGAATATGTCTCCTAGGTCTAGGCATAGTCTAGCATGGTTTTACCAAGCAACCAAATCTCAAGCCTGATTCTGCCCCCAGGGCGTCTTCCACTAGTCCCATCTTCTGTAGGTGTGCCCTCAGGCAATGGCCCTATAGCTGCCGCGGTTAATCCCAAAAAAGAGCAGAATTCGGCAAATTAGTCTAAAAGCACCAAATTTTGCAGGGCCATTTTTAAGGGCATTCTAAGGGATTTGACCCGGAGGGCAAGGCAAATTTTTGATTATAAGTCAAAATGGCGGCTATTTTTCAAAATGGCTGTTTTTAATCTAGTAAATCTGTTTTAAACAATCTATAGGTCGTTTTTGACTAATCTGGAGCTGAAAAAAACCATAAAAATATAATTTTTTTCATACTGATGCAAGTTTAGTGAATATACAGGAGTATATTCACTTATATATTCATTAGTCTATATACAGGATAGTCAAAAATGACTTACAAGCAGATAAAGTCGAAACAGAAAATATTTCAACTTTTATATTTTTTGTCATACAGGTATTTTTTAAAATCGCTTTATATTAACTGATATGATTAACTGGCTCTCTCTCTCTCTCTCTCTTATCTTTTCTCTCTCTCTCTCTCTCTACTCGGCTTGCCTGTCAAAATGCAATATAGCTGTCATGGTTAATCCAGTCATTCGGCAAATTGGTCCAAAAGCATGAAATTTGGTACACACGTATTTTATGTGATTCTGAGATTTTTGACCCATTTCTTGTGTTTGACTCAAAATGGCGCCTTATTTTCAAAATGGCCGAATAACAATTTGTAATTGTTAGTTATTAACAGATTTTAACATAATATATGTTAATTTCGACAAATTTTCTGGCGTGCAATTCATTAAAACAACTCTTTTTTGAGTACAATGTTAATTTATATGGTAAATTTGTATACAGGGTGGTTAAAAGCGTATACGTCCTAATATAGAAATTTCGATTCCCATGAGCTTATTCCAGTAAATCTTCTTCATATGCACTAAAAAGAATAAATTAGTTAATAAATCATTAGAATATTTATGTTAAACTATTTACCACTTATTTATACATGTATCCTTACAGATACACTGTAATGTGCAAGTCAGTCCTGCGCGCCGGCATGACCAACGTTGCGAATCACAGCCTGATTTACATCCGCACCTTTTTTCCCTGCAAGCTGGCCATATAGATGAAAGTGTTGACCAAAGTGGCTCCCAGGCTTTATTGTGCTGCACCCAACCCCAAAAAGTTGGGGTCGGTGTGTCACACTCTAACATATCCAATGATCCATGACCCAATGACACCTTTCTTTTCCTAGTTGGATAGCGATTTTGTAAGCTTCAATTAAATTTAAAAAAATTCTGCAAATGCCAATGTAACGTCGATTCTTTTCCGACCCAAATAAAATCCATAGTTCTTCTAAACCCATAGCCCGGAGCTCATAAAAAAAGACACACACAAAACAACATCAGTGTCAACAGTTTGAACCAAAATATTTTTGGCTCCAAGTCTGACCATGTCTGAAACGTGCAACAAAATGCGTCCATCTGCCTCTTCCCATTTTAAACAAGAATTTCCGGCTAATGCAATTCTTTGTGGCTAAAATGTCACCAACATTCATGACAATTTCCATCATAGAGCAGACTACCATAAACTCGTAATACTTTTATTACAGGTTCTTTTATTGTTTTAGGTACTTTGCTGAAAAAATTGAGCGATTTTTTTGGGTATTTCTGACAATAAAAGTGAACTATTGCTGCGTTGCTGGCGAAAAATCTTGTAAAATCATGGGATAATTTGGAAATTGTCACGAATGTTGGTGACATTTTAGCCACAAAGAATTGCGAGTCTGCATTAGACGGAAAATCGTGTTTAAAATGGGAAGAGGCAGATGGATGCATTTTGTTGCATGTTTCGGACATGGTCAGACTTGGAGCCAAAAATATTTTGGTTCAAACTGTTGACACTGATGTTGTTGTTTTGGGCGTGTCTTTTTTTTATGAGCTCCAGGCTATGGGTTTAGAAGAATTATGGATTTTATTTGGGTCGGGAAAGAATCGACGTTACATTGCAGCTTACAAAATCGCCATCCAACTAAGATGAGACAGGCGTATAGGCATCCGAGGCTTTCATGCCTTCGCCGGTTGTGACAGTGTCTCCTTCTTTGCCGGAAAAGGAAAAAAAGATGGAAAACATGGATGTCATGTGAGTCAGCAACAGATGCATTTACTTTTATATCTTTTCCGAATGACCACATTCCAAGTCACATTCAAGCACTTCTTGAAGACTTTACATCAAAGATGTATGCTGCAACTACAGGAATGTCCAAAGTTGATCAGCTTCGAAAGCACCTGTTCTGCACTGAAAATAAGCCGCTACACTTAATTCCTCCTAGCTCCGCAGCACTGTTACAACACTGTCTTCCTGCTGCATATCAAGCTGGCCAAATTTGGGGCAGATCATTGGATATGTTACAGTGTGACCCACCGACCCCAACTTCTTGGGGTTGGGGGCAGCACAATAAAGCCTGGGAGCCACTTTGGTCAACACTTTTATCTATATGGACAGCTTGCCGGGAGTTAGAAAGGTGCGGATGTAAATCAGGCTGTGATTCGCAACGTTGCTCATGCCGGCGCGCAGGACTGACTTGCACATTACAGTTCAAGTGTAAGGATACATGTATAAATAAGTGTAATTTATTCTTTTTAGTGCATTTGAAGAAGATTTACTGGAATGTGAAATTTTCATATTGGACGTATACGTATACGCTTTTAACAACACTGTATACAAATTTATCATATAAATTAACATTGGACTCAAAAAAGAGTTGTTTTAATGAATTGCTCGCCAGAAAAATTGTCGAAATCGACATATATTATATTATGCTAAAATCTGTTAATAACTAACAATTACAAATTGTTAATCGGCCATTTTGAAAATAAGGCGCCATTTTGAGTCAAACTCAAAAAATGGCCTTGCCCTCCGGGTCAAAAATTTTAGAATCACCTAAAATACCTGTGTACCAAATTTCATGCTTTTAGACCAATTTGCCGAATGATGGATTAACCGCGGCAGCTACTACTAAACTGCAGTGAGCGTTCGCGCTCCATTCCTGTCGGTGTTTAAAGGTTCTATGGTTCTGCGTTTGGATGGCCCTGTTAGGATTCTCTTGGCATGTGCCATTCCTGGGCTGTCATTCCAGTTCCGAAACGTCACATCGCCATTCACAGAGCCTTCTCTTGCGAAATTTTTTGGAACGCTAAGTGTTGGTTCTGGGCCCACGAATGGCGAACCTGCGCCTGTTTTGGGAGGGAATCAGCACGTTCGTTTCCCTCCAGGCCGATATCTTCCGGTATCTATATTAGCGATACTTTGTTTCTATCTCATAATACAAATTGAGTAGTTTCCTACTATGAGGAATCGCCATAGACGTGCTGTTCGTTGCCTCAAGTGCTTTCAACGCGGCTTGACTATCAGAAAATATGCTTATTGCTTTCCCGGTGTATATTGCTGTTCTACTAGCAGATGCACACAGGTTTCAAAAGCATATAGCTTAGTTTGGAAAATCGTGGAATATCTTCTGCTGCAGTAAATTTCTGCGCCAGATCCTTTTTCGTTTTTGGATCCCTCCGTGTACCAATACATTTCCTCATGTAATGAATTGTTTCTCAGCTTATCCCATTCGTCCCTATTCGGAAACAGGACAGAGGACACAGGAGATCTGAGACTATTCCCAGAATCTCATCCGACTGTCTAGTAATAGAACAATAATTATTATTACTTTTTCGCAGTTCCCCGCAGAGGACGGCCCCTTGTTATTGAAAAAAAAATATTAGCGTCTTTTTTAGCTGGAGCATTAGACATAAATGTATATCTATTTTTATTATATTATTATTTTAGATTATATACCAGGAACGTCAGCTAACGGTCAATTAATTATACGAGAATCAATAATCTCGAAAAGCCTTAATGTTTCTGGTCCTTACAGTCCAGCTACTAGTGGAAGGCCATTCATGGGAAACATTCAAGAAAATCGAGATTTAGATGATGTTAATTACAATCGTTTTTGGGAATATGATAATGTAGATCTGGAATAAATATCTCATACAGAATGTATATGTCTAATTTAGAAATTTTACATATATCTTTAACTTAAATAAAATGAACTTAAGTACGTATAATATTTTTTTACTGGAAAAAAAAACTTTACTAAATATTTTCATTAGGTTTGTGCAAACTGCATCCTTCTATCTTCACTAATAACGGATATACCGTTTGATTTCAACCAAAATGTGACATCCTATACATTGAACGTCAAAATATTATTTCCATAACTAAATATTTTTTCAAACTTGCACTATGTATTGTATATTATTTAGTTAATTCATCTATTTATGTATTACAATCATTATAACAGCCATAATAATAATCGCATAATATTTATCGCATACAGGGTGTCATTGAAATGTTGTAAAAAATCTATCGGGGGGTGATAGTGCTCCTAAAAATAGTAAAAAAGTTCCTATAAGTATAGGGCGGAAAATGCATATTAAGGGAGTTAGGGGCACTGAAAGGGCGAATTTAAAAAACGGTTGTTTTAAAATTGTAGGCTTAAAAAACGAGATAAGACTTCGAAAAAAAAATCTTCTGCCATAAATTTTGACCCTAAATCAAATGGTGATACTGAAAAATTATTTGGAAAAGCGGAAAGGGTAGTTTCTGCAAGGGTAGGAGGTTATTTCGTGAATAATTTTTTTGAGGTTATTTTTTTTGCAACGTGGGTTCATTTTTTGAAAACTACATACTTTTTCCTACAAAAAAGGTACTCTTGTTGCACATCGCTCAGAGCGATGGTTTTCGAGAAAATTGAACTTATGCTTTAAAAACGAAATAAACTTTTTTGGTTTTAAAAAAAATTGGTTTGCTCAGTGCCGATTAATACTGAAAAGCAACTACGGCAACGCATTATTGATTGTTCCAACCAAATTCGGACAACACCAAGGATATTCCACATTCCACAGGGTATCTACGCAGATCGTGGAGAAGAAGATCAGATGTCTACATTGAAATGAACGGTGGTCACTTTGAACATTTACTATGAATGAATTAAGGAATGCATTATTTTAATAAGGAATTTTGGTAATTGGATTATTTCATTTTTTAAAGCAATAAGATGTTTTAAAAATCATGAAATTTTGATTTTTCAATTAATTATTTGATAACTACTTCGTTACTTTTGAACCGCCATAACTTTCATAAGTTTATGTTGATTAACCAGTTAGCAACACATCAGAGCGAACTCTTTGTCTTCAATTTTATCGAAAACGATCGCTCTGGGCGATATGCAACAAGAGTATCTTTTTTGTAGAAAAAAGTATGTAGTTTTCAAAAAATGGACCCACGTTGCAAAAAAAATAACCTTAAAAAAGTTATTCACGAAAAAAACCTATCCTTGCAAAAACTACCCTTTCCGCTTTTCCAAATAATTTTTCAGTGTCACCATTTGATTTAGGGTCAAAATTTATGGCAGAGGATTTTTTTCGATATTTTATCTCGTTTTTTAAGCCTACAATTTTAAAACAAGCGTTTTTTAAATTCACCCTTTCAGTGCCCCTAACTCCCTTAATATGCATTTTCCGCCCTATACTTATAGGAACTTTTTTACTATTTTTTATGAGCACTATCACCCCCCTACTATCACTTTTTTTACACCATTTCAATGACACCCTGTATAGGTATATGTTACGGTTAATGTCCGATATTCGGTTAATATCGACATTACCCGGTTAATCTTGAGAATAACACACAACAAAACAACCAAAAGAAAACCAAACCAAACATTAACCTGTTAATGTCGACATTAACCGAACATCGGACTTTAGCCATAACATATACATGTTCTATATTATGTGTAAGTATATACATTGTCTGTTGTATTTTCAATGTTTTTCATACATTTTGGATTACCCGAATATACAGTTATACGAGGCTTCAGCTCGTATTTCCTCAGATAATATATATAATAATAATGATCTTTACTATATTAATCTCTGCTGGTGCAGAAATTAATGTCTTCAAATTGTGACTGGAAACGCATAGTTCCATTTTTCTTTTATCGACTTCAACCAAGGCCTGGAATTGAACTTGGAACAAATGGCATATTTGTGACATTTCGCATGTTTCTTTTATTTCAAATGAATATCTCATATTATCCTCGATATTACCTTAGAGAACTCTAAGTGCGGTTTAGGTATATTGGTAAATATAGTAACGAGATGTAATCTGAATTCAGGCTTAAGCTTCATTCAGAACCTCACAATTAGAGAAATAAATTAGTGGTTTCAGTTAGCGTAGAAGTTTGTTCCTTTAATTTGAATATAAGCATTCAGAACGTCAAAATTAGAGGTAGATATTTTCAATTAATAGAAAAAGTTATCAAACTTTTATCCACTAATTATACTTCAAAATTTGCCTGAAATGTCACTTTGGCCTTTGATTATCTTCCGTCAAGAGAAAGTGTGGTTAGAACTGAAAAGTTGATTATTTTATAAGCTAAATATTAAGCTTCATTCAGAACCTCCCAATTAGTGGAATAAATAAGTGGTTTCAATTACACTTTATACTTTTTACTTTACGACCATTCACAATGTTTAAAAAACAAAATTAAAATTAATAAAATATCCTAGCAACAGCTTGCGCTGGTCTGTTGTATCTATAGAGAAAGCATAATATTTAGCTGCAGGGGCGGGAAAGTGAAATAGCAAAAGCGGTTCCACCGTTTCCACGGAAATCTCAAATAAAATAATTCTAGCCCTAGCCACTAGGTGGTAGTGCAATTAATTTTTAGGTTAAGAAGTTGCTACTAGTTATTGCCAGATGGCGATAAATCAGAATTTTTTTGTAGTTTCCATAGTTTCTAACGGCCATTGTCATATTATTGTCAAATTCTCAAAAAATATTGTCGTTGTCATAGCGCCAATCATACCTAATATTATCAAATAAATGATTATCAAAACGTTTTTCAAACTATAATTTGTTATATGTGTTGTGTATGTGTTTTAATTAGACAATTCCTTTTGTTTGTGATCCTAAAAATATAATGTAAGTCTTTTATTTTTGCCATCATTTAAGTACCTATTTAAATTTACTCAATTTACAAAACTTTGGGCGTATTACGTTGGTCTTGTTTTATTATAATAAATGATGTTTTTAAATATTTGACTTATAAATAAAAACTTTAAATAATAAATAATAGTTCACATGTTTGGCTTTAATTTTATTTAATAATTGTATAAATTATACTGTTAAATCTTATTTTTTACACATAACAACGATATTTGTTATTAGTATTGTTGAATTTGTGTAAAAAATAAGATTTAATAATCAAATTTAATTATTTTAGAGTAAAATTCAATAAATACGCTCATTTAAAAAGCCCGCGCTTCGATCCATTTAAAACAAGCCCTACTCAATAAATGGCGCCCCTTCTGTAGGACCATTTTTCAGTATGGCAGAGTCCATTCTTTTTCTAGCTAGGTATATTCTTTGATTTAGCTTATAAAACAATAAACTTTTGATTTCTAACCAAAATTTTTCTTGACGGGTGATAATCAAAGGCCAAAATGACATTCCTCGCAAATTTTGAAGTATTAATTAGTGGAAAAGTCAAATGTTTGTTAACTTTTTCCACTAATTGAAGATTACTACCACTAATTATAACATTCTGAATGCTTACATTAAAATTAGGTGAACAAACTTGTACGCTAATTGAAACTACTAATTTATTCCACTGATTTCGAGGTTCTAAATGAAGCTTTAGTCTTTCTCTATGGATACAACTGACTGAAGCAAGCTATTAATTATAATTGTGTTTTTTTACCATCGTGAATGATCCTAAACTAAAAAGTATAAAGTGTAATTGAAACCACTAATTTATTGCACTTATTGCGAGGTTCTGAAAGAAGCTTTAGTTGAAGCTAGAAATAATGTTGGAAAAAAAAATATGCAAAAGTATTATATTATTTCTAATAAAAGAAAAATAACGTCGTTATTATTAGTTAAAATGTAACACTTTTATATATGATTAAAAAATACTTAAAAAGGACATGGTAAAAACACATGAGCGAAATATTTTTTCTAATTCATACAGTTATTTTTAGCGTGACTCAATATCCTCATTATTACTAACCTAGACTAACACGTCACTATTTTAAAATATTGTAATTAGTGTCAAAATGTCACTGTCCGCATCTTATAATATAATCAATCAGCTTCTTACTAGCAAAACAATACATTACTCATGATTTGTAATTTTCTTTTTTCGAATGTGATTGATTTTTCATATTTATTCTGTCTACTTATGGATCTTAGAAACAGATATTTGATGCATATTTGAAATTCGAGAGAACTTAAATATTCTAATATAATAGTTAATTTAAGTTGTTTATTATAATAGAGTTGTATTGAGATATCTATCCATTATAGTTATTAATTAATAAATTAAAGTTAATTTTCCACGAAACTTAATTTTATTATAATATTCTATTATAATTAAAAAAGTAGTATACCTATAGTAACTTTTTTAGACCTATTTTCTTGTTAAAGAAGAATTTTAAAACATGGAAGTTTCAATTACAATATTATTTTGTTATGAATTTTAGCTTTAATTTTCCTACTGCAATTTTAATAATTTATCTAAGATTCTCTACTGTATTTGTAATAAGAAAAAAAGACTAGCGGAAACAGCTCTTTGTGAACCTCTCAATACGTGCATTCATTTAAAAATAAGTACCTGCTAGTTTAGGGAATTGGATCACCCTCATCAGACAGCCATAATAATAATAGTTAAAATAATGAGATAGAGAAATAAAGCCTTATACAGAACCTCGAAATTAGTGGAATAAATTAGTGGTTTCAATTATAATTTATACTTTATATATCACAATGTCTAAAAATAACAACTAAAATTAATAGAACATCCTAGCACAGCTTGCGTTAGTGTGTTGTATCCATAGAGAAAGCTTAATAATTATTAGCTAATAAAACAATCACCTTTTCATTTCTGAACGATCATAATCAAGGCCATAATGACATTACTAGACCTAGTCTAGCTCCTAGTAAATTTTGAAATATAATTAATTGGAAAGTTAAAAGTTCGTTAGCTATTCTACTAATTAAAAATTACTAGCTCTAATTTTGGCGTTCTGAATGTTTACATTCAAATTAGAGGAACACACTTTTACACTAAGTGAAACCACTAATTTATTGCGCTAATTGTGAAATTCTGAATGAAGCTTCTCAACAAGCAAAATTTTATTACTGCAAGATTACCAAAACTTCGCAAAGCACTGTGTAACATTACATTTTTCATTGTAGGTACAAATATATGCAAGGAGGCAGGGTAACTTAATCTTCCCCCAGCAACATTGCAGTGCAAGGTTGAAAAAGAAATGTTGAGGCAAGGTTATGGAAACCTTCTCACAACCTTGTGATACCATTTCAAATATTATTGAAACGTTGCTAATCTAATGTTCAAGAAAGTTTTACCTTAATACAATATTGATTAAATAATATTGTATCTATGGGCTAGCTAAGACCCAGTACGGGTTTACAAAAGGATCTTCGACAATTGACGCTATATCGAATGTGTTACAATAAGCTGTAGCGTTTTTTAAACAACTACCACTGCGAACGGCAGCTTTTCATCGGAGAGCAGTCGTGGATAAGGTATTTCACTGGAAAGAAAACTAATTAAGAACAATAAACAAAAAAATAGATATTGGGCGCCAGGCATGTACAGAGAAAGAAAACACAGTTGTATATTACTTAAAACTAATGACTATATTTATTCATGATGAATTCTGATGGTAAATAGCATTGTACAATTTTAATAATTATTATAGTGGTTATTTGTTGACTAAAACTATGTATGTAAATAATATTAAATATGTTCTATGAAAAGACTATGAAAAAATACAATGCGTGTAACGTTATAGAAAATATAAGAAAAGTAGCATTACTTTATTTAAATTGTTAAATTTTATGCGGTGTTAAATCTGATGTGTTGCAACCTGTAGATTCTAGAATCTATGTCTCGTTATTCATCTGTTAATATAGCGCAATAATAATATCTATAGAAAGTAATACTATTACAAGGCGTAATATAATGAAACCTAAAATCTAAATCACATTGTAACTACTGAATCGACATAAATGTTCTTAATAATGTAACCACTAAATATAGTCTGTACGATATTATTTAAAATAATACGTTACTGTTTAAGACTGAAAATATAGAAAATCTAAAACATAAAAACTAGAACGTAAATCTACACTTAGCTGTTCTTTATGTAATCTTGCTTCAAACAGTAGCAGCGTGAGGTGGTCTCGCATCTCTGTACTCAGCCATCCAACACAACCAAAGGGGCCAGCATGAGACTCCATAAATTGGTACAGCCGTAACTAACAGCTTACAGCTGGGAGCGAAGCAGCATGGGACTCAAGCTACATCCACGCTGTGGCACTTAGATGTAAGAAAAATCGTTCTTACTGGGGATACTCGTCCACAGGACATCTGTACATAAGATAATGTCTGTACATAAGACACTACCCGTACCTTGGACACAGTCCGTACCTTGGAAATAGTCCGTACCTTGGACACAGTCCGTATCTTGACCCTAAAAATATGAAACTCTTGTTTAAAAACCAAACAAGGTCTAATAAACAAACTAAACCTACCTCGAAATACTTCCGAGGGCTCAATAAATAACAAACAACATGTCCTTTCTTCCATGTGACATTCTGAGGACAAAAGAAAAGGGACGCCAACGTGCCAGCAAAAACACAAATACAAGTTGGGACATCCGTAACTCTACCCTAAAAATATTCAATAATAATATCGAATCTAAAAGGATAATATTTCATCTTTACCTGTTGCTTCGAAATAGCAGCTGATTCAAATTATAAGCAAGATTTAAATAATCACCATTTCTAAAAGCTGGGATACAACAGAGCGTCAAAACAAAGTGAGGTTAAGCACGGAGAGTTGACAGAAGCGATGTTGACAGCGCGCGCCTTCACAGAATAGTAACAGGGTTGTGTCGAACGATCACAGGGTTGGCAACCAGGGAACGTAAAAATTACCTGTCAAATAAACTATCCGGCCTAAACGAGAGGGAATCCGGTGATGATAGGCCAGACATCATATATTATATATAAAAAAAACATGTAACGAAGTAAAAACGTTACACTGCCCTCCTCCGAAAAGAAAAGAAATGGACCTGTAAGGTACACTTTCTTTTTCACAAATCTGGGGATGGTAAAAAAATCAAAAGAAAATTATTTCGTGAATTTCAGAATAGACGAAACCCATTTGAAAATTGATCAGGTTCTCAAAAAGGAAGCGGTAAACAAAAATAAAAACGAAAAGTACCAGTAAAGAATATATGATGCAGGAGATCATAAAAACTAAAAGTGTAAAATTACTAAAGTTGTTGGTCACTGGATGCGCCGTAAAGTACAGAGATACTCGAGCCATTGT
The DNA here is from genome assembly GCF_002938485.1 of Sitophilus oryzae. Taxonomy (NCBI): domain Eukaryota; kingdom Metazoa; phylum Arthropoda; class Insecta; order Coleoptera; family Curculionidae; genus Sitophilus; species Sitophilus oryzae. The sequence goes on from NW_022146030.1 coordinate 537,521, forward strand.
TCTGCTAAAATAAAATAATACGGAGGTACATCAGCTATTATGGTATGCAAGATTAAAAAATAATGCTATAGTTAGGTGTTATAAAACGATATAGGTGTAAATTATCGATAACTCAGGCTAGACAAGTGCAGACTCAAAATTACGCAATGTTCTAAAACAACGCGACTCAAAAATAATTAAAGAGAACGTCGATCGATTCACGGTATCGATATGTCTCGGTTTATAACCTTGGTGATAGTTTCTGAAACCAACATTCTAGTTCATGTCAGATCAACTACGTCAGAGAAGGAACACTACACTACTAGAGCAGCTAGAGGTATACGACGGCCGGTACCCTAAAACCAAAACAACCAAACAAATTTACTGTGCCAGTACAAACCCTCTCTCAGACGGAATGAACAATACTAACAACGCCAGACAAGGAATTATATGGAACTAGAGCAGTTAAAGGTTGATGACGGTCGGTACTACAAGACCATAACAACCAGACAAATATACTGTTCCAGCTCAAACCTTCTCTCAAACGGAATGTATCATACTAACAACGTCAGACAAGGAATTACAGACTAGAGCAACAGAGGCTGAAGAAGGCTAACCGAGCCTAAACACCTCAACAAAATTTGCACTAGCTCAACCCTTCTCTCCAACGCAGTGACTGGAACCAACAACAATAAAAACCAGAGATAATCACCAAGAGACAGAACTGCAAAGAAAGATCAAAATGAAATGAATATGGAAAAATAATACCCTACATCTGTCAGCATGAGGGGATGCACTGTAGTGTACATCAACTAAAATGGGATAAATAGAGCATATCTATAACGGTACCCCAAAATGACTCTACATAAAAAAAATACAACTTAAAACCTTCTGAGCCTTAGCTCAGAAAGAAAGAGAAAACAAAATACGCATCGCCTAGGGTAGTTGACGGAAGGTCAACGCCCTGTCAAGCAAATGGCGACGGAACCCTAACCAGGTATGTCAATCGAATCAATTTAATAAAATGAATAAATATAAGTTTTACTTACCAAAGTAAAACCTATTAAATAGGTATTACGATAAAGTAATACTATACAGGTAATACCACATACGTAATACTATTCACGTAGTACAACATACGTAACATCACCCATATAACACCACACACGCAACACCATATACGTAGCACCATATACGTAACATCGCACACATAATACTATATACGTAACATCACATACATAATACTATATCCGTAGTATGTGGATAAGGTGTACGGAAAGAATTTCCGACACTCTCGATGTTCTGAGACTTATCACATACTACGGTGGCATTTGACGGACTCTTACCGTCACGAGGAACCCGTACATGGTTATTCTTTACTGTTGAGCATGCAACTAACCAGTAGCACACTCAACTCGCCCACCATGTAGAGCGGATACAGGCCACAAGGCCACAAACCACGACCATAGGCTAGGTAATAGCCATAGATCGAAACAAAATAAAAAAAACGAATAACAATATGACAATCAAACAAACTCAAAGACTTACAGAAAACTGTAAAGTCAAAAATCACAAAAATGTCAAACACGACACTGCTCAAAGCCAGACTCAAAAAAATCACAATTGCAAAACGCAAGTAAACTGTAGGGCTAAATAAAACTAACGAGCTAAACTAAACTACACATAAGGGACTAAAATGATGAAATTGTCTCCATGACAACTCATCAGGCAAAACCAAACTAACAACTATCTCACTGACAGTTATTCTAAACCAAAAAAGTGGTGTAATTGCTCGCGAAACAATACACCTAGACTAAAAAACCAGAAAAACTAATAAAACAGAGCAATCATCATCTCGCTATGCACGCCACTAAGAAACTCAATGCATCTGCACATTCCATACAGACACTGCCAAAATTCACAAAAAAACTAAACTTGATATAGATGTCACCAAGACAACAATATCTCACAATACAAAAAGATCTAAACCTGACACAAGTGTCATCAAAAAATATCTCTCCAAATAACGAGAAAACTAGAACTCCAACTAAACTCAACCTATTGACGCGTTTTGACACAGATATAGTTCTTCGGAAACATTGCACTGGCTATCAGATCTAGTAAAAACTATTAAAACCGGGCAACAGAATCCGAGAACAGAAATGTCAAACGTCAATCCTCTATAAACTTGAGTCACAAGCGCTAAATCGCTCAAATAACTCAAAAACTCATCATTTCAAATGATGACAACACGTTAATGATCTTGGACGTCTCCAAAAAAAATCATTAACAACCAAAATGTTCACAGTAGCCTCCTGCTAACTGTAAACCATAAATACGACAAATGCTCCCGCATATGTCGTCTGCAACACTGCAAAAAATTTAATGTCCTCCTGACATTAAATCACTAAACGGTAAATGTCTGTATGAAAAGTTATTCGGCAACTATCATAACAGAACAAGTACCAAACATTCCTTTGACACGTACATAGACAGCTGCCAAAAGAAAACAAAACGATACCTCACGTATCAAATATGACAAGTCCCCTCGTCATACACTCAAAAAAACTCAAAGGATACACTTCCTGTATCAACATAACAGTCCTAGTATAACTGTCCATAACACCCAAAAACTTAAAATGTACCTAAAGTACCAAACAGGACAGTCTAACAACTGTCGATAGTAACTGACAACACTGAAGGTTCAGATGGTGAAACATAGTGAATGCGATACTAAATAAAAATATTGGCATAAAAAACACTGGCATAGAAACCTGAAGGTAAACTAAACAATAAACGAGATGAGATTAACTCTAACGTACATAAAAATAACCCTAAATGTAAGTTTAGCAGCTCGCCCTAACAGTTATCGATAATCACAAAAACTTGTAAAATTAATGCAATCAATTAATCAACACAAACAAAATCAAAATGGTCAAGTTGTGACCACCCTGTATAGTAAAATTATCAAAATAATCTCAACTAAGTATAACGTTCAAAATTTATATCAAATTTCAAACACCCAGAGATATAAACAAAATCAAAGTTGAAAATTTAATGCTTGTCCACCCTGTATAGGGAAAAATACAAACCAAAATGTCTGTATATATAAAGTTTCAAACTTTATCAAATGTCAAACACCTTGAAATTTAAAAAATTTCAAAGTCACAAAAAAGTATTGACCACCCTGTATAAGGAAGTCCCAACAATAGATAAACTTTCAAGTGTATCTACCAAGAAAATAATTTAAACTATTAAAAATTTTAACTCAAAAAAAAAATTCAGGTCCAAGCATTAAATCTTGACCGCCCTGTATACCAGGTTCAAAAATATATCAAAATATCAAAAATATCAAAAGACACAGCTGACACATCTTCGTTATATGAAATTGTCCAAATTCCATAGACCCAAATAATAATAAATAGAAATATCAAAAATAAGAAAGAGAATAAAAATTTCAGTCCTAAATCGTACCAGGAAAACAACAACTGTTTCCTCCTCTGTATCATGCCAAAAAAAATTAAACTACAAAAATTAATTTAAGAAAATTAATCAGGAAAATTGTCAGACTCCAGTGAAATACATTACGAGTAAAAATTTCTCAAAGCCCCACGTTGGGCGCCAAATTATGTGTAGCGTTTTTTAAACAACTACCACTGCGAACGGCAGCTTTTCATCGGAGAGCAGTCGTGGATAAGGTATTTCACTGGAAAGAAAACTAATTAAGAACAATAAACAAAAAAATAGATATTGGGCGCCAGGCATGTACAGAGAAAGAAAACACAGTTGTATATTACTTAAAACTAATGACTATATTTATTCATGATGAGTTCTGATGGTAAATAGCATTGTACAATTTTAATAATTATTATAGTGGTTATTTGTTGAGTAAAACTATGTATGTAAATAATATTAAATATGTTTTATGAAAAGACTATGAAAAAATACAATGCGTGTAACGTTATAGAAAATATAAGAAAAGTAGCATTACTTTAATTAATTTGATATATTCCATATAATGCTAAATCGAAGATGTTGCAACCTGTAGATTCTAGAATCTATGTCTCGTTATTCATCTGTTAATATAGCGCAATAATAATATCTATAGAAAGTAATACTATTTCAAGGCGTAATATAATGAAACCTAAAATCTAAATCACATTGTAACTACTGAATCGACATAAATGTTCTTAATAATCTAACCACTAAATATAGTCTGTACGATATTATTTAAAATGTACGTTACTGTTTAAGACTGAAAATATGGAAAACCTAAAACATAAAAACTAGAACGTAAATCTACACTTAGCTGTTCTTTATGTAATCTTGCTTCAAACAGTAGCAGCATGAGGTGGTCTCGCATCTCTGTACTCAGCCATCCAACACAACCAAAGGGGCCAGAAGAGACACCATAAATTGGTACAGCCGTAACTAACTAGCTTACAGCTGGGAACGAAGCAGCATGGGACTCAAGCTACATCCACGCTGTGGCACTTAGATGTAAGAAAAAATCGTTCTTACTGGGGACACTCGTCCACAGGACATCTGTACATAAGATAATGTCTGTACATAAGACACTACCCGTACCTTGGACACAGTCCGTACCTTGGAAATAGTCCGTACCTTGGACACAGTCCGTATCTTGGACCCTAAAAATATGAAACTCTTGTTTAAAACCAAACAAGGTCTAATAAACAAACTAAACCTACCTCGAAATACTTCCGAGGGCTCAATAAATAATAAACAACATGCCCTTTCTTCCATGTGACATTCTGAAGGACAAAAGAAAAGTGACGCCAACGTGCCAGCAAAACACAAATACAAGTTGGGACATCCGTAACTCTACCCTAAAAATATTCAATAATAATATCGAATCTAAAAGGATAATATTTCATCTTTACCTGTTGCTTCGAAATAGCAGCTGATTCAAATTATACAGCAAGATTTAAATCGCCGATTTAAATCGAACGATCACAGGGTTGGCAACCAGGGAACGTAAAAATTACGTGTCAAATAAACTATCCGGCCTGAACGAGAGGGAATCCGGTGATGATAGGCCAGACATCATATATTATATATAAAAAAACATGTAACGAACTAAAAACGTTACAAAGCCAAAAGAGCCAAGGCTTTTGCACCCAAAATAGAAAACAATGTCTTCTTGTAACTATAGATGTTAAAAATGCATTTAATTCGGCGCCATGGGAAGGCATTGTAAAAGCTCTTAAAAAAAGAACATTTCACCGTATCTAATCCAAATGATAACTAGCTACTTTATTGAGAGGGAACTGCATATATGTCAAAATAACACAATGGATATATCGGGTGGAGTACCGCAAGGCTCTGTCCTCGGACCATTGTTATGGAACATCTATTATGACGAGGTGCTTCGATTAGAGATGCGACCGAATGTATTACTTGTTGGCTATACTGACGATTTGGCAATTGTGGTAACCGCAGACTCAGAGGCAGTTGTATAGCTATGTATAGCAGTAACGACAGCAAATACTGCTATACATAGGATTGTAGAATGTATGAGGAACTTAAAACTAAAAATAGCACCAGAAAAAACAGAGGCGGTGATATTGTCTAATAAAAGAGTAATGCGTCAGATTTCCATTAACGTCCTTGTAATCGAAATATTTACAAAGCCGGAAATAAAATACCTGAGGGTGTTTATTGATTAAGGGGCTTTTATGAAGAAACACATAATATGACAAAAAAGATATTAGAAACAAAAGAGGCAGACCTGAAGAGAAGACAGAAGGATTAAATAGAAGACAGCGCTGCATGCTGAAGTAATACTTACCGGTAGTTCCAACATATAGTGAGTGTTTTTTAGTGGGTGGAAATCTCACACTATATGTCATGAACATCCGACAGATGTCTTTAAAAGATTTTTTCTCTCCTCAAAAAAAAAAAAGAAAAATACTGTATCTATGTTTCAAAACTTCTTATTAAAGAAGGAATATCCTTCCAGTGGTATTTTTTTTGCTAAATGCTTGCTGAAATGCGTCTTTTAGACGGCATTAAATTTGACAATGCAGCTACGGTTTTCTCCCTTTAACCACTTTCTTACTTATGTGTTCTCCAAAAGTCAACTTTGTGTCTAGCCACACCCACAGATAAAAGCATTAAAGAAAATTGGGGCGGTTTTCTTCTTGTTGTAAGTAGAAAAGCTTCTGTCTTGTGTGGTGCTAACTAAAGATCATGTTCTTTCATCCATATTACCACTCTCGTTATGCCAGCATTTCGTAAATTTATTAGGATCTCTTCATTTTCACCTACAATAACCATAGCAATAGCATCTACGAAGCCAATCAAAGTTACACCACCTGGTAGTGATGGGTTGTTATTTAACTATCTGTTATTTTATAACAATTATTTAGAAATAACATAACGCAACCGTTACTACTTTTAAAAAATAACAGATATAAAATAACGACACGCAGAGATCGACTGTTCGTGAAACGAAGTCGGCGCTCTGCACCGCCACGAAATTCGATGCTGCTCGAAGCAATTCCAAAAAACAACTAGTATGGATGGAAAACCTATTATTTCGACAACCATCGATACAGGCGGCGAGATACAACGGACAACGGAGTGGGGTATGCGCTACGGCGCCGGCGCGGCGCGTCGTGTTGGGCTGACAACAGCTTAAAAATAATAGGATATAAAAGAAGCAGCTTTTTTGAAACAGTTGCGGGCATAACGCCTGACAGTCGAGATAACAGGAATGGGAAAGGAGCGCTGCTGCATCGGTCGATTGTCGATGGAGGCTCGCAACGGGTTGGAGAATAACGCATCAGTTGTTTTAGCTATGTTGTTTTTTTACCTGTTACGAGCATAACAGAACGGCGTTCGAGATAATCGGAGTGGGCAAGTAACGCTGCTGCCTCGGTCGATTGTCGATGGAGGTTTGAAACAGGTTGGAGAATAACGCATCAGTTGTTTTAGATACATATTGTTTTTCAACCTGTTACGAGCATAACGGGCGGAGGTCGAGATATTATGGCGCTGTATGTTTCAGTACTTTGTTATTAAGTTTCAATATTTAAGTATTTATTTATTCTGAAAAATTTTCAGAATAATATTTTAAAATTTTTTAAAAATGTATACAGGGTATTTTGAAAAATCTGATCATTGATTAATCACGATCCTGCTTAAAGCCCCCCCAACTCAAATTCTAAGGGGGTGAAACCACCCTCAAATATTAGAATATTTTTTATTTAAAAACTGGTGAGTTTTTCGAAAAAACTCTTAAACACGTATATTTTATTTTGTTGTTTTACATATTTTGAGATTTTTACAAAATATATACAGGGTGTTTCATAAAATATGACCACTGAGTAATCATGATTCTGCTTAAACTGCTTGACGTTTAAAGCTGATTTTTGGCAAACGGATTGACTGTGGGGTGTAGAGGTGCGATAAGGAGGGGTTTCTCGAATCTCAAATTCCAAGAGGGTGAAAACGCCCCTCAAATATTACAATATTTATTATTTAAAAAAAAGTTAGTCTTTCGGGAAAACGATTGGACACGCATAATTTATTTTGTTTTTTTATATATTTTGAAATTTTTTAAAAAATAATACAGGGTGTTCCAAAAAGTTGAGTAATTGATTAACCACGATTCTGCTTAAACTGCTCGACGTTTAAAGCATATTTTTGGCAAATGTGAGAAAATTTTATCCAGTTTGTATGTTAATGGAAATTCTTGCTTTGCTTTATCATCACCATTACAAATTAATAATTCGACGCGAACGAAGTCGCGGGTACAACTTAACAAGCATAGCTAGAGACGTGAGAAATATAAAATAAGAGACGCCCCCCGATGCGCAGTGGACATCCCACAAATTTGCTTCAATCAGATTTTTCGTAGCGTAACTGCATCTCTCTTCCGCCGAATGCGTTCTCTCTCTATCGTGTGCGCGACCAGTGCTAACACCAAGTCTCTTCCTATATTTGTCAAACTGTACATGCTAGTTTAAGTGTAAAATTAATTCGAACTCTAGTGTGTAGTTGGTTTACTTATGAAGAATATACTACACATTTTCTTATATTGCTATTTTTTGACCGCAAATGGTAAAATCATAACTAAGAGCTTCTCGCCCGTCGAGTGAGTTGCACCCTGTACACTGCTACGCAATTCAGAATCTACGCGGATCGAGGGGTAGGGCGTAGGTAGGATCGGAATTTATAGATATAGACGAGTGGCGGCATTTTGGCTTTTTTATATCGCAATTTGTAAACAGCGCTTATTTGTAAACAACCCCCGTTTTTGGAGAGGTATTTTAGATAACAATCGATATTTAGAAATGTTATGACACCCTGGAAATACTACCACCGAGCACGTCATTGTTGCAACTTGCAACTGCGTTAATACGCCTGGCGGTGACCGCCTCATACTCTTTCAGATATTTAGCAATAAAATAAAGAAACCTGTTATTTTTAAGCTGTTATTTTAAGCTGTTTTTTGTAAATAACTAACAGTTTCAACTGTTATCTAAAAATAACAGTTTTGCCCATCACTACCACCTGGCATATCCAGATCCAACAAACCGCCATATAACACATTCTATAAGGTTGGCCCCAGGACCCAGTGGTATCTTATCCACATAATCTTTTGAATTATTCCTTCTTGTTAAAATAAGTAATAACATTTTTTTCAGGTGTATTTCGAAAACTTTTTAAAATAGAGTTAAACCAGCTTTTATTACTTGACTTAATGATTATTCGCAAACTGGGAATACACGTACCTCTTCGACCATTTGAATATTCATAAATGTTGGAGTGAGAATACTGAAAGGAATCTTGGTTCCGATATTTCTGATTCAGCATTCAAGTTACTCAGCGAAGTAGAAGATCATTCTATTACATCCTATGCTTAGCTGAGAATGTTTATTCTATATTTTTTCTAAAAAATGTTTATTTTGTGGTTTTAACTTTTAGAAAGGTCGACACTATAGTTGACGTGTCAAAAATTCAATTGTCGACGTGACATCATGTGACATGCTCGACGTCGTTCGCAGAGTTGAGCGACGTTAAGAATGTGATATCAAGAACACAAATTAAAATAATTAAAGGATTTAAAACTAAAAATCTTCATTACTTAAAAGTGTTACATATGCTAAGAAAGATACGACAATAAATGATCCAATGTTAATATGCTTATTAACAGCTGGCCTGTCCATTTTCTGTAAATTTCCACCTTTTCATTTGGCAACAGAACAAATTGTTATATAAAATCTCAAATTTGTTATTCATGATTTTTAATTAATTATCCTGTAATTGATCTTTCATCTTACTAAAATTTTATTCGAACTTTATTTAATAAGGAATTTTGTTGCGTTTTTGTGCAAATTAACATTATGCATAAAATTTTATGTTTAGTCAGAATAATATTTTAATAAAATAATGGTCATAAATTTGGGCAGGAATGTATCATGATTCAAAATTACAGTAGAGTTGTTTTTACTGTTTGAGATTAATATTTTAGAAAAAAAAATATATAAGAATAAGTACCTAATGATATTATACAGGGTGACTCTTAAATAAGTGCAAACATTTTCAGGGCTGGTATATCTCGTTAAAAAAACATATCTTCTATATTTAAATAACTCTAAAATAACCGAGTTATTTAACTTTGAAAATTAAAAATGAAATGATTTTTTGCTTAAATTTTGAGAACTAACTACATACTGAATTTTTGTCTGGGTTTTCTTGTAAATTTGATCTACTATATACCTATGTTGCCATATTATCAAGATATTACGTATTTTTAACTAAAAATGAAAAAATCCAAAGTTTTTTTTCGGAAAATACCAATTTTTTATTTTTTTGCGAAACAAACCTTATAAACATGTTTCTGGTGTCAAAATATAGCAACCCTTTTCTGTAGGAGATTTGGTTAGGTTAGGTTAGGTTAGAATTATCAACAGAAAAATTGATTTGTTATATGGGACATCCTGTATATTTTTAATTCATTGAAAATAATTTAAAATTACCTCTTCAAAAATATAGCATACCTGATATTTTGCTCGATTTCTCTCCGAGATATAGAGTTTTTAAAAATTCGCCGATTTTGAATAAGTAGGCTTTCAACGGCGCAGGCTGTGATGCAAAAAAAATCTAGCTGTGAGCAGCGATTAAAACAAAAATAACATTTGCAATGAGAGATGCAGAATTTTATACAATTTAAACTATATTTTACAACATCAACACATTTAAACTATATCTAACAACAATAAAGATTAATAGCAAACCAAGACATGAAATTTTGCTACAGGCGTTCGACAAGTCGACCGTCTTCTGTTATGGACAGACGGGACCGTTTTTGAACATTTCTCGCGGAATTCATTAACTTAATGGGAGTGAAAGATAACCTCGCATAACCACTAAGTAGGTACTTCTAATTCTTGTTTAGATTATATGGGAAATTTAAAAATAAAAAACCTTTATTCTTCTGCAAAGATTAAAATCCACTAAGGATAACAGGCACTAAATTCGGCTGCCTCGACGGCAAACGGCTGGGGGCTGGGATCTTGGTTAGATCTTCAATTATTCTCGAAATTGGCTGCAAAAATTTGCTGATAATTTCAGCGTTCTGAGACGGTGCCTCTTCTTGCTGGAGAAATATGTTTTCGAGTTCCATTAGGGGTAGATCATCAATAAGGGGTTCAAAGCCTACTAGTTAAAAGTGGCGAACTTATAAAAATTCTGTATTTCAAAGGGGACTATAACAAAATATCAAGTGTGTTATATTTTTGGAAAGGTAATTTTAAGTTCTTTTCACTTAATTGGACAGGATGTCCCAAATAAAAAATCAATTTTTTGTTGATAACTCTTAAATTATTAATTTTAAAAAAATTATACTTAAATCATTAAATTCTACGTAAAAAGGTGCCTTGGAAATGTTTTCACAAAAATACAAAATTTTCCATAGTAAAAAAGTTACAGCGATTTGTTAAAAATGCACATTTTCGAAAAACTCATAAATGGTAACAGATAACGATATGCGGTTTTCACCATCATATTTTTGATAAAAATTGAGCTCCAGACACCAATATTAGTTTTTGTCTATCTCCCATAGAAAAGGGTGTTTCCCTTTAAAAGCGTCGAATTTGACCCACCCTGTACATAGTAAGTACGATAACAGATAATTGGGAGGTAGTGTAGTACAGAGGTTAAAATCTTCTAATATTATATTGCCTTTGGAAAGAATACACATGGTTCGGCAATAGTGCGTCGGTCATCTGTAGCTCCTAGCTAGAATAAAAAAATTATGTATTTTGTTTAAGTGCATACCTAAAGTATGTACTAGGATGTATTTCAGGAAAATATTTTAACTTCTATAGGGTGGTTCAAAAAAGTATTACTGGATCGGGATGATTTTTTTTTAAATTGAACACCATGTATATTATTGCATTACATTATTAGTTTATTTAATCATTTTTTATTACAAGTTAAAATAGAAGGTCTGTTTGTGCATTATCTCATTTATCGGTTAAACAATCTTAACTACAAATCTATATTACGAAATTTGTCTTCGAAAAAGAGCATATTTTTAGATACACTCACGTCCTAGAAAGTCTACAATTATCTTATTTTCGAAATATCTGTTTCCTGCATAGAGTTCCATGAACTGAAACAACACTAAAATAGATTTTGGAATATACCTATAGTAATTTAATTTTTACTTCCATAAAATTAAAACAACGTGTACAAATTATAAATACTGAAATAAACTAAATGATATGATATATTTGACTTGCTTATAAATATTAAATTTATTTATCATGTCTGTTTTCATTATTCTGCCGAATACAAGACTATAACAAATATTATATATTATTTATTATTTATAAATAATAAGAAATATGTTTCCTTTTAAAATCATATCAGTATCGCATTATTTAACATAAAAATGAAATGTCGTTTATAGTCTCACTAAAAATCGAGAACAGCTGTAACGAAATGGCTAAATTTGGTTTTTAAATGTGGAGAAAGTCTAACGAAGGTTAAAGTGGTGAGAAAATATGAAGATATTGCAAGAAAAGTAGTAAAAATAATAGAAAATAAATTTGAAGTTTAACGACTGTAACGATGTTGCATATACAGGATCCGGCAATAGTGTGTCGAGCATCTGTAGTCTCTAGAATAAAAAACTTGTGAATTTTGTTTAAGTACATGGCTCAAAAAAGTATGAGTGAATCAGGATGATTGTTTTTAAATGGAACACCCTATATATTATTGCATTTTTGGCTTCTTTTAAGACCACTTTACATAATCCTAAGGTATGAGTAAATATATTTTGATGGTTTCAGAGATATTAATAAATAAATAAAAAATATATATTTTTTAACCTTTCTTAAAAAAATATTAAAAATACAAGAACTGTCCTGAAATCAAAACTATATTAGCACATTATCATTTAACCGTCTCTCTATCTCCAGTAGTTTCCGAGATACCCAAAGAAAACATCGTAGGAAGCTCACCCTGTATGTGACATTAATGATGTAAATATATTATTGGAGTAGTTAGCTGAGTGTCTATTTTTATTTTATACACTCATGGACAAAATTATCCAATATTTTTTATTATCACTTTTACTAGAACAAGATTCTATATTATCGTTGAAAATGTATAAATTTACTAATGTTATTCGTCTAGTAGGTGATTATATTCATTTGTTTTAAAATATTTTGACATTTAATTAATTTTAATGGCGTTATTCTATAACCCTCTTTGAAATTTAAAAATTCCTTACATAAATCAAGAGTTTTGTAAGAAAGTTTGTTTGAGGAAGGATATAGACAAACAGAAATCGCTCGGCGTCATAGAAGAGGTCAGTCTACAGTATCAAATGTTTTAAAAAGATCATCAAGAGACTGGAGATTTTGTACGAAGACGCTGCCAAGGACGCAATCGGCAATTGATGACCGTTTTGTGGTACTTAATTCTCCTCGAAATCGCACATTGACATCCACATATCTCAAAAATGAGTTACTTATGTATGTAAGACAAGTTAGTGTTAGTTCGAGAACGGTTAGAAGAAGATTAAAGGGAGTCGGTTTAAAGCCAAGACGACCTGCCAAAGTTCCACGTCTTCTCCAAAATCACAAAACTCGTCGATTGCAATTTGCCAGAACACATATTCAGTGGAATATCGAGGACTGGAAAAAAAATCTATTTACTGATGAGAGTAGAATACAATTATGGAAGCCAGACGGGGCGAAATCATGTCTATAGAAGAGTCGGGGAACGATTCAGAAGCTGCAACCTTATTCAGACTGTTAGTTTTGGAGGTGAGTTAGTCATGGCGGTATAATGGTTTGGGGAGGCATTCATTGGGAGGGGCGCACCGAACTCATAGAAATTATTGGACGAATGACCAGTGACTGGTATATTGAAAATATCCTCCAAGATCATGTTTTGCCATATGTAGGCCTCATTGGATAAGACAGATTCCTATTCATGCACGATAATGTTCGACCACATGCAGCTAGCATAGTGACTAATTATCTTGATGTAGTCCAGATTCAAAGATTAGATTGGCCACCATATAGTTATTAAAAAATTAAAAAATTATCGTTAAATCCCATTGAGCATTTATGGGATGAGCTAAAACGTCGCATACGACGAAGAAATCCTGTTCCAAATACACTAGAAGAGCTTCGATATGCGATACAACACGAGTGGAATGCAATTCCTCAAGAATATATTTAAACTTTAATTAGTAGCATGCCGAGAAGGATGCAAGCAGTAATTAGAGCTCGAGGTGGGAATACTCGTTATTAACTATTCCCTATCGTTCCATTCAAAAGGTTTTACTTATTTACTTCTGAAGCATTTAAGTTGAAACTAAGTATCTGTCAATAATAATTTAATATTCCTTATTAAAAATGTGTAAAATACATTGTTTTTTCTTGTTTGTGGCATATTATTCATTAAAATTTATATACATGAAAAAAAATTAAAATATTCAAAATGCAAAATATAAGAGCAAAACAACAGCATATAATAATTGAAATCGTTTTGAAACGAAGTCATCAGCTGATTTACATTCAAATACCGACATAAACATAAACGATTTATTAATCTATTATAATACTTGTTACGTTTTAATAATAATTCTACACATGTTTCTGATCTTTTAATAGCAACATGTGTGTGCAAATATGAATAATATAATATTTTGGCAAAGAACGCGTTAATCTATTTGTGTACTCCGCCGTGTCGTGTTCCTTGCCCAACCTCGACTAAATTCAACCATTAATTTTGATACTTATTGACTCACTTGATTTTTATATATTCTTCCTTGTGGGTGTTTTATTAATAAGTTAATGATCACATTTTCAACGTAAACGTGTTAATAACATTATAACAACCTTCGGGTATTCAACGCAGGGTGTATTACCAAACTTTGCTGGAATATTTGTCCTTTTCCTATAAGAACATAACGACAGCATAAGCAAAGAAGGAACAAATATTAACTTTTTCAGAAAAGCTTCGTACAAGAAAATGGTGTTTGTATTCTACTAATCAGAATCAATTTATTATAAATAGAATGGTAAAGCAGTAAATCGTACTGGGGGTTCAAATAACTAATTCAATTACAATATTTAACTCTACCGTTTCTACATCCCGTCTAATTTTGAAATAAAGACAATCTGATGTAAAAACTTTGAAAGTCAAAGTTTTTCAAAATGACATATTTTCTTCTTATGAACTTATAGATTAATATTTATTTTTAATTTTAAGTTATATATTCCCTTGTTAATTTTGTATTTTACTATACTCTAAATGGCTTTGCCGTTGGAATTTTTTGGTTAGATAAGTACTAAACATAATATGATACATTATCATGAGATATGTTTATCATTCTGTATCTCATATAGATCAGAATACATAACACTAAGCCAGTTTTTTTTAATATAAATTTATTTCTCATTCAAAATTGAAATTAAAAACTTTTAAAAAATAAATGTGGATGGTTAAATTTAATTTCCATTTGTAATTTATTTCTGTATATTTTCTAATATAGTCTTTACCTGTAGAGCATAACGATAAATTGGAAAAATTCAGCCAGAATTGAAACTTTCAGAAAAAGCCTAATTCTAAGTCTGTATTTCTTTAAAGAGGCGTCTATTCTTTTCAAAGGACCTAGTTTATAAATTAAAAAATAAGATAAAAAAAAGAAAAAAGACTCAATGTGATACAGTTTAGTTTAATATATATGTTGAGACCGAGACTTTCAGTCTTGTTTCTTCTTTTTTAGTTTTTAGTTATTGGGAGGTACATACATTTGAATGGCCAAAATCGCAATGCAAACGAAGCATAAGCGTAATTCTTTCCTTTATTTGGCTTCATAGACTGGCTACAGAAAAGTTAAAAAAAATAGATTAACTCTTAAATAGAATAACTCTCTAAAAAATTACTAATCAATAATAGTAATGACATATTTGGTTGATTTTTTTTGTAACCGTAATGTTGGAGGGATGTGAATATCTAAATTTAATATTTTCTATTTCTATTACACTTCAAAAACAAATTGAAAAATCTAAAAAATACGATCTGCTTTAAATTACCGATAAAATATATTTCTTTTACTTTGATTTTGTTTCACCATGTTTCACAGAAATGCATATGTTTCACTTTTATCTGCACCATTTTGAGAAATCTTGACAAATTCCATAAGCGATAAGAAACATTTACAGTCCATGAAAATATGTCTTCAAATACAAAATTTGGTAAAATTTCGTATTTGAAGTAAGAAGTAGGTATTCGTTATTATGCAATTTTCGAAAGCACAATAGTCATGTTCAGCAGGTTACTACGTAGGTATATAAAATAATAAAGTGCACTAACACGTCTATACAGGGTGGCCCATCGAAAACGTTCCGCAAGGCATAACGGCAAGGGTAATTTTTTTTTCAGAAAATCCAAAAACACGTCAATTTTGTTTGTGAGGGGGACAACTTTTGCCCCAAAAATGATTGCAAAATCTTCAACCCTCTAAGCGGGGGTGTCATCCCCCAACTTTTTTCAAATGGGAAGGGGGGTCAAGTGGCACCGCAATGAAAAGAGCTTCCTATTCTCTATATTTCCCCGCTTCGTTTTTGAAAATCGGTCGAGTCATTGAGAAAATATGAAGGATTAAAATTTGAAAAGTTTATTTAAACATTTATCAGAGTAAATGATAAGGATAAATTCCTTCGACCAGTTTGCTGTTTTTTCTTATTATTTCTAGATGTTTACGCATTTTTTCACTTGTCACAAGATATCCTGGCCGTTATGTCTTGCGGAACGTTTTCGATGTGCCACCCTGTATAAATAAATATTGATGAAAATTGATATTAATAATATTAATAATAATTAATTAATTTTAATATTAATAAAGAGGGAAAAATAAGAAAAATATTTTGTAAAAATTTCCCTAATAGTTTTCTAGTGTAATAATTATTACGGATATAATAGGTTTAAAATATGTTTAGGGCCATTTTTTATATATCTCTTTCAACCCACTGCTTTCTAAAACTTGGATAAATAGCAAAGTATAAACTAAAAGTCATTTAATCATTAGGTTTTTTTTTATAAATATATGTGAAATTATTTCAACAGTAAAGTAAGATAAATCGGTCTTTTCATGAAATGTTATAATGTGTTCCTGTTAAAAACACCTGGTCGTTATTTTATCATGGAAAATACGTTTATTAAATAGTAGATTAAAGTTATTTTTAAGTAAATGTTGGAATAACCTTCCGCACAATCCAATTTTGTTTTGAAAACTCCATGTTAATCAGTTAATCAGTTCAGAGCGAAAATATGAATTATGCGCGTTTAACTAACTCACCTACTGTATTAATAATCTCATAGTAATAGCTTAACTGCAAGAAGACCAAAATTCTAGTAGTTAGTAAAAATGATGAATCGCAGTACCACCAGTTTAGGGCAAATAACGAAACTTTGGAAACAGCAGATACAATCACGTATTTGGGCTGCAGCTTGAACAAGGAATGGGATCACTCACGAGAGATCAGATGCCGCATAGAAAAAGCCAGAACCGTTTTTAACCGTCTTAGAAAAATCCTATGCAATATGCACCTGAATATTGCTATAAGAACACAGGTTCTAAGGTGCTACGTATTCTTCGCGCTCCTATATTGTGCCTATATGGAGTGGAAGCTTGGACTCTGACAGATGCTACATCTAAACGCTTGGAAGCCTTTGGAATATGGTGCTATCGCCGCATGCTCAGGATCTAATACACTTACCATGTCACAAACAACACCGTGACACAAATTTGTGACCGTGATCCAGAGAATGCAAAAGGAACTAGAAATAGTACATAGTGTGAAAGTGAGTAAAATGGCATACCTTGGGCATGTGATGCGTAATGATAAATACCAACTTATTGAACTGATACTGCAGGGCAAAATAGATAGTAGAAGAGGTCAGGGACGCCGACGAACATGAAACGCCGACGAACAACGATGGGACGCCGACGAACAACGATGAAAAATATTAAACAGTGGACGGGAATGACGACCGTACATCTATTCAGGGCGGCTGTCAATAGGATTATGTGGACCAACATGATTGCCAACATCCATAGAGGATAGGCACTGAAAGAAGAAGAAGTAATAGTAATTAAACTGTTAATTATGTCAGCGGATAGAATTTTGATGATATACAGAGTGGCGCACCTCATTCGCCTCGGTTGATTATACGAAAACGGAAAGATGTAGAAACAAAATATTTTATGGGTATATGTGGGGAGACAATGTGCACAATTTAAAATTATTTTGAAATATACAGGGTGTTTCAGAACTAAGATCCATACCAAAGTTATATTTTTTCTTATGGAACACCCGATATTTTATTTCATTTTTGGATTCTTGGGCCCAAAAAAGGCATTTATTATAAAGGTGAAATATGTTTAAAATCTTTAGTTTTTGAGATATTTAAAGATATTTAAATTTGCATGCTACAATAGAATAGACTATTAACATCCTGAACATTACTTTTCAGGATTAATGCTTATGCTGAGTTTAAAGGTAGAGAAATAAACTTTACTGAAAAATGGTATTGGTTCCTTAAATTTATACAGGGCTATCAAAAGTTGCTGATCTATTTTAAGGATATTTTTATATCAAAACTTCGTTATTTCAAATAGAACACACTGTTTTTTTTAAATAAATCGAAGCAGATTCAAATGCTCTTTAAAACTATATTAGGATTTCCTATACCTATCTAGCTCAGATTTTGAATAAAAAGCGATTTTTAAAAAAACATTGCAATCAAGATGGCTGGTGTCGCCATGGCAATTTTCTAGTGACAGTTTATGGGCATTATTATTTATAATTTACAACAGTTTACTTGAATTTACCTACAATAGTTTAATAAGTAAGTAATCATTACTTTATCAAAAAAATAAACCACTATCTGCTGGCGGAACGAATAGATATGTTACTAGTGATATTATTTTGTGAGGAAAATTGCTTCTTGGCCTCAAGGGCTTATGCTCAAAGATATCCAAATACGAACCTTCCTGATAAGCGTTTCTTTGAAAAACTTCTTGTCCTATTTCGCAGAGCTGGTAGTGTGGTTTATAAAAAACCTATTGGGCAGAAACCTGTCGTTGAAAGTGAAGAAAATGCATTTACCGTAATTGGCTCTTTTATAGAAAATCCATATACCTACAAGTCATCATAAAATAATTCAAAAAACTACTTCTTCGTTTTTCTTGATAGAATAATAAACACATATTTAATAAATATTATTTATTAAACTATTGTAGGTAAATTAAATAAAAGTAAACTGGCATAAATTTAAATAAGTCCATAAACTAATTTCGATTTTGAAAATAGCTACCAACCAAACCAAACTAAACCAAACCTAACTGTCACTAGAAACTTGCCATGACAACACTAGCCATCTTAATTACAATTTTATTGAAAAATCGCTTTTTATTCAAAATCTGAGCCAGATAGGTATAGGAAACCCTAATATACTTTGAAAGAGCATTTAAATCTGCTTCGACTTATTTAAAAAAAAATACATAGTGTTGCATTTGAAATAACGAAGTTTTTATGTAAAATAAATATTGAAAATGGACCAGCAATTTTTGATACCCCTGTATACATTTAAGGAAGGAATAACATTTTTCTGAAAGTTTATTTCTCTACCTTTAAACTCAGCACAAGAATTAATTCTGGAAAGTAATGTACAGGGTGTTAATAATCTGTTCTATTGTAGCATGCAAATTTAAATATCTTTAAATATCTCAAAAGGTAAAGATTTTAAACATATTTAACCCGTATAATAAATACCTTTTTTGGGCCCTCGAATCCAAAAATGAAATAAAATACCAAGTGTTCCATAAGAAAAAATATAACTTTGGTATGGATCTTAGTTCTGAAACATCCTGTACATTTCAAAATAATTTTAAATTGTGCACATTACCTCCCCACATATACCCATAAAATATTTGGTTTCCACATCTTTCCGTTTTCGTATAATCAACCGAGGCGAATGAGGTGCGCCACCCTGTATATTTCTGGTTCTAGGCATGGGACCCACACCAAATTTTAATGAGTTAACTTGGGGCCTAAGAGCATTTTTTTTTCGTTATTAAAAACAATTTTAAAATTTGGGAGCTTTTTATCAATTTTTGCGTATGCACCACCAACGCAATTTACTACCGTATGATCGAAAAAAAAGCAGGTCTAATACTTATTTAGAACAGAGTTAAGTTTAAAAGAGCTTGATTGGGTATTTTTGAAACTACCTGAACCAAAAAATCTTTAAAATTTAATGGCTTGTCGTCATTTGCGTAACTTTAGAACTTTAATGATCAAAGTGAAGGTTATAGACAGCATTTAAATTATTTTGGTGTCATTGCCAGTGACAATTGAAAAAATCAAATAAAATATAAATTATCCACATAAATTAGAAAATCTAAATAAACCTGCGTAAACAAACAAATAGTTGCCTAGCAATCGTGGGTCAATTAAAACCCTTACATGGGTACCTACCTACACTATCTGACCCAACGGGTCATAGGTAATATAAGTTTGCCTATACGGGTATAGTGAACCGAAATTCTACTAACCGTTCCGCTAAGTGATTTTATTAATTTTAAACAAATGTTACTAATTTTTATTGATTGTATTATTTGTATTACTTAGGATTATTATTAGCATTATTTGGTAACAAATTATTTTTTAACAACAAACATTTAATTCTAAACATATTAATCTTAATATAAAGTTAGCTTGTTATAGGTTTTATACTGTCTTTTAGAAATGATGTTAAGATTTCTTTTTAATTTGGTCTTTCCCTTTGCAAGTACGCGGAATAATTTAGATAATGTAACGACCGAGGGGCGGCGTTCAGTTGGCCAGGGAATGACGATGGGTGACTTTTCTCATATAAATATATAAATATAATTTTTTACTTAAATTTTGAGGTCCAATGATTTTTTTATGTTTTTTTTTCGTTCATTAAATTAATATTCTGCCTATATTGACACATTACCAAGATACTTTTAAGTTTTTTAACTGAAAATTTAAAAAAAATATAAAAAGCTCTTTTTGGAATCGCGAATTTTTTTTTGTGATTCCAAATTATTTTATTTCGTTTATTCCTGGGTCGAAATATACCACCCCTTAAAATATATGCACTTATTTAAGACTCACCCTGTATAGTTTAACAGTAAAATTTAAGCTATTGCCGAATTAATGGAGGAAAAAATGAGAAGCAAGAAATAAATCTTATTAAAGATTTTCATAAATTATTTTCTATAGATATTTATGCTCCAGTAAATTTGAAAAACTATAAATAATTTAACATATTCCTTGGCATAAACGTACAATATAGATTAGAAAACTAACGATAAGAAAACAAATTAATAATACCTTAAATATAATAAAGTTGTGAATGATAAATTACAACTGATAATAGCGTTTAATAAGAATATAAGGAACCTCTTTTTAAAAAACAGAAAAATTAATTTTAAAACAAGAAATTTTAAAACTTTTAATTTATATAGAAATAAAAATAACTTATAATAGATAACTAAAATAATTATATTTTAGATATAAAATTTATGTGCATTTCTCGGAAAAAAATAGTTTTAACTTGTTAGAGTTGAGTTTAAATTATTCAATATAATGACCACTAAGTATCATAATGTAAGAACAAATATGGAGAGTCAGTAGAAACAAGAAACATTTATGAAAATATAAATATTATTTAGAAGAAATGAGTTATTAGAATAAAGCTCGTTTGAGAACATGCTCATCTTAAGAATTGCATGTTTATTATTGATATCCATAAAGATAAAAAGAAAATTTTTTAGTTTTACAAAAATCACAAGAATATGTTCATTTAATGCTTGATTAAAACAATTAAATTTTAGGTAAATAATTTAAATCTGTAGAAAATTGAAAGTTACATTTAGAGTAGATATATCAATTGCATTGTGGATATTTAAAGGAACAAAAAATTAAAGAACTATTAACAACGAAATGACTAAGTAGTTTGACGATGTAGAAAGACTTGTGACGGATCAGTAAGAAAAATAATTAGGTATTTGACCATTTGGCAGCTGGAACTTTTTTCGAAGATTAATTACTATATTAAAAAATATATGAATAATTGTCGACGTAGACCGTTTTAGTAGAAAGTCGTCTACAATCCGCGGCACAAAACGTATGAATCACACGAAATTGGATTAGGTTTAGCACACTTGGCCGTTTCGACCATCAAACTAACCACTCTCATCGTTTGTCAGTATTTCTTTTTTCGAAAAATAAGGCTGATGTTGTTTTCGGGGCCCACGCAAATCGGTTTGTTCTAATTCGGTCAGCCTATAGTTTTTCGCTGAATCATAACGGGTCGCAGATTCAAGCATATCATTTGGCCCAAGTTTATTATTCATTTTCTAAAATTATACATTAAAGAATCAGTAGCGTCCTTCCGGAATAGTCAACACAGTCTGACTTTATTATACACTTTTAATAATATATAGTTTTTTGTTGGACAAATTAAATTATTACCTAATTGTAACGGATTATACCCAAGATTGGGTTACATACTGTGAATCCTACACTGCGACCATAAGAGCGTAATTGTGGCTTAAAATTAAATTTCATCCCTAATACTTAATTTTTTAATAACCGCTTGTTTTTCAAAAGTGGCTCTTCAAAACTCTATAACTTTTTTTCTTTTTTGGAATAAAAAAATGAATCAGGATGGATTGACGTACTCAATTAGTTTCAGTCACTTCCTGTTCCACCGGAAATTCCTAAAACTTTTGATTTTTAAATAGCACCCTCAGTAATTTTTACTTTATTTGATAGAAACTGACATTCTGAATAAAATGACATATCATATGTCAACTTTTGTCAAATGTCAATCTAATCTAATCTAAATTATTCGTATAAAACACTTCTCTCAAATGTGCTAATGAGACACCCTCGTTTTATTTGAAAAAATTGAGTTATGATCAAAATACGATTTAGAATTTCTTAACGGACCAGGAAAAGTCACGAAAAATATTAGACGATCAAATCTATTTTTTCAAGGCTGCTTAATTAAAAATTAGCGGTTTCACCACAGCCCTGGAATTCTAAATTGGAATTTTTAAGGGTGAATAAATTAAAGTTGACATATTTATGATGTCATTCTATACAGAATGTAATTTTCTAGCACATATGGTAAAAAGATACCCTCGGGGTACCATTTAAAAATCAAAAGTTGTTGTCATGTTCAGTGTAACAGAGAGTGACCGAAACTAATTGAATACGCCAATCAATCTTGAATTATGTCATTACACATAACAAATCTCGTTTTTTATCCGAAGAAATAAAAAAGTTACAGGGGAGGGCCACTTTTAAAATACACCCTGTATAGGTGGTTATATCCGAAGACAATATATGTCTGCAAGTTCTATTAAGTCAAAACAAACTATAACTGACGACATTAGTTACCTGGAATTTAATGAACAATACAAATCTGACGCTATTTCCAGCGGAGTAGGTACATGAAATATGTCGCGTTTCAAAGTTTCTTTCCATATAGTCCCATAGTATGAACATATGATCACCTGCCTGCAGGAGTGCATGCGTTCCATTGTAGTTATCTGCTTTCTCGTACACATCCGTAGAATCTGGGCTCTTTCCGGTCTTGTAAGACCACTAAGCCCGGCATGCATATTCAATCGCCAAATGTCTATTATTCAAAGTATGTGTTTTCCTTGGGATCACTAAGACTAGTTGTAAAATTACTTTAAATAATTAAATAGTGACTAAGGTAGTTTTAATATTACCATATTTTTAAAAACACATTTCAATCCCCTATAAAACATTTCGCCGTAAAAAGCCTCTCTATTTAGTTTAAATATTCAAGTAACTAACAAAACAAAATTTGGAAAAGCTCTGTCTTGGTCAGAATTTTAGAACAATTAGTACCACAGTCTACAGCTTCTTCTTTCTTTGCTTATCCATCAACGGATGTTTGCGACCACACTTTCCATGGCTTCCCTATCTCTGGCTGTATGTATCAACGTCTGTATGTCACGCATGCCTGTCCACTATCTTATGTTCCGCAGCCACGACAATTTTTTCCGTCCCAAACCTCTTCTGCTCTCGATCTTGCTGTCGATAATCAACTGGAGAAACTGGTATTTATGGTTACGCATGATGTGATCCCGTCTTTTTTTTATGGTGTTGAAGAGTTCACGTTCTCTTTTAATACGTCTGAGCACATCCTCATTGCTTATCTTGGCCGTCCATGGTATCTTGAGTATTCTGCGGTATATCCACATTTCGAAAGCTTCCAATCTGTTTATGACACTTACTTTTAGTGTCCAACTCTCCACACCGTAGAAGAGTACCGACCAGACGTAGCATTCCACAAATCTCATTCGAAGATCAAGGTAGAAGTGAACATTTTTACAAAATTTCAAGAATGTGCTCGATTCTGCACTTAATGTCCCTGTCAGATGACCAGTCCTCGTGA
Source organism: Sitophilus oryzae (assembly GCF_002938485.1). NCBI lineage: Eukaryota > Metazoa > Arthropoda > Insecta > Coleoptera > Curculionidae > Sitophilus > Sitophilus oryzae. The sequence continues at coordinate 561,527 of NW_022146030.1, forward strand.
AGCCAAGCTCCCAGGTACCTACTTGAATTTTTCGACTCGTTCTATGAATTTTCCTTTGTATGTTAAGCTGACGTTTCTAAACTCATCCATCTCTCTCGTGAAAACCATGAATTTTGTTTTCTTTTTGTTAATGACGAGAAGTTTAGAGCTAGAGAACTCTACTATTAAACTAGAATTAACGAAAACCAGGTGCACAAAAAGTATATATATTTAATTTTTAGATAGTTCCGGAGAATTTGTTATATTTTTATACAATTTGTCCTCTATAAATTAATTTACTTATCATTTTTTTCAAAATTATAATATGCTACGCCTCTGGCTTGAATCAATACGTTTAAAATATTTTTCATACACTTCGTCAAATCACAAATGTTATTGGCTGGAAATTTGACCAACTGGTGTGTGAATCATTTCTATTATATCTATATGTATACACATACACATCAAATATTCAATAGTCAAAATATCAAGTATTCAACAATTGTTAATTTTTGAAGACCGTGTATTTTTATATTGATTTATTTTATCTTATTGTGTACTCTGAATATACCATACCAAATATATATTCGATACCAATTAAACTTGTGCTTTACGTAATCAAGGGCCCGATTTTTAAATTCATTGTTGCCAACAATGGAGATGTTCAGCAGTTCAGCACCGGGCTGACTTAACTGTAATTTCAATTCCCGCTGGGGATTCAGGGATAGATCTGCTATAAAAAAATGTCAAGTTGGCACATTTGTTTATTTATTTCCTGACATTATCATTCGTTTTGACTCTTTAGTTTTGCATTGCGAATTTTTGGTTTAAATGAATTGTATTCTGATACTTTAAGCTTAAAAAAAGGTTTCCTAGCAGACCTTGCCTAGTGCGAAGTGTAAAAGATAACTTAATAGCTGTAAAAAACTCATCGCAACTTTATTAGAATATTTTGAACGGGAAAGCGTTAATAATGGCCCTTTATGGCCCTTAAGTGCTGTTAAGGATGTGAGTTTTGTTGATGAAAATGATAACTGTTTAATATTTGTAATTAATTTATTTTTGTTTCCTGAATTATTATTATATCCATTAAAAGAAAATATGTAAAAGTGGGTCTGTCAAACTTAATCACGTGACTAAAAGTTTATTAAATCTTAATAGTAAATTATTATAATATTTGTATTGGTTACTTTAAAAATTACCTAATAAATTGTAATGTTTAGCTATAGGTACCTTTATTAATAAGTGAATACAAGTGTGAGAGAGAGAGAAATTTGTAAAATAAATAAAATTTGATAGTAATCAATAATATATTATGCTATAGTCAAAATTGAACTGAAATAACAGATAACACAACATAACAACTGAAACAGACTTTACATTACTAATTTCATAAATATGGAACACTTGAATTTTCTTTCAACTACAGCTGAAACTAGGTGTTCAAACAAAGGGTTATAAATCAATTATTCTTTAATATATTCTAATTATACTGTATGTGGTGTTATATTGACTGTGTACTGATTAAAATGATATTTTTTTGTTGTAATAAAAAAAGAAGTATCTTTACAATATAAAAAATTAAGGGCAACGGCCTAGCTACGTCGAAACACCGGTTCCCATTAGAACACCGAAGTTAAGCAAAGTAAGGCGATGCTAGTGGCTGGACGGGTGACCGGTTCGAAACTCTGTATCGTGCTGTTGACCAAAAAAAAGGCAAAAGTGTAAAATCTATTGACACACACTGCTCATTCACGCCGGTTCGAGGCCGGATGAGAACGGATATCTCGTGAGTAAGAGTCGATTTAGACACTTGCCAAGTCGGTAGGCCATTGACCATGATATGGCCGAGGACCGCGGTTCGGATTCCGCGTAAACTAAGTAGGCCCCGTCCAGGTTAGCCCTGGCAGCAAAAAGAAGACGTTAACTGAAATCTTTACTTTTTTAAAAAAATAATTTTCTTCATTCAGTGAAGCTAGCGGTGCAGGTAAGGTTTTAACTAGATATGACCAAAACTGCGATTCTTCAATCGCAATTGAAACTACGATTGCGATTTTAATATTTAAATATTGTACTAGGGTTATAATTGTTTGTTTATGTACCTATAACAAATCACTAAAGCGTCCACAAGAGCGTTCTTAAAATTATAATATTCTTTGTTATAGCTTAAAAGTTAAAAAAAAGTTAATAAAAATCAGTTGTTTAGTTTTTAAGTTTTATTAACATCTGACAATTTGACTCGAAATTTTTACACTCGAAAATATGGAAATACCGAGGGTGCCATTTAAAAATCAAAAGTTATAGTAATTTCCGATATAAAAGTAAGTGATCGGAATGAATTGAATACGTCAACCAATCCTAATTTGTGTCGTATGCAAACATACCAAATCTTATTTTTTATCAGAAAAAATAAAAAAGGTATAGGGACAAACACTCTTAAGAAACATCCGGTATATTACCGATCTTGGCCTTAGAAAATAATACCTTCTCTATAAATAAATAAAATCAGAGAAAAAATTAAATCGCAGTTTACTATAAAATACTTCAATGGATCACAAAATTACATTCGGAACAAAATTGCAAATCGCAACACCAAAAAATTCAAACTCGCAGATTAAAAGTCTGTCCTAGCTTATAAAATTACAATCGCACACAAAATTGCAACTCGCAACTATAGTAATATTGGTTGCCTAAATCAAAACTCTTAAATAGAAGGAATCGCAGTGGCAGTTTCCTATGAGAACCAATTGCAGGTTGCGATTGCCATTTTAAAATCGCTGCGATTGAATCGCAGTTTGCGATTTGTTACTCATCTCTAGTTTTAACTTTTGTCAAATCGTCGAATTATATTGGGTAAACTATTTTTTCCAATACGCCAATATTATATATAGTGGAGTGCCCAGAGACTTTTACCTCGGAATTCAGTCACTGTGAATGTATTAATGTGAAACCTTCTGTATTGTGTTTTATAGATAAAATACTAAAATGTTTACCCATTTTTTTTCGATGCTTTTAATTTTTTATTTTAGTAATTTTAGTAAATTCTTAGTTATTTTTTTCTTAATTTTCTGATTTTTTTAATTGTTTTTTAAGTAAATTTATTGAAATAAATGAATCTAATGTATAAGCTATACCTTTTCCTTTTATATTCTAATAAATGAAATTTTGATTCAAATCAAATTATACAAGGTGGCACGTCATATACGACGCGGTTTTTGAAAGGAGAACAAAAGTTTCTATAAAAGTGAAATTTTGTGGGCTTATGTAAGTCAATTTAAAGCATTTTTTAAAATTATATAGAGCTGTACAGGGCGTCCCGAAAAAAAGGTACACATCAAAGTTATGTTTATCTATATTTATGTTTATGTTTCTATATATTAATTGATTTTTGGATTCTAGTAAAAAAATAAAGGTTTGTTTCATTAGAAAAGTATATGACTAAAATGTATAGTCTTTGAAATACATTCACCGGCACAAAAAATGGGCACCTTAAAATTTTGATGCATTGTAAAGGTTAATATATTTTATTTTAATGGGCCGATTTTGATGATTTTTGAGTATTGAATATTCACTTTTGAAGAAGACACTAACATTTTTTCGTAATTTTCACATTAAAACCATGCTTTTGCTTTTAGTCATAGTTAACAGACCTAGTTAGTTCTGGTCCCGAAGCAGGCCTTCTTGACATAAGATTTACTTCATTTAGTCTTCTTCTTATAGTATGTTAGTTAATATGTGCGTTCCTTAGGTACAATTCATTATAAATTTCAAAAGCTAGCAAATGGCGCGTCGCGGCGGTTTCTTAGCGATAAACTTAAAATAAGTCAATCGTCTCGATTAGAAGTTCTCATACGAATGTTCCTGGAGGTCTAGATTCAGGTCCTCATGGACATGGTCATAATTCAAAAACCACTCAGTGTACTCTATGGTATTAAGGTATTTTTGGAACCGGAATTTTATAGCAAATTCACTGCACAAATATAAAGCATTTCATTTGTAAAACTAAAACTTAAGTGTAAAAATATTTTTGACTCACCCTATATAAAAATCACAATATATAAAAATATTTTTGAAATGTGAACTACCATTAAACACATATTTTGTAAAAGGTTTGGAGTGAAAATCTCAAATAGGAATCCTAATACAGAGCTTTTTTCGGAACACGGAGCCATCTTGTATGTATGCTTTTGTATATGTGTGTTTATTTAAATACCGTATGATCGAATAAAAACGGCGTCAGCGATGGCTATGAAATGAAGATCGCTGTCATTTTATATTTAAAATTATATTGGAAATGTCATCGATCGTCATTTCCAAGCCAACTGGACGCCATTTTTTTTCGATCATACGGTACTAAAATGAAAGCAACGAATTTAAATAGGTAGAGTTTAGTATCTTATTAACAATACAATGCAAAAAGTTCTATAAAAATTCCTATATTTATAGTATTCTTTGAAAAAGGGTTCATAATTATTATTTCTTGATTCTACCAGGTGCGTCTCAAAAGTGGCTCACCCCTATAACTTTTTTATTTCTTCAAATAAAACAACGAGATTTAGTATGTTAGTATATGACATAAATCTGGATTTATTGACATATTCAAATGTTTTCGGTCACTTCCGGTTTCACCGGAAATGACTACAACTTTTGATTTTTAAATAGCACCCTCGGTATTTTTTTACTTTATTTGATAGAAAATGACACTCTGAATAGAATGACATATCATATGTCAACTTTTGACATTTTCGCATATGGTTTATTTGACATTGTAACCTGCGGTTCATAACGAAAATTTCACTCGAAATAGCAAGTGTGTGGTAGGTATCAAATTATTCGTAAAAAATGCTTTTTCCGAATATGCTAATGAACCACCCTCCTTTCATTTGAAAAAATTGAGATATGATTAAAAATACGATTTGGGCATCTTTTAACCGGCCAGGACAAGACACTAAAAACATTAGATGATCAAATCTGTTTTTCCAAGGCTCCTTGATTAAAAATTAGTGTTTTTAACACAGCCATGGCACCCTAGATTGAAATTTAAAATGCAATTTGTTTTTGAGCGAATATGTCAAAAGTTGACATATGATATGTCATTCGATTCAGAATGTCATTTTCTATCGAATAAAGTAAAAAAATACCGAGGGTGCCATTTAAAAATCAAAAGTTGTTGTCATTTCCGGTGAAACAGGAAGTGACCGAAAACAATTGAATACGTTAATCAATCCTAATTTATGTCATATACTGACATACCAAATCTCGTTTTTTTATCTAAAAAATCAAAAAGTTATAGGAGTGAGCCACTTTTGAGACGCACCCGGTATATTGAAAAGTGAGATTATAATTATTTCAGATTTCATTACTAAAAGTTGAATTACCGAGCAGTATAATAATAAGATGTAACTTAATACATAATTTAATTTCACAGAAATTTATGGTGCATAAATTCAAAGCAAATAATTTGCCAACTAAACTACCAAACCCGATGAGTGAAAAGCAGAATATTATTTGTAAAATTTTATCACAAATAAAAATACTTCATTTTCTATCTTTAGAAATAACTAGTGTTGCAGTTATAACTTATGTTATTTAATATAATAAATAATACACACATATTATGGATATTTTTTAAATAGAAAAAAAAATATACCGTGTGATGCATCGGAACGCGGTATATAGGTTTGATATAGGAAATCCCAAATAAATTTTGAAAATGTCAAATATTATCTACCAAGATAATTTTATTCAAAAATTGTATTAGACTTTTTTGAAGAGGCGTTAAAGTTGTACTGTCGTCTAGAATTTGGTTTTATTTGGAATAGGCATTTAAAAGTTATTTGCAAAAATCTACCTTCAATTACTAAAAATGTATAATACGGCACAGAGAAAGCTACAATTAAAATACCAGCAAAAATATTATTTTGTCATTGTCAAATTCGATTCCTTATATTTTTTTGTTTACAAGAATTTCTGTGGTTTGAAAAAGGTGGTTAATTTTTATCTGAATTGGAATAATCATCTACGTATAAAAGAATTAGTTGAACTAAGAATAGTATTCGCGATGTATGACTTGTTTCCACAATAATTTAACAAATAAAATTATTGTGGATGTATGTGGTAGAAATATTTGTAACTAAAGGAACTTTATTAAAGTGTACTAATTAATAAAATGTTTACATAAATTCCATTTACAGCCAAACAATACCCCAAATATACACTTTCATATAAATATATGAAATTGACGCCTCACAATACAAAACTGTTAAGGGGAGAATCCTTAGCATTCCACAGAGGTGTCGTTGTCAATCCATCTTATTTATTTAATATGCTCACCATATTTTATATATTATATATATATTATATTATATTTTATATATATATATATATAGTCGTTCGGCGAAAGATCCTGTGTTCTTTCCCTACTGTGTCCCAATAAACAGGAGTCAATGTTTTTATTTTCTTCAACATGAAGAATATTCAAGTCATTGTTATTTTCTTCCTGTTCAATTATTTTTGTCTTCGCACTTCCATGTGCTTAATACCTTAGTGCCTTTAGTTTCAAATCTTTGGTTTTATTTTTAAACTGTTGACTTATTCAAGTCATTGTTATTTTCTTCCTGTTCAATTATTTTTGTCTTCACACTTCCATTGTGCTTAATACCTTAGTGCCTTTAGTTTCAAATCTCCGGTTTATTTTTTTAAACTGTTGACTTATTCGGTATAGGCTTTCCGGATATATATATATATATATATATATATATATATATATATATATATATATATATATATATATATATGCTCACCATATTTAATATGCTCATAAAGACGGTTTATGAGTGTGCTCCACAGGAAGAAGTCGTTCGGCACAAAATAACTCGGGACCTTCAAATTTTTTTAAAGAAAATGTGACATCGAATTTGACAATGCATATATGAGGTATTGTTTGGCTGTAAATGGGGAATTATGTGAACCTTTTATTAATTAGTAACCTTGTTTAATAAAGTTCTTTTAGTTACAAATATTTCGATTATTTCTTAAATTATTGTGGATGTGCGAGACCCGAGAGTAATCGAGTAATGTACTGCAAACTCGACTTGTCATACACCGCAAATCGTGTTACACCAAAGGAAAGAAAAAGAAAATTAAATTTTCCAGTTTGGTTTTCGCCTGATTTAATTAAGAGTATAAAATTAAAAAATAAAGTGAATAAATTAAAAAGATATAATGATGATACTAAAAGCGAATATGTCGAATTAAGGAAAAATATTAAAAAACAAACTAGAATAGACTATCGGCGTTTTATCTTGAAAAGCGAGAGTGCAATAAATACTGATCCAGCTCAATTTTGGTCTTTTATAAAAGCAAAAAAGAACAACAACCTAAAACAAAACTTTTAAAATAACGGTTTATTTGTTAATCAATATCAGATCCCGGATTTGTGTGGCGCTTACTTCCGGTAGGTGTTTAGGTCTCAAAGGGCTCAATATAAGGTCGATAGCTCTAAAAGTAACATACTGACAACTGGTTTACTTAATTTACATATTATTGACCAAACTGATTTTAATTATGCAGTAAAAAAATTAAAACCGAAGGGAGCCACTGGACCGGATGCTTTACCACCATATATAATTAAAGCTTGTGGTGATTGGTTGAGCGAGCCCTTGATACATATTTATAACAATATACTAAGATCTGGTGAATTTCCTGAAACATGGAAAACTGTTATCGTCACATCTATATATAAATCGGGCGACAAATCTTTAACAGAAAATTACAGACCAATATCAGTATTATCACTACTTGCTAAAATTTTCCAACAAATTATTTACTGTAAACTTTTTGCGCATGTATCTAGCATTATATCGGAATGTCAGCATGGTTTTCTAGCAAAAAAGTTCAATAAATACGAATTTATTGCTTTTCTCTCAGGGCATTATGGCTAATTTCAATTCAAGAGTTCAAACAGATATGGTTTACACAGATTTTAAAAAAGCATTTGACGGGGTTGACCATGATGTTTTGTTGGAGAAATTAGTTGAATATGGTATGGGACCATCTCTGATTAAATTGTTTACATCTTATCTACAGAATAGAAAGTTTATAGTTCGTTATGATGGGTACCTTTCCAATAAATATACTGGTAAGTCGGGAATACCGCAGGGGTCCAACCTTGGACCTTTGCTTTTTTTTAATTTTTATAAATAATTTGCCAGAGGTGTATCAGTATTCTACACCTCTTTTGTTTGCTGACGACATGAAATTTTACCTTCCAATCAGAAATACTACTGATTGCATTAGGCTTCAATCTGATATTAAAAGAGCAATCAATTGGTGCATTATAAATAAATTTGAATTTAACTTAATCAAAATGTTGTGTAATATCTATGAGTTGGACAAGAAATAATATTATTTTGAATTACTTCATCGATAACCAGCCACTGAGGCGAGTTAATTTGGTAAGAGATTTAAGGCTGGAGTATGATAATAAATTAAATTATTCATCTCATGTTGAGAATAAATGAGCTGAGGCGTTAAGATCTTTAGGTTTTTTAATTAGGCAATCAGCCCATTTTGATAATGTTCAAATATTAAAAATATTGTATTTTGCGTTGGTGCGTCCGAAGCTGCAATTTGCTTCTGTAATTTGGAACTTCGCTCAGGTAACACGCATTAAGTATGTATAACCTATAGAGAAAGTACAAAACAAATTTTTGAGATATTTATACTACAAAAAATACTCACAATATCTCAACTACGATATAGTTTGCTCCTCTGACTTCAGAAATGAGTTTAATATAAACACATTAGAAGTTAGACGAAACTATTATTCAATAATGTTCATTTTAAAAATTCTTAATAACTTCATTGATGAACCCCGACTGCTGTCACTATGTGGAATGAATATACCTCCTCGCCAGCTCAGACCAGTTCGATTTTTTTACGTGCCTTTTCCTTCGACGAATCGGCGTCCTCCGATTTCCCGAATGATAGCAACTATGAATCATGCTTAAATTTTTTCTTTAGTTAATTATTTATAATATCAAAACAAAATAAACCATTATTTATAAGTGCGTCTCGAAACCCCCCTGCAGTTTATTATTATTTAGATATCTGAAAATACATTTTTTATTATTTGTTCTTTAATATTAGTTGTAGGTACTGAATGATATGTTTATATTTCTTTTTGCCATTTCCATATTTTCTATTTTTTATTTGTTTGTTGAATTGTATTGTTATATTATCTGTATATCTCATGTAATTACACTACTTGTGTGTTTGGGATAAATAAATAAATACTCAGTTGATATTTTTTTTTGTAGATAATCATTCCAATTCAGAAAAAAAATAACCACCCTTTCCACACAACACAAATTCTTGTAAACAAAAGTTAACATTAAATTTGACAATGACAAAATCATATTTTTGCTGGTACTTTAATAAAATTGTGACTTTCTCTGGCCCGTATTATAAATTTTACTTATTTGACGGTAGATTTTTGCAAATAACTTTTAAATGGCTATTTCAAATGAAACGAAATTCTACACAAAAGTAGCGTATGATAGAAAAAAAACCGGCGTCCAGTTGGCTGGGAAATGACGATCGATGATATTTCCCATATAAATTTTCATTTAGATTAAAACGATCTTCAATTCATAGCCATCGCTGACGCCGTTTTTTTCGATCATACGGTACAACTTTAACGCCTCTTCAAAAAATTCTAATACAACTTTTGCATAAAATCATTTGGGGAGATAATATTTGACCTTTTCAAAATTAACATGGGATTTCCCATGTCCCGTATTCCGATGCACCACACGGTATACCTACTTGAACTTTATTTGTAATTAATATTAATTGGTGAAAATCAGTTTAAAAAGATAAGAATAGTTTAATGTTAATTGCATTTATAAAAAACAGACATCTTCGCATACTTTGTCATCACAATATTTCCGATTCATGATACAAAGAAAACAAGGTATGATATTGCGCAGGTTTGGTTATGTTAGGTTTGGTTACTACGTCACAGGTGTTAACTGCACTATTGGTCGGCAAGCTACGAGCGCCAATTTCAAATCCTCAAACTGATAGTAATGTGAAAATTGCTTTTCAAATGTCAAGCTCAATGATTTGACATAACTTTTGAGGTTATGTCCTAATTCTTCCCTATTTTAGGTATTTTTTTATTAGTGGCAATTGAACAATATGGATATTATTTTGGCGTATGACGTCACAGGTGACATTCGCAAACTAAACGAAATTAGAGCCGCTATCGATCATACCTTGTTTTCTTTGTGTCATGTGTCCGAGTATTTTTTTTTCGTGTACACCAAATTTTTAATTTTTGATTTATACTTGAGAAATAATTATTTATGTTTTTTAAATCTTCATTTTCATTATAAAACCGTCCTTAAAAATTCGACGTTGTACACATTTTAGAAATTTTGCATACATTTCCTAAACCTAGTCCCAGCAATTTAAACTTGAATAGAATGGTCATTTTGAGAAATACCGGGTGCGTCTCAAAAGTGGCTCACCCCTAATAACTTTTTTATATTTTCAGATAAGAAAACGAGATATGGTCAGTATATTACATAAATTAGGATTGACTGACGTATTTAATTGTTTTTGGTCACTTTCTGTTTCATCGGAAATTACTATAACTTTTGATTTTTAAATGGCACTCTCGATATTTTTTACTTTATTCGATAGAAAATGGCATTCTGAATAGAATGACATATCATATGTCAACTTTTGACATTCTCGCTTAATAAAAAATTGTATTTTAAAATTCAATCTAGAGTGTAAATGGCTATGTTAAAAACAGTAATTCTTAATCAAGGAGCCATGGAAAAATGGGTTTGAGCGTCTAATGTTTTTAGTGTCTTGTCTTGGCCAGTTAGAAAATGCTCAAATCGTATTTTTAATCATATCTCAATTTTTTCAAATGGAACGAGGGTGGCTCATTAGTATATTTGGAAAAAGCATTTTTTAGGAATAATTTGATACCCCACACTTGGTATTTTGAGTCAAATTTTCGTTTCGAAGCGCAAGTTATAATTTCAAATAAACCGTATGCGAAAATGTCAAAAGTTGACATATGATATGTCATTCTATTCAGAGTGTTATTTTCTATCGAATAAAGTAAAAAAGTACCGAGGGTAGCATTTAAAAATCAAAAGTTGTAGTCATTTCCGATGAAACAGGAAGTGACCGAAAACAATTGAATACGTCAAAAAATTCTAATTTATGTCATATAAAATAAAAAGATTATAGGGGTGAGCCACTTTTGAGACGCGCCCGGTATACTGTTTAAAATCCATAACTTTTATAAGAAGCTTTGTAAGAAGTAACTTACAATGAATTTGACGTTCGATGACAGTTAACTGTCATCGAACATTATGTCTATATGATTTTGAGGATTTCTTGATGTCATATCGAAACAATTATCTACTTTTACTTGAACCAATTTTACTTTCTAGATAAATGAATCACTTACATTATATAAACTTTAATTTCTTTCGAAAATTTATACAAATAGAAGACGGAAATTTCAAAAATTAATTCAATTTTAAAAATATTAAGAATTAATCCATAGGAACGAATATCAATTTAATGAATACGATTGTAATTATAAGTACTCTAATTACCAATTAGAAGATTATAGTTTAGGTGCAAGAAAAATTAAATTAAAAATATTGTTTTTTATATTTTTAAATATGCCAGCCCAAATAGGCCACGAGTTAGTAATTTTTAGAATTTGTTTTTTATTTTCATTAAAATTAACATCCTAAAATTGAATACCGGAAAGTTTTAAACTTCCTATCACATATTCTACGAATTAGTTATTAATGTAATGGCGAAATAGGTTGAAAATATTTTCATAAATAATATTTTTATCCAGTTTTTCTGTATACAAAGTGTAAAAATATAGCCCAATTATGTTTGACTCACATTTACACCGTCATAATCTCGTAGAAGTTTTACTATTCATTTTCTCAAAGAACTGATGCCAGTAGGCTAACAATAACCATAATGGTTACACTATTCTTTTTTTTTTTCTTTAAGTCTCTATTTAGGACTATCTGAGTTGAGTAACATTTTATACCAAATACACCTTTTATGCAGAAATGTGAAAGATGCAACGTTCAAATTAGGTAGGTACTTACAGTTAATGGCAGGAGTATGCATGTCAGTTATATTTCTAAACCACAATTTCAGTATATGTATAAACATATTATACAGGTATAAGTGTGTAAATTATTTTCAACCTTACCCAGTGGCTTACCTACGGAGAGATAACGGGAATTATACCCCCCCTCCACAAAGAAGGTTCAAATATCCAACCAGGTCATCAAATGGAGGAAAACAACTTCTGATATTTTACCGGCTTCCGAAACATCAGTAGTCCACTGTTTTAGGATTACCATTTATATTTCATACGATCATTTCATTAGCAGGAAAAAAATCAGGAAGAAAGATTTGTGAGACATCAGAACATTTTGAAAGGCTTTGAGTATTTGCCGACAGAAGAAACAGCGATTGATAATACAGGGTGTCTCAGAAATAAGTGCAAGTATTTTAACTGGTAGTATAGTTTAACCACAGAAACACGCATATGAGTTTTTTTTTCTCGAAATTTTTTTTCGAAAATTCGAAATTTTTTTGAATTTGTTTTAGTTTTTAGTTTAAACACATAATTTCTTGATAATATGGCAACAGAGGTATTACAAGAAAGAAAATCCAGAAAAGATCAAGTGGTTCTCAAAATTTTAGCAAAAAATCATTTTTTTGGAAAATTTCAAAGTAAAATAACTCCGTTATTTTGGACTTATTTGAAAAACAATAAAGAGAAAATATGTTTCTTTTATCGAGATCTACCACCTCTTAAAATACTTGCACTTATTTCTAGGACGTCCTGTATAATGATATAAAGACCTTAGATTTATTTGTACCTAATCAACCTCAAGTTATTTTAAAAACGGAAATTATTTTTTTTATTTATTTTTATGTTTTTATTTTGCAAAAATTTGCTGTGTATTTCAGGAAGTAAGAGAGCTAGGACAAATCTGTGGTGTAGCATATTTAGTTTCATAAAAGAGTAGCATTGTGATGTGAAAATCGCATCTTTGTATTTCTACTCATAAACAAGAAATCCCATAAGTCACATAAAATGGGACGTCCTGTATCTACTGTTGTTGATATTTTATACAATACCAGTTTCCAAAGCCACAACAGAGAGAACATTTTCAACATTGAAGCAAATAAAAACGTATTTCGATAAATGAAATTATGGATGAACTGGCAAACAGACCTATAATAGGTCTTGCGTTATAATAAAAAGGAATTTTTTATTAAAAAAGGACTTTTGAATATTTATTGTATTTTATCCTCTCTTATGTCCTCCAGTGTCTGGGTTTGCCACTGATCTTAACATAATAATGATAACAACAGTATTAATCTCCCATATGTAGCGCCTATCCCCATTGCAATATAGCTACCACAGAAGATACAGAGGTACTAAGAAATCCGTTTTTTTAAGTCTCAAGTTTTAGACTAAAAAGTTAAAGTTTTGCCTAAAGAGGTTATGCAGTGGAATGTAAATTACAATCTTTAGCATGATAGACGTTATTACTGGATGCCTACACATTCGAAATGTTAACGATTCTCAAAATTATTCGAAAATACAAGGTATTATAGATCCTCAAAAATCATCTGATTCTCGCTCTATTATCTACATACAATCGCCTTTACATTGTTTAATAAAACTTATCATATTAAATAATCATACAGCCTTCTTGTGGTGGCCAAAGCTCAGCCACAGTCGCAGGATCACTTTTTTCAATTTATTTATACTATTTAAATAAATATATTTATTTATCTAAATAAAGAGATCATCGGAACTTGCCTCACAGCTTGCTTATACTCACATGAAAAACCATTGTGAGTATAAGCTGTCATATAAGTTAAGCCTATTTCAGTTAGTTGAGCTTGTGAAGTGCCATTTGAATTCAGCAATATGCTGTAATGTACACTGTAACCACAAATACATGCGACATGCGAGAGGTAGCCGGCGGCGGCGCTCTGTATAGAGCACTATAAGAAGAATATGATGTAATTCCTATGTATTTGTAAAATAATGCAATAGAAATATTAATAAAATACCAAAAGGGCAATAAAATATCCAACAATATAACAGGAAATGATTTTCAATGTTCTTAATACCACCGTTCTGATATTTTATAATGTTGGGTACCTACGACAAAGCTGTAACAAATCAGTGCCAAAAAGAATTAAACCTTAAGCCATAAGTCCTTTGGTTAAGTCCTATGCAAAATCAAAATCTAATAACTTAAACCATTAAAGTGATTCGAATCAAAAAAAAGACTTAAGTTTTCTATCAGCTTGCAGCTCTGACCTATGGATATCTTTGCTAGCTTTGTTGTGCAGGTTTTATTGCCTTATCTTGCTTTTGCATCATATCTGCTGTCAAAATAATAATATACCTAGATCAAAAGTACATTGGAGAGGGAGGTTTTAGATAGAACTTGGCACTGGAAACAGGAATTATTTATATGGCAACATCTATCATGGTAATTAGAACTACAATAATTGATTACTAAATAAAAAGGGAAAATTTATTTCGAACACTATAATACAATATGATATGCATTGCCTCAATCTCGACATAAATTAATCAGTGTAGATTTTTTAAATTTTACGTATTTGTGTAGATATGAATCACCTGGTAGACATAAAAATATCTAAAGTATGTCCATATATCATTCTCTAACACGCAAAGTGACAAACCTACTTTTATAATCCCACACACTCATAAAATCATCAAAGTGAAACACAATATAGTAAGTTCACTTTAAATTTCTCTTTAAATTCAAAAAACAATCATCTAAAATCCAACTCAACGAAAAATTTATGATATAAAACCTATCTTTAAATTAACCAAGAATATTAACAAGAGTGGCTATAAATCTGTAATTAGCATTTTTTAATAACCTTTGTAATGTTATAATATGTCTTGTAACGTATACAGATAGCACTACGGAATATGTCTGCCTTTTTTAAAGAATTTCGATTATTTACTGAAAATAAATTGTAACACAATACAAGGAAGTGTTTTAATGTGGAGCAAGATCTATAAAAAGACTAGATCTAATTTTGGAACATACTTCGCCGGTGTATTTTTCTTTCTTGTTCGTTGATTGCATAAAGCTGATGCTGTTGACGAAAGAAATAACAGTAGAGTAAAATAATGAGCTAGTCCAAAATGACTTTATGTTTATGTCATTTTATGAAAAAATGGACTCAGCAATTAAGTACTTTAAAGCTTTTGGGTATGATAATATAAAGTTATCGTTATCATCTCGGAATGGAAGATGAAAATCAAAATTATATAAATTTAATACGGCTTTTGGAAATATAAAAGCTGTTATATGTATTTTCAATATGTATAAAGAACTTTTATATTATCAAACTATTGATTTCTTTTGAACTTGTTCTTTAATGATAATTCCTTATAATAGTCTATATTGTTAATTTTTTTGCTATTAGCAATGAATATTGTAACTGAACTAATATTATTTGATATTAGTACAAGTACTGTAGACATATATAATAGTTATTTTTTATACCGAAAAGATTCGGGAGACGATAATGCAATTTTATCGTCGTCAATATAAAACAATATTTCTTTCCATAGCCAGTTACGTTTTAAAAAATATTCAGAAATTATTATTTCAAGGAATTTATTACGAGTAGAAAAAATATTGTGCTGGGTTGGCGTATGTTTCTATGTAATGTGACAAATAAATAAAGCTGTCTCTTTAGTTGTCAGTTTTGAGTAAATATTTTTGAATTCTTTTTCGTGTCGATTGCTGATTGAATTGGAGCCAGAAATGGATCAAAACGAAATAAGTGAATTACCAACAGATATTAATGCTGAGGCGACAAACGCCATATCCAAACTACTTCCATTTAAATCGCGAATAACTTATGAAAAGGAATACAAAAAGTTTCAAAAATTGAAGCAATTAAAAAACGTGCGAGAAGAAATAAAGTTTTTACCTATCCTCGCTGTTAAAGTTTCATTTAATCTACCCTTGCGGTTAAAGTACTATTTTATCTACTATTTTTGATAGATATAAGGCAATTTTAACAGTTGCTATGGGAAAAATATGTTTTTAAGTTATTAACTTGTTATTAACGAACGTACCTCACTGTGTAGGTATATGTCTCAGCAGGGGCGGATACAGGAATTTATTTTAGGGGGACCCAAATAAAAAAAATAATGCAAAATATGCCTTTTAGGGCGACATTTTTAACCCAAAAGCCTAATATTTAACCCAATTTACAGATTTTAGGGGGGGGGCCGGGCCCCATGGGCCCCCCCTCTCTGTCGCAGACGACTGTGTCGCAGACGAATCCCACTGCCCCCCACTGTGTCGCAGACGAATCGAGTAATTCAACATTTTGCAAAAAGACTAAAAATATTATAAAACGCCAGCGTTTTAAACAAAAACAGGAAATTTTACAAAGGGCCTATCTATTTTCAGTTTCAGTTTTTCAGTTTACAAAATGCCTAGTGAGAATTAGATAAATTAAACAATGATGATATTTGCATTTGCTGTACATTTCTTCAAAAAGACCCCTTGTTCAGTCAATCTTCAAAATGCCTAATGAAAACTAGTCAGATTTAACCTAACTTATCCAAGGACATTCTTTAACTTCTCTTTCAAAATTAGAAAATAAGGGCACAAAATACAGAATATAATAATTAAATGAATATCAATATAAAGTATTTAATATATTTTGTATTTAAAATGACGTTACTTATAATTATAATTTATGAAATATGGTTCAAGTTGTTTCCGCCTAAACAAAATGAAATTTTGATATAAATAATTATTGTTTTTTTATAGTACAATATGTGGCATTTTTAATAATTTTTATTAATAAATAATTTAATTAAATATTGTAAGCGCAATTTTTTCAATATGCTTATGTTCATAGCTGACTGATCTTTGATCATATTTTAATCTGCCTGGTATCGATTTGGCATTTTGATGATTGAAAACAGGCAGTCTTTTTACAGGAATGTATAGAAAATATCGTAATTGTTTAATTTATATCTAAAATTCTTTTATTTTCTTTTAAATGCCGATGCCGGTGTTTTATAATATGCTTACTCTTTTTGCAGAAAGCTGGATTATTCTATACGCCTGCGACATATATACAGGGTCCTGCAACAGTCACTCCAGCATCTATAGGTCCTTCAAACATTTATATTATAGAATATGTCACCAGATCAAGAAAAAACACTTTTTATTATTAACTTATGTTCTTCGTTACCAACGCTATAATAAAGAATTGATTAGAAGATACTTTCATTTAGATTGTAAGTAAATAAATATGTAAATGTAACTAAATATTGTGAATAGTCTAAATAACGGATATTTAAAATTAATAAAAAATAAAAATTAAGAAATGTATACTAAACAATGGATGCGGACTTCATCAAAACAGATGTTATTTTAAAAATAAGTTATACTTTCATAATAAAATATATCACGTAAAGTATAATCATAAAAAAAAATATTTTAATATTACCAACAGTTTTGGAGAACGTTCTGTTATGTGTTTTATAGGTATGTGCCTTCATCGGTCTTGTTCCGCTGATATTTTTAAACATAGGATAATATTTACTTTTTTTATATTTTTAAAAAATAAATCCGTAGATCTATTTGTAGAGGAAAATTATTATTATTATATTAGGAGCTAGAAAAATAATAATTATTATAAAATAAATAATAAAATTAATAAAAACAATGTTCAATATGTGTATTTAAGAACTATTAATTGCAAAAAAATAATTTCTCTTAAGTTAAAGCAGAATAAAAAACCACACTTGTTTGATGAGGAACAAAAAAAACATATAATATTTTAATACAAATTTTATTTCTTATGAGTAAATAGATATGACATTGTTTATGTGAAGCATTATTGCAGTGACAGTGAATGGAATACAAACTTTTTTTACAAAACAAAATTTAAAATTAAATTATAATAAGTTTTTTAAACTTACCACTACTGAGAAAGTATATTTTACTTTAATTACCTAATTATAATCAAAATAATATTTTAAGGGCTGAACAGAATTTAAAAATTGAATAAAATCTAGATTTCTTAGAAATATTTACAACAAAAATGCTTTAAAACAGATCTAAAATAATACTGAACGTTTTTGTTGTGGAAAGATTGTAATTTTTACGCAGGCCTTTACGTCCAGGTAAAGTGATATGGCATTCCTGAAAAAGGTGCAGAATTTCCCTAAAATTCCACACCATCGTACTCGCCTTACAAAAATAGCCCGTGTCGGTTCTCCTTCTAAACGGCCACACAGGCGAGTGCCTCCCTACCTTCCCGATTGAGTTCCGTGTGCAAAAAGTCCATAGACTAGGCCGGTTCGGCCTGCTGCCCCTGCATTCGAATACGGTGGTTGTTTCTAAGAGGATCCGAGCCCTCCTAGACCACTTAGTTTTTACGATCCGACCAGGTACGCCATTAAAGAAGTCGAAATATCTAAAACAAATAAAAAAAATAAAGTGTGCTCTTAACAGTGTTAACAAAAGTGTCTCCGCTATCGAAAGACTGACCTGCTACGTGTGTCTCACAGCAATAGTGTACGACGACGGTGTGTCGGTTCTTAGTTCGCTCATATAGTAACAGCGTATAGGTTACGTCTGTGGCCATATTTGGTAACTGGTAACGATGCTTGGCGTCCTTCCAGTTCGGGTCTATTTTTGAATTTGTGTGTTTACTTTTTGACGTCTGGCAACGGGCCAAGTGGCCTAGTAAGGAATTGCGGCATTTCTCTCACATGCGATAATAAGGATTTTAAAACTAAACTTTTAATATTAAACTAAACAAATAAGTTCTTTTCAAATTTTGACATTTAATTTGGAATTTATATCCAGGAAGTGTTTAATTTTTAATAAACATCTCAACAATTCTTCTTTTGTATAAACTTTACTAGTACTCTATAATAATAAATATTTCCAAAAATTATCTTAAACTGATATAATAAATTTACTATATCAAAACCTACAATTTCTATTCTACAAGTGCTTTCAGATATTTTTGTAAATATATAAGATAACATTTTAGATAGATAAAAGTTTGGAAGATACTAGTTTTTAGCCTCTTCTTTTCCAAGATAACCTTTAAAAAGATACCAACTAAATGAGAAGCAAAAACACCTTAGTAATTGCTTTATTTTTGTAATTAATTACGGTTAATCTAACGGTTAAAAGCGCCCAATTTACAAATATTAACAACCAAGAACTCAACTCGTTCAACGTCAAATAAGTTTTTTTTCAATAACGCGATAGTATATTTTAATGGAAGTTGAACTAAAGGCTAAATATCATAGATTTAATTTGTCTAGTCTAGTCTATTACTATTACTATTTTCATGTTACTACCAACCCTCTGTAATCTGTAACCGAGAAGGAGACACTGACATGACAATTAATTACTTTTTTAAGTATTAACTTGTAGTTAACCGAGTATTTAAATAAACTACATCCTTACGGTATTATGACTTATAATACCTGAAGTAAAGTTTAAATAATTAAACTTATACAAAAAGTAAAGAATTTAAAGGTATATCAAAAATAATCTAATATTGTAAACTACTTTCTATTAAAAAAATCAGTAGATTAGATAGTTATAATTATATCGCAATAATCAATATGATATTTCAAAGTATTAATACAACTATTCGCAAATTCATGTTAGAAGAACTTTAAAAGAAATCAAAATAGATCAAGTGGCCCAACTGGTATAAGCGGAGACACATTGGTAACATAAAAACATGCGTTCTGTATTGAAAATTTAACAACGTATTTCGTAAATTTACTAAGGTTCTGTTTGTTACAGGTCGACTAAAATAAATAATCCAAAATGCCTTTCAAGCCAGTAGAAAACCCAAAATGCCCCAAATGCCAAAAATCCGTCTATGCCGCCGAAGAACGTGTGGCTGGAGGATACAAATTCCACAAATCCTGTTTTAAATGCGGTAAGTTGGGAGAAAATATAATATTATTTCATTATGATGTATTATAAGTTCGTTATCTTTATTAAATTCTGATGAGATTTTCTAAAGTTCAAAATGTGTAAAAGAATGTTTTGTAGTTCTTTATAACCATTTACAAAACAAGTATGTCTTGTTCTCTACTACACTCATCGGCACGAAAAACGGACACTTTGAAATTTTGATGTATTTTAAAGTTTAATATATTTTGTTCTAGTGGGCCGATTTTAACAATTTTTTAACAATTATGTAGCTAAATTATTTGACTTTTATTAAACTTTTATTGAGTTTTTTTATTGATTTTATTTATACTTTTTTAATATATCTTTCTAAATTGAAATTGAAAGTTCTCAACTGTCAATTATACGAGGAAAAACAAAATGTTGATATTTTGGTGAAAGTTTGAAACACCCTGTGGAATATGTTAAGACATCATGGAATTTAAAATTAATTTTATCATATAGGTAGATCGATGGTTTCTCGATAGTTTGTTTCTTTGTTCATCTCAACAGCTTTATTTTTGTTGGATATATTCCCTTTTGGAGAAGACACTAATATTTTTTCGTAATTTTTACATTAAAACCATGCCTTTGCTTTTGGTCCTAGTCAACAGACATAGTAAGTTGTGGTCCCGAATCAGATGTTCTTGTCATAAGATTTGCTTCATTTAATCTTCTTTTTACACTTCGTTCACTTACATGTACGTTCCTTAGGTGCAATTTATTACACATTTGAAAAACTGGCCAACGGCGCCGGCGCGACGCGGCTGTTTCTTAGCGATAAACTTACAATAAATAAATAATTTGTCTTGATTTGAAGTTTTCATACGAAGGTTCCTAGACTAGCATATAAACTTGTCTCGAGGCAGCGACTGTACTATGCTTCGTGCACACCTAAATCCTATTAGCGACATAAAAAATAAACCTCTATCATTTTCAATTAAAGCAACTATAGCGGATTCTGGACATAAAATCATCTCTGCTATAGTAACTGCCCATCAGCCCACCGACTATAAAACGATTTTTCAATAACAGTGACATTTCATAAATCCTAAACACTATTTCATTGATCTGTTGACTGAGACCAATAGCAAAGGTATGGTTTTAATGTAAAAATTACAGAAAAATGTTAATATCTTCTTCAAAATCGAATATCTCCAAAAAATAAAGTATTGAGATGAACCAAAAAATAAACTATCGAGAAAAGATGCACTTAGAGGCACACATATTATGTTCCTTCCTACAATTGACATATGGAAAGTTTCATTTTTAATTTAGAAAGAGATACTAAAAAGTCATATAATTTAGCTACAAATTGCTTAAAAAATTATCAAAATCGGAAAAAATAGAACACAATATTTATATAAAACTTTAAAATGCATTGCACCTTGCTTTTTTAGCATATTCCACATATTATGTTCCTTCCTACAATTGACATATGGAAAGTTTCATTTTTAATTTAGAAAGAGATACTAAAAAGTCATATAATTTAGCTACAAATTGCTTAAAAAATTATCAAAATCGGAAAAAATAGAACACAATATTTATATAAAACTTTAAAATGCATCAATATTTTAAGGTGCTCGTTGTTCGTGCCGGTGAGTCTATATTAGAAGAAGAAAACAGTCAGATAATATGTACTTGTTAAAACATTTCCTGAACACAAACATTTATTTATTTCCTGATGAATTCAATAGACGACACCCGAAATAACAGAAGAAACAATATATTTATTCTTTTGTCAAAAAAATATAGTTATGTAGACACAATATCAATATAGTGACTTAAAGGGCAATAGTCCATGAAAAATTAATCCATGAAAAGTCAAGTCAAAATTATGTATTAATGATATTTTTAAAAAAGCCGTAAATTACAATATTTTTATAAAAGTTGCTGTTATAACTATTATTATATTATTTTAGGTATTTAAATAACACCTTCGAGACGTGTTTACTACATTTCCAAAAATATTTCGTCGTATCGAACATCTTTCCAATATTTGTGCAGGGAGTGTCGACACGATTTTAAAATTAAATAACTTTGAAGCTATTCGACGTTACATAAAACAGTTATCCAAAAATATAACAAGGTCGATGTGATTCATTTACTTTAAAATAGATTTTTAGGAAAATGTTAAAAATATCTTGATAAAACAAATTATTCACGCCTACGAACATACCGATCTCATAAAATATGCACCTGCTAAGTGAAATAACTAATTTTTATTTTAGATATTACTTAATTTTTGAAATTTTATGAATTATTCTTGTACTCGTTTAGAAATTGTTAAAAAATCGTCAAGGACAACCTGGATAAGACTTCCTACAACAATAATACGAATAATTTTACACAACATTACGTCTGAGCTGTAATATACGAGACTAAGACAGATCCTAAAAACTCTTTTTCAAAATTAGATTACTTAAATATATTTTTTAGTATCTTAAAGAAGTGTCCTAAGAGTTAGACTTGAATCTAAAACTAAACGACATTTAATAATTGATACTCTGGACTTAATAATTCTCTGATTATAATTCTATTAATACTGAGAATTTCAGGCATTATGGGAAATCAGATTAATATAATGTGTATTTTTAACTGTATTATTTTTGAAAAGATAATTCAATGGAATTCAAATAAAAATTTAAAAAATAATTTAAAATGTCGATAAAAGATGCAATAAACTAAATTTTAAATTATTTATAAATTTACTTCTATCAAACTAACCAACTGATGTTTTTTAACAACTTTGAGAATCATTATTCTTTATCTAATAAGCTATCACCCTTACTATGTCAACTTTGGAAAATCGTAACTTCATATTAATGGAATAAAAGATATGATCAAAAAAGCACTGCATATCAAAGTTTACCACAACAAAAAGTTGTAGGAAATAGCAGTGCTCCCGAAACTAAATAAATTATATTTTATATTATACAGGATGATAATTATTTAAGAAACATCAATCGGAAATATCTCTGAGACAAAAAAAAATCTATCAGAATCATCTCAAATACATGTTGAGGCTTCGAAAATGAATCCAAAATGATGACTCATCCCTTAGAGAGTAGCCAGCCTAATTTATTTTTAATACGAACCTATCTTGTTGGTACATCATTTACCTCTACATTATAATACTAGATCGACTAAAGTTAAATTAATCGAAATAGTTCTATATCGTCATCATTTATATTGGTCTAGAACGTCTTACGACGTTGTCCGATGCCTAACTTCCACGTCCTTCGATCGTTCCATTGCCCTTGTTCTCGTTAAACCCTCCTTCCAAGTCTTCTTGGGTCTTCCAAGTTTTTCTTCGATTTTGGGATATCCATTGCATAATTTGATTTGGAAATCGGGTGTCATCCATCCTCTGGACATATCCGCACGACACAAGTTGTTGGTGTTCGATGTCGGTTGCCAAGGATCCCTCTTTTTCTATCCTTTGTCGGATTTCTTCATTTCTGATTCTATCTCTTCAGGAAATTCGTAAGGCTCTTCTATAGGCGTCCGTTTCTACCACTTTCAGTTTTATTTAGTTGGCTTCCGTTATTCGCCAAGTCTCTGCACCATAGAGTAGACTGCTCTTTACCAGGATCTCGTATATTCAATAAATTCTTCCGTTTTTCCCTATTTCATTACTCCAAAATACTCCATTCAGACAGCCAATTGTTCTTCTAGCTTGTGACTTCTTCATTGCAGGCTTCTATTTCTTGGTTTTTTAGATGTACACTAGATAATTCTACACCAGTAGGAAGATATTTAATTTTCCGTGTATTTCGAAAAATCGAAATAGTTCTACTGAATATAAAACAAATACATATTTTAATGAATTAAGTGAGATGAGATGAAATATCATCCCCTATAGCATGAAATAATTATTCTTAAATTGATATAAGTATTTATACTTGATGATAATATTTATTAGAAATCTGGAAATATCGTCAAAGCTTCAAAATTAAATATCGCCTTCTAATGGGCCTAACTTACTTTTAACAGAAATTTGAGAAACAGAAAGAGGTGAGTTAATATTCTCAATTTGGGGTAGATTTGTAACAAGGGTTGTCGCTACTACCGTCGCATACTCACTGTAAACCGCCAGTTGTTATGATGGAGAACATCTTTCTTATAATAGCCTCATTTCATGATCTTCTAGAACCGTCTCTTTTTCTTGTTTCAGGGGGTAACAAAATGTAGGTTTTTATAGGGACATTTATGTTTCATGCGTAACAGATGTCCAAACAATTAAGGTTTTTCTCCTCGATTTTATCCACTATTGGGTTATGTACCCATTTTCATTCTGATTTCTTCTTTATCAATTTTGTCTAGTTTGCATAATATCGCACTACGTCTAATATAATCCATTTCGAGAGAATTCTATTCATCAGTATGTATATCACTAAATATTCCTCTAAAGCTGTTCCAATGAATGATTCTAAACCACATATAAGTGTAGTTTTAAAAAACTGGTCTTAAAAGAAATATTTTTATCTTAAATTATATATTATTAATATAAAATTAATCTCCTCTTAAATTAGGGTTGATTAACTAAGATATACAGGGTGAGTCAGGTTAAATAAGTGCAAATATTTTTAGAGGTAATATATTTCGACCCCAGAAATACTATTATGAGACTTCTTTGGCGAAATTTTTTTCTCGAAAATTTGGAATTAAAAAAGAGAATTGGAAATTTTTTAGTTAAAAAACTTAATTTCTTGATAATAATACAACATAGGTAGTAGATTAAATTTACAATAAAGAAAATCCGGAAAAGATGGTTCCCAAAATTTTATGTTAAATACTAAATACATATATTGCAAAATAAACTGAAGTATGGAATAATCGACCTAACTTTATTAAATAAATAATACTTTGTTGCAGGCTTGTGCGGAAAAATGTTAGACTCCACCAACGTAACTGAACACGAGGCTGAACTTTACTGCAAAAACTGCCACGCCCGCAAATACGGACCTAAAGGTTACGGATTCGGCGGTGGTGCCGGTTGTCTTAGCATGGACACTGGATCTCACCTCCAAGGGTAAGTGTCCACACACTCTGCTGACCTTTCGAAAACCAAAAACAACTAGAAGAACAGTACTGCAAACTATTGATAACTAAAAACTTTAATCCGAGAACCCTATTCTTAGATTTTAACAAAAATCGGCTATGTTTCTTTTTTAAAAGCCAATAATTTGAAGTACTTTACAAAAGACACATTACTCTAAAATCAATTACTAGTGAGACACAATACCCTTTACATATGCCTACTTTTATATTTTTTCTTGTAAATATTTATAAATAAGTATTCAATCATTTCAATTTTATTAATCAACTTAAAATGGAAAAAGTTCTCTCCATTTTCATTCCATCGACAGTTGTTTCGTGACTGTTACTGTTATTTTATGTATGTGTGTTTTGTACATGTATGTAGGTTTGGTTATCGGTAGAAGGCCAAATATGTTTTAATGAAATCTTTAATTGAGGGCTGTCCTTATCTTAGTCCAAATTATTTTTCTGCCTCAATACTGCAAGCTAACACTTCTGAAAGCTTTTGTCATACCAAAACTACTTTTACCCTGAGATGAGTTTTATTCTGATATAAAACCATTGTTATTGATCATTTAATTTACTTTTTAATTATGATCTAAAGATTACTAAAGTATCTTAACTGATTTATTCAATGAATTGTTTGGAGTAGTCGCTTGTAAAAACTAATCAGACGTGTTGAGCTTGCTTTTGTTAAGCCGATGCCAAAATTATTTGTTCAAAAGCATGATTTGCTTTTTTTGTATCACAGTAACTAATCGGATCGACCGAAGGATTGAGGCGACAACCAAAACACCATCAGAAAATGCGTCGTCAAAAACCTTTTTCATCCATCCACCGTTATTATTTATTTGTTTATGATACATTATACTATTTATATAGATTTATTATTTAGAATATTTTAATACTTATATTTCGTTTACATAAGATTTGATTATTCATTTGTAATAATTGGATTATAAAAAATAAATTTAAAATTTAAAACAAGATGCTGGTTGTGCTGTTTTTTCTGGCGCAATATCCAGTTAAACATTTTAAGTAAATTGTTTTTTGGTACCAGCAAATAATGTCACTAAATTCTACAAAAAAAAATTCTAAAATTTAACAAACCCTCTTAATACTGATTTGGTGCTAACAAACAAAATATAGTAGTATAAAATTAAGTTTAAACTGTGTTTAATGTCGTTAAAGTTTTTGTGTCTGTTCTTATGTCTCGAGAAATGTTTTGTGGATATTGTGGCCTGTATTTTTCCCATTCCTAAAGTTCCGATCCTACTGTTCTTGTTAAAAAAGTGTATTGCCCTGTATACGTTGCGAATATTATGGATGTTTGGTGTTCCAAAGCTAAAACGGTGAGACAATTTTATTTATATTTGGCTAGCAAACAGCAGCGCTATAATCTAACACCGCCTAGTGACTTCCTTCCCTAACCTAACTTGTGATGGGATAAGGGGGGTGCCCTCAATTTAGATTACACTTTCGTTATTGCACTCAATAATAACATCAAATAAAAGAATCGAGAGCAGTCATCCTTCTCTCATTACGAAATATTTTCTTTTATGTAAAACTATTTTCTTTTTATCTTAGATAACAGGCAACAGCTTATCGCTAGAATAAGATGGAGCTAACCTCTCTTGTTGCACTATCTGTGTTACTTTTGCACATATTTTTTTATAATATGTTATTTATTTTTGTTTTGTTTTAGATTCTTAAAGCAAGTCAAAAAAGAACCAACCATATTTTAACGACGTCTTTTTCGTCTACATTAATTTTTTTTAATAAACCGCTACCTTTCTTATAATCAGTAAAATTAAATAAAGCATAAAAGTTTATTTCCCCGACATTAATGTAATTATTTATTAAATTATCCCATAAAAACAGACAATTTGATGCAAATAACTGAATATGGTTGGTAATTTTTTAATTTCATCTGTTAAATTTGGGTTTTTCTGTATTAATTTTTGAAATGGGTTGTTTTATATAGAAAACCTTAAAAACTAACGTAAACTAGTAACTTATATTTCTTTTAAATTTTCAAAAATTAATACTACAGTTAGTAATTAAGTTTAGATATTTATGCAAACGTTGGAAAGACAAGAAAAACATGAGTAATATAATTTATAGGGATGACGTAGTAGTCAATAGAGCTCCTTTGCTACCCAAAGCTATCGCTAAAGCGCCTGAAGGTGAAGGATGTCCTAAATGCGGAGGATACGTTTATGCTGCTGAACAAATGCTTGCCAGAGGACGCGTAAGTATTTTAATAGAGTAGTTATACTACAAGGCGTGCCAAATACTCGCAACAAATGGGATTTTTAGTATTGAAAATACTTCTGGCCGCGTTTATATGGGACCCATCTTTGAAAAAACGACATGCTAGAAGCAACATGGGTTCAATAACCTGCCTGTCAACACGTACTTAAATTGATAGAGCTCGCGTTGATGAGCGAATAGGGCAAGGTCGAGTCTGGACCGGCGGATAAAGAACGCGATATTATTTTAAAAGAAAATATGTCAAGGTATGGGTTGTTAGGTACAGTTTGGCTATTTTAAACGAACTATGTCCGTATGACAAACAAGGGGCAAGTTATACGAGAAAGAGCAGAATCACATAAATAATAAATTTAGACTAATTACCATATTTTTTTATATGATTATTATTTTTTTAATTAACAACTTAGGACAAAGAAAAAGCTTGCATGGTTTCCACCGCCAGGCGTTAAAACAAATGAATCCAAGGCGTTGTCAAATATTTATTTGGATAAATTGATAAGTTTTTACCGTTTGAATATTGTTGTAAATAATAATTATTATCATTTAATTAGTGCTAACTTATCAAAATTCACAACACGGCGAAATTTCAACAAAATCGGCCAACGGATCTTTGAGATATTAATAAAAAAATGTCTATTAGGACCTGACACCCTGTATCTTTAAAATTACGCATTTCCGGACACATGTTTATATTAAATTTTTACCTTAAAAACACAAAGAATCGCCTTCTGAAGTTGGCCAGATACTTAATTAACAGCCTGTATTTAAAAATGGCTAGCTAGGGATTTTGTAAGTAAAGCTATGTTTATTTTAATAGAAAAAAAATACATTTCATAAAAAATAAACAAACCCAATTACTATACACTAATTAATTAATTTTAAATGTTTTATAAAACGTTAATAATTGAAAAATGGACATGAGCACTTCATAGAGTATACCAAATTTGTAAAAAAAATCCAATAAAAAAACCACAAATGGCACATCTGCATTAAAATCTGCATTATCTGAAATCAAACTATAGGTACCTAAACGGCCAATCAGCCAGATAACAGTCACAAGACGCCGATATCGATAACGCGATGAGCAGTTTTTAATAATTATTCCGAGTTAATACTTCAAGTAGCATTCCTTCAAATAAATTTTAATTTAAGTACTGTTAATACATATAGTCATATTAATGATTA
Organism: Sitophilus oryzae; assembly: GCF_002938485.1. Taxonomy (NCBI): domain Eukaryota; kingdom Metazoa; phylum Arthropoda; class Insecta; order Coleoptera; family Curculionidae; genus Sitophilus; species Sitophilus oryzae. The sequence continues at coordinate 590,113 of NW_022146030.1, forward strand.
TAGCCTGTATGATTTCTGAAATAAAAAGTCCAGCGTGTTTTTATCAGAATAATTATTAAATGATTAACTAGAAATAGTTAATATTTATTAACTTCGTAAGTGTCATTTTTTAATATAATTATGGATTTAAAAATTAAATAATTATCTTAAGTTTAAATTGTGGTAAACTTGTTATGAGTTTCAATCATTTATATTTAAAATCTTAGGGAAGGCAATATAGATTTTAGGCAGAAGAACTCAAGGGAAGGACTGTGTAATTAGTAATTAAAACTTTACATTTTTTTTACTTGCCATTTTTCTTTGCACGTTCACTCTTCGTTGTGTCACACACAATCTGAATTTCGGATATGATGCAGAACTGATAAATTAGACCAAATATATTAATTGCAAGGTATGCAAAAAATATTTTTGTTAACTTTGCAAATACTTAAGGCATGCAATAATTTTAAAAAAATTTGACGTGAGATTACTTCATAATTCTTGAAAGTCTTGAAGATTCTTGGATGATAAAGATTTGAATTATTATGGGTATGTTTTGTTTAAGAAGCTAACAAATAATTTCAAAAACTCAACTATCAAAATATAATGGTAGAAAATGTTTAAAAGCATGTATAGGTATAATATTCCATATTAATTGAACATACTGAATGTAAACTCGGAAGACATAGTTGCTGCAGTCGATAATATATTTTGCTGCTTATTTTCCTCATAACAAAAAACCGTCAATACCGCTACTCACATTATGGGCACCTTTTTATACTTAAATCTCTTCATGATGTTTAAAAATACATATGTAGGTACATACTATAAGTAGTGGTTGTCACGGTTTTTTTATAATGGAAAATATTTTTTTTATTAGGTATGATGAAAAGCTGCAAACTAAATTATCGTTGGAGCCAACTATATTTTAATTTATTTTTATCTACAGTAACTATGCACGGTAAGGGTTCAAAATATGCCTATACTGTGAGGCAACTCAATTCGAGTATAAATTAACACTTACATTCCAAGTATCTTCTTGGTCTGGCACCCCGTTCATCCTTATTCCATCATTTCTATAAAAAATAGTATGATTTATAACTTTTAATTTTTATTGAGAAAATTGGTGAAATTTTGTTGTACGGCGAGTTTAAATTTATGGGCCCTCCATAAATTTACACCGTAAGTTCGAATATTAGTTAAACCTAGGAATATCCAAGTAATAGCCGGAAACATGCAAAAGAAGGGGTGAGTTTAGGTTAGAGTAGAATTAGGTTTTAGTTGGTTCTGAATTAATGAAAATATAGACCTAATCTATAAAAAATAGTATGATTTATAACTTTTAATTTTTATTGAGAAAATTGGTGAAATTTTGTTGTACGGCGAGTTAACCGAAAGTGACCCACTTTTTGGTATATTTCGGGCTCCTACGTGGGCAACTCTACGTTTAACCAATATTCGGGCTTTTACGGTAACATAATACTCATTCTGATTGGTTTAATCTGGCTCCATAACAAAACTATGGGTTCGAAGTGCTATTGCAAATTAATGCAATTAATTCTATGTATACACTTTCATAAAAGGCCATCACGATAAAAATTAAATATCAAAATTATTTAACGTTGCGAACTGTTCACTTGTTCACCATACGTATCTGGAATATATTTGCGAATGGCGATCAGCGATACGATGGTGCGTCTAAACCTGGGGAGACGAGCGCGAGACATTCCAAATTCGCTGTGTGGACGAGTCTCGCGAAAGCGTCGCGGGTCAACCCACGGAGCCTCGTTGCTATCCGTCCCCTGTCGGTTTTCCAACGGCCGATCAAAGAAAGCTCGAAAGTCTGGACGTGTTTTTGGTAGGCCCGTCCGACTGCGAGATATTAGCTCTGATTTATAAATTTCGACCATTTAAAATTAAGTAATCTCAAATTTTTAAATCGTACACCATATAGTATGTATTATCATTTTTTCTGATAGAATTTACAAATTTTATGTCACTGATAATTTTTACCCTACCGAAATCCAACATTTCTTTAAACAAATTGAATTATTACAACATCTATTAATTTTAGTAACATCAAAAAATGGCAAGAAAAGTTACCGAATTGTATGTATGTATAATCCAATAATAAAATAAAAAATAGGGTATTCCCATTAGAAAATATGTTATATCCGCAACACTGTTTTGAATTACCCTGTATACTCTATAGTAATGTTAAAATGTGCTTCTTAACCTTATCAATAACTTTTTTATTTAACAATTTGTTCCAAAAACGTTAAAAAACGTATTATGTAAAAAACGTCGTGTAAGGAATAAAAGGGAAAACAGCCAACAGGGGGACAACCGACGATGAATACCATGTTAAAGACCGAATATCATATTAAAGATACAAAAATTTATTACTGTATGCGTTATTATTTGACCATCGTTTGTTATATTCAATTGCAATTTAATGTGTTTGGCTTTGTTTCACTATGATCCCACTCGGCTTGTCTCGTGGCAGGTTGGCGTAAAAAATGGATAGAAAATGTCTCGCTTTCGTCTCGCTCTTGTCTTGCTTTCGTCTCGCGCTCGGCTCGTCAGGTCTGGACGCACCAGACTGCCGGAGTGGTGACGTCACGAATGTCAAATTGCTTTCCAAACAAGGTTTAGTTCTTTATATTTCTATTGAGCTCTTCCAAATGACGTCACAAAGTAATATAAAATGTAAAAAAAACAGGTGATTGCCGACAACCGCCGACTTGTATCTGGTATTTTCAATACGCCTCAGATGGTTGCGCATGTTGCAAAATCTGTGAATTTTTTAATATTGAGTTGAGTAATAAGAAAAAGTTTATACAGTATTATCACGCTTAATAAGGAATTAGATTTACTGCCATGGTGGAAAATTAAAAGCATACTTCGAGTTTTTCTTATTACCCGTTAGGTTACCATCTTATACCTCTACACCCCATGCGCAAACGAAAAAAAAAAAAATGGGTGGTCCGAACTGTATTTCGGAAATTTCGGCAGCATATTCTGCAGATAAAAATAAGAAAAAAAATCGTAAGTTAAATCTATGTCCTAAAATTCTTAGTTTCGGAGATACAGGGTTTAGGAGTTTCATTTTTATTTCGACTTTTTCCAAATAACTTCTGAAGTAACGTCAATATTTGGATGAAAATTGGTGTCTGGAATTTTTTTGACATGAGAAATTTGACTGCTACTTTTAAAGGGCGCCACCCACGTTTTTTTCCTGCTTTAAAGAGTAATAACTTTTCGTCCCTATTTGTGTAACACTACTGAGTAAAAAATATACATTTACGGCGTCTTTCACGTAAAAAAGGTATCTTAATAAAGATCGCTACGAGTAATGGTTTTCAAGATATTTGGAATCGAAATTAACAATACCTGTCATTATTGACATAAATTAAACATGTTGACTAACTAATGAGTAGACTGATATCATAAATTTGAAATGTTTTTGTCCCAACAGTTCAACAAAACCTGTTTTATCATCATTTTTTCGAAGAAAATTTATGATTAATTTCAAAAAATAAAAAGTTCCCATATTTTTCATTTCGATCAAATAACTATCTATTCAACATGTTTATTTTTTGTCAATAATGACATGTATTGACTATTTTCATTCTAAATATCTTGACAACGGTTGCTCTTAGCGATTTTTACCAAAAACACATTCTTTACGTAAAAAATCACGGAAATGTATATTTCTTCACTTAGTAGTTTTATACATGTACGGACGAAAAGTGATTACTCTTCAAAGCAGTTAAAACATGTAGGTGGCGACCCCTATAAATAGGAGTCTTATTGATATTAAAATCAAATTTTTCATGTCAAAAACTCCCAGACACCAATTTTCATCCAAATATTGACGTTACTTCAGAGATTATTTGGAAACAATCGAAATAATAATGAAACTTCTACACCCTGTATCTCCGAAACGAAGCATTTTAGGACATACATTTATAGAAACTTTTTAACTTATTTTTATCCACAGAATATGCTGCCAAAGTTTCCGGAATACACTTCGGTCCACCCTGTATAAAAGTGTAGATCTTTAAAAGTAGTTATTTATATATAAAAAGTTGTTATAGAATAATACCATATGGTCAGGATGATCTCAAAATATAAATAGAGAAAATTGTTCGTAAAATAGTAACACAAATTTGCCTCTTTTCAAAAAAAATAACTGTAGAGATTAGTTTTTAACTTTTACACGAAATGGGTTAGAATTAATATAAATAAAGTTGTGATAGGGCTAGCCCATAAGATGTGAAATTGGATGAGCCAAAAAACACTTCCATCTTGGTTCCATCTTGGTTCTGCTTTTTTTTAATATGTATTTAAAACCATCATTTTTCAAAAGTAATATTTGGAAACTTTTAGAGACACATCTTTAAATATTGAAAAAGAGGGTTTACCAAAATATTTAAATAGTTTAAGATGTATTCCACCTAACAAAAAATATTTTATGCGGAATTTATTGTCGAAAAATATATTTCATATAATTTGAGTATTTCTAAAATGTTCTATATGTTAATGATTCAGGGCTGGCACAAAATATGTTTTCGATGTGGTAACTGTGATAGATGGTTGGATTCTACGTCACATTGTGACGGACCTGATGGTTGTGTATATTGCAATGGTAAACTCCATCACTTTTTTAAACTAAGCATGTTTCGGTTATTATATAACATGCATTAATGTGACGTCATACTCTAATATCTGTCGAATTTAATTTATATCCAATTAATGTTCATAGTTAATTAGTAATTTGCTTTGCATTCAAAGCGACCCAGATTTTCTATGTCAGAAATTTACTCCAATCATCATGCGCTGTATTATAGCGCGTGATTGGAACGTATTTTTATATTCAAATTGTAGTTTTTTTAATGGAGTGCTTTATATTTTTTACCAAGTAGATTTTACAAAAATTTCCCTAATATAATAATTCCGCCTAGGAAACATGTACTTATCCTTAAATGTTTTAAAATGCAATTTATAGTGGGACTATCTTCCTATTGGTTTATAATTATCATAAATTTACAAGAAATAATACTGCACTAAGGTATATCAGTTTTTTATTTCAAATTTTATATTTTTTCTCTTTGACAACCAATTTACTGTTTGTAGTTTTCAGAGTAATGTTAAATAGTGTGTGTTGATCGTGAATATATAATGTTGAAAAAGTTTTTAAATTTAAGTTTTTTTAAATTTTATATAAATTGTGTTTCTCTTATTCAACACACACTGTTTATATCGTCTTATGTCGTACCGAGTGGCCAACTAAGAATGGACGCCGGCTATATCTCAGAAACTACTTATCGTATAACTTTAGAAAAAAAAATTCTAATTACTAAATCGACCGAGAGAAATCGCTGGAAATTATTTTCAAGTTCCAAAAATGTCCTCTAGGGGGGCGTTTCTCTGATAGCCTATCAGAAAAGAGGGTCTTTCCCAAAAATATGCAGGTGAACAGGTATTTTAAATATTACTATTGTAATCAACGATAAATTTGTAATTTTTTTGATGTAGAGTGTTTTGCTCTATCTCATAAAATAAAGTGATGGGGGAAGGTTAAACTTGCTTTTATTAAAATAAGAATAACTCTGGTTTGGGTTAGCCTATTTAAACAAACTAGGGCTCGTTTAAAAGAGCTTTTCTTCCTTAATGATCTCCAGTATAAATTTTCTTTCCATATTTTTTTTCGTGGTAACTAGAGGGCGCTGTTTGACATCATAACAGATATTGCGCTTTTGCATAAATAAATTAAATAAGAGACTATATTTCTCTCTGCACAGTTAAATAGAGCACATTTCCAAAATATCAGCGCAAACCGCAACTTTCTATCTTCTCCCAAACCGGAGATATTAAGATTAAGGGAACAAATCAGTTTAGGCTGCCGCTTAGGATTATAATAATATGGTCTAAAAATTATAGTAGTAGAGCTAGGAATTCTGTGGTAGTAGCTTAGGAAATAAATAGCGGTAAATTAGTTACGTCAAAATATCAAAACGTTTAAGTTCAGTTTTCATGCATCCGAATTTCGGGCGTTTTCTTAAACAAAATGACGTCATAAATTTTGAAACGTATTTATGTAGCATTATAGTCCATCTATATAATTTCTTGGTTAATTATACGTACGTTCTCATATTAAAATGTCGGAAAGTCGGACGATCAATGATATTATTAAAATTTTTAGGAATTTTGTGCAGCCATATTGCTTTTAGCAGAAACGGCCATATTTCGTATGGCCGAAAACTAGGAATTTATTTCATGTAACGTCATTTAGTTATTAATCCAAGTTCATCCATTTTACTTGTTTTTGTGTTTTACCTGATGTTTGTGTTATTTATTATTATATTATAAAGTTTATGTCGTTTGGGTCAGTTTTCATATAGCCCTGAAGATGCGAATATTAACAATATGCACTACTGGTCCAAATCTACCCTTGATGCAAGTAATTCAGCACCAAGACTGTTGGTCGGTACATGTTTAGGCAGGAATTCTAGGATGGCGAATGATTGGACTTGGCTTGGATTGGTGGGGCTTCTTGGATACCACTTACTTTAGTAGAAAGAGACGCTGGAGCGGCATATTTTCATGCTAGGTCATCGGATTCAATATCCCTGGGTTTTAATTTATGGGGTCGAATCAAGAACTACCTTGGATAAATAACAATTAAATGGTATTAAAATGTAATAAAAATATATGTTTTGATATTTTGACGTAAACAATTTACCCCTTTTTGTTTTCTAGCCTACTACTATAATTTTTAGACCATATAATCCTAAGCGGCAGCCTTACGCTGATATTTTGGAAATTTTGAGCTTTATTTAATGTACAAAGAGAAATATAATAATATAACCTCCTATTTAATTTTTTTATGTAAAAGCGCAATATCTGTTATGATGTCAAACAGCACCATCTAACTACCACGAAAAAAATGATAGAAACAATATTTATACTGATTCATGATGAGATCATTAAGGAAGAAAAGCTCTTTTAAACGAGCCCTAGTTTGTTTTAAATCGGCTGACCCAAACCAGAGTTATACTTATTTTAATAAAAGCAAGTTTAACCTTCCCCACCACTTATTTTATGAGATGGAGCAAAACAATCTATATGAAAAAAATTAGAAATGTTTCCATTATTACAACAGTAAGATTTAAAATAACTGTTCAATTGCAACATTTTTCGAACTTGAAAACGGTCGATTTACTTATTAGAATTTTTTTTCTTAAAGTTATACGATAAGTATTTTCTGAGATACAGCCGGCGTCCATTCTTAGTTGGCCACCCGGTACAGTTATTGGTATATTTTAAAACATAAGAATTTCAAATAAAACGTGCATTAAAGATAACTACAAATTATTATTAATCGTAATTTATATTTCAGTTATTAATTGCAAATTAAATTGTAAGTATCTTTTATTGTTCCACGATAATACTACAACTAGACTTTTAAAATATTCCAAATGAATAGCAGAAATTGAATTTTTTCTGAATTTTAGAAAATGTTTTTAAACCTTATTCATTCATAAGTATATAAATATTAATCATATTCTAAAAAACATACAAAAAATAAATATATATTATGGACAAACAAATTATGAAATTTTATATTTAGAAACTAAAAAATTATTTTTTTGTTGAATAACAGAAATTTAGTTTTCCCTAAATTTTAGAAAATGGTTTTAAACCTTATCCATTCATAAGTATATAAATATTAATGGTATTCTAAAAAGCATACAAAAACTAAATATAGGTATATCATGGACAAAGAAATTATGAAATTTTATATTTATAAACACAAACGCAAAAATGTTTTAAATACTTGAATTTAAGTGTACCGCTTCGGTAATTTACAATAACTATAAAACTCATATGTATATATGTTCCAATATAATTTAGCTTTCTTAACTTTTGGGGATCACTTGTTGCTCATCATAGTATCATTTAGAAATATCTATTATAAATAAGCTGCTGTCTTATGGCCAACTTTATTTGAAATCTGAAGTCTAAAGTTTATATCTAAACAAAAATCATTTCTTTTATTTTAATATAAGGATCAAAAACTACAAATTAATTCTTTATAGCGTAAAATATCTTAGAACATAAAACATACTAAATGTTCAGAACTATCTTAGAGAAGTTATTTTATAATATTAACTGGATATAAATATATATTTATGTTCTGTGTACATCCTTGTTGAGAATGGTTTGTTTTGATTCAAGGCTTTCCACAAATCTTGCTTCAAATGCGGCGACTGTAGCAAACGATTGGACTCAGTCAACGTTACCGAAGGCCCTGATAAGGATATCTATTGTAAAGGTGTGTTTCTAATCCAAAAACTATTTATTCTTCCCATAGCGGTCAAATTGAAAACGTAGCTATTAACACAGAAAATGAAGACAGTTTTAGTGAGCTGTTCACGGAGAAAATTTAAATCATTAATTATAAAGAAAGTTACATATAAATAAATAAAAACACTAGTTGAAGTTGAAAATGCCTCTAACAATTACAGCCTATTCATCAAACAGCCAGTCGACTTCGCTCGTCTTTGAGTATTGCGCTTTGCCTGTCGAGCCTGTAAACTAAAGGTCTATATAATAATTTCAATACGCATCCCAATCCAACGTCCTTATCATATGTTGATAGTTGAACGTGAGGTTATAAAAAGACCAAAAGAATGTGAAATCATCATCAATCAACAAGTACCACTGTTCTAAAATATTTGAAAGTGTTACCTGATACTATGGTTCTTAATATTCAGACTATTCTTATGAATAAAAAATGATAAAAATTTGCAGCTGTCTTTCTTGTATCTTTTATTGCTCTTCTGGTATTTACATAATATTTGTACTATAAAAATCTTAATTGTTTTAGTAAATTAAATTATTTCTATTAATTAATAAGTTGTAAAGATAGATCAAAATTTACGAAATGTTAAATTTTCAAAGTATTGTCCCTTGATATGGTATTATAATAAATTGAGATTGGCTGGCGAAAAAAGTTCTGTATGATTTCAAAAGTCAATTTAGACATTATATTGCAATTGGAATGGAATTATGGTGCATTGTAATTAGATTCAATTATAATGCAGTTTAATCAAATATTACTTTAACCAACGACTCAGAAAAAACTGCATAATTCACGTTTGATCAACACGCAAAGACTCAAATATATTACTGCTCTCTGTCATTGTATTAGGTCATGTTTAACGGAATTCATAAATGCAAATTTATTGCAATATGATAAAGGCAATTTATAAATATTTGTACTCCATTGAAGTAGGAACCAATAACAATGTCATGTAATTTATAAATTTACACCAGATATGGCTTGATTTCGCCCCAATCATACAAATTTTAATTACAATACAGTTAGGGAACATTTTACAATAAAATCAAATACATTACGATTTGATGGAGTTATTATTATTGTAAATTCAATCGCAATACCAGTACATGAAATTCAAATATATCTTTAGATATTGCGTAAAATTGCTAATTTTTTCAATTTTTACCGCTATGGGCTGCTACAATAAAAGTTTAGTTTTACTTATATAACTACTTTATCTCGTCATACAGTATGTTACGGAAAGAACTTTGGACCCAAAGGATACGGTTACGGTCAAGGTGGTGGCACCTTACAAAGTGACACCTTCTCTGTCAGGTAACTACAGTGTTCAATTTTTGTTTTGTGATTTTTTTAGCTAAATCTTCTGTAATCTATTCTTAGAAGACTTCTCAATCATCCAAAAACACTTTTATGAGTTTTATTTAGTAACAACATGTTTTGAAAATTGACAAATAAGACGACAATTAACCTAACGCTTAATACAACAACAAATTGTTAGTTTGAAGTGATATTGAGAAGGTTTCTTATATAAAATTAAATTAGATAGAGCAGCTACACAGCTAACTAAGCAACTTGTTTTATATGTAGCTTGCTATGCTCAACGCTTTGGTCCACGCGGCATTGGCCATGCGGGAGGAAATTTCCTAGGTCTTATGTCAGATGCTTTGGATCTTGAGTGGCAAAGGTATTTAATATTGCTGTTTTTAATTTTGTTTAGTAATAATAACTACTAAATGTTGTTTGTTGGCATTTATTATTTATCCTAACTGGAATTAGAGTAACATACATAATAAACAAAATGGAAGGCATATGTTCTTTTATATTATTTGATATTAAATATCCAACATATCTATATCATTACTGTAAGGCACTTTACTACATTACTAAAAAAAGTATTTAATTAATATAACCTAATAACAAATATTTATATGCTATTACTATTATAATGTAACTGAAGACTAGTAAAATTCAATACTGAAAATATTTTTAAACGAACGAGTTTGGTGGATTAACAAGATTATCTTTAGTATGAATATTCTATGTGTTTTTACATAATTGTATCACAGAAAAACCAAAAGATACAAAATGTATGTATCTATGTATATTATTATATCAAAGCAACAAATTTAAATATGAAACTTTCATTATTCAAGAAGGCATGATTGGTATCTGCATGTTTGTTTGGTAACTTAATATCTAAGTTACTCCCGAGTATTTCTAATTGAGTCTAAAAAATACAAAGTCCAAAAATATTGTTCAAAAAGTGTACTGGTTTAGAAACCAAAAATGCAAATTTATCTATCATACACAAGTTTACAGTAGACAAGACATTAGTCGAGATCAAAAAAACTGTAAACCAAACTAAACGGGAATGCCTTACACTTTTTTTAAACAAAACTCTTGTCGAAAAATGTCGAACTTCCATTGTCATAATTTACACAACTACGACGTTTCTTATAGTTGTATCAAGGTTGTATCACTCTCTGTTATCAAGTAGGTATATACTGTATGATCGAAAAAAAAACGTCAGCGATGGCTATGAAATGAAGGTCGCTGTCATTTTATATGTAAATTTATATGGGAAAAGTCATCGACACACAGCCTTACGCTTTTTTTAAACAAAACTGTTGTCGAAAAATGTCGAACTTCCATTGTCATAATTTACACAAATATAAGGTTTCTTATATAGTTGTATCACTCTCTGTTATCAAGTAGGTATATACCGTATGATCGAAAAACGGCGTCAGCGATGGCTATGAAATGCAGATCGATGTCATTTTATATGTAAATTTATATGGGAGATGTCATCGATCATCATTTCCTAGCCAACTGAACGCCGTTTTTTCTCGATCATACGGTACATCTAATAACGATAAAAATTAATAGCAAACCAAGACATAAGATTTTTCTACAGGTGTTCGACACATCGACCGTCTTCTGTTAAGGACAGAATTCATTAACTCAGTTCAGTGAAAGATCCTGGCATAACTGCTTTAAAGTACTTCTAATTCTTGTCTAGATTATACGGGCAATTTTAATTTTTTTTATTAAAATAAGAACATTTATTCTTCCGCAAAAATAAAAATCCACTAAGGATAACAGGCACTAAGTCCGGCGACCTCGACGGCCAACGGCTGGAATATTGGCTAGCTATTCAATTATTCTCCAAAATGACCGCAAAAATTTGCTGATGACTTCAGCGTCCTGAGACGGTGCCTCGTCTTGCTAGAAAAATATGTTTTCATAAGAGTTCCATTAAGGGCAGATCATCAATAAGGGGTCCAAAGCATTAGTTAAAAGTGGTGACCTTATTAACATTCTGTATTTCGAAGGGGACTATAACAAAATATCAAGTGTGCTATATTTTTGGAAAGGTAATTTTAAGTACTTTTCACTTAATTAAAAATATACAGTGTCCCAAATAAAAAATCAATTCTTCTGTTTATAACGCTTTTTTATTAAATTCAACGTAAAAACAGTGCTTTGAAAATGTTTTGACAAAAATACAAAGTACCATAGCAAGAAAGTTACAGCGATTTGTTAAAAATGCACATTTTAACACCCCGTAACTCATAAATGGTAACAGATATCGATGTGCAGGTTGTAACAGATATCGATGTGTTTGGTTGTATGTTTATGATAAAAATTGAGCTCTAGTGAACAATATTAGTTTTCGTCTAACTTCTATAGAAAAGGGTGTTTCCCTTTAAAAGCGTCGAATTTGACCCACCCTGAACTATAAACATGTTTTATTACCTGCAGGTTCATACAATGCGTTTTGTTATATGTGCCTACAATACAATATGAATTGAAATACTTTTTGAGTAATTCAGGATTTAAAATTATTATTTATTTTATTAGTAAATTATTTTTTTCTATTGTTTTCAGTTACTTAAAATTCAAAGAATTCTGTAATAGTAAATTTTGCCCTGGTTTGAAAAAGATTGCTTTTGTATTTATTATTTTTTTTTGCTGGTATTGGTAATCATAAAAACGGTAAATACCGGTAATTCCATGTTCAAATTCGGTAAATTTTCAAAAAAAGTCGGTAAATTTGCAATACCTAAGAAAATCATGCTATATATTTTGTGATTCTTCAAAACAACCAGTTTTAATCCGCCCAATCGAATCTTTTAGCGGTCAAGCTCCGAAAATCACCGTCATCGACACGGCCGTCATCAAGGCCGCTCCCGGTCAAGGCTGTCCTCGTTGCGGGGGCGTGGTCTTCGCCGCCGAAGAGGTATTGGCCAAGGGCCGCCAGTGGCATCGCAAGTGCTTCAAGTGCCACGACTGCACCAAGACGTTGGATTCCATCATCGCCTGCGACGGACCCGACAGAGACGTATACTGCAAAACCTGCTACGGCAAGAAATGGGGACCTCACGGTTACGGCTTCGCCTGCGGCAGTGGCTTTTTGCAGACCGATGGGCTAACGTAAGTATTATTAATGCCCAAAGACTTTTACCTCGGAATTCAATTACTGTGAATGTATTAATGTGAAACTTTCTGTATTGTGTTTTATAGATAAAATACTAAAATGTTTACCCATTTTTTTTCGTTGCTTTTAATTTTTTATTTTAGTAAATTCTTAGTTATTTCCTTCTTAATTTTTTTATTTTTTTTTTTCTAAGTAAATTAATTGAAATAAATCAATCTAATGCATAATCTATACCTATTCTGCTTCTAATCATTGAAATTTTGAATGAAATCGAATTATACAGGGTGGCGCGTCACATAAGACGCGGATTTTGCAAGGAAAACAAAAGTTTGTATTGAAGTGAAATTTTGTGAGCTTATGTAAGTCAATTTAAAGAATTTTCTAAAATTATAGTTCTACAGGGTGTCCCCAAAAAAAGTTACACATCAAAGTTGTGTTTTTTGTAATGAACACCTTATATACTAATCGATTTTCAGATTCTAGTAAAAAAATAAAAGCGAGTTTCATAAGAAAAGTATATGACTAAATTGTAGAGTTTTTACATATACAGTATATGTTTATACATTCATCGGCACGAAAAATGGGCACCTTAAAACTTCGATGTATTTTAAAGTTTAATATATTTTGTTCTAGTGGGTCGATTTTGATAATTTTTAAGCAGTATGTAGCCAAATTATTTGACTTTTTAGTATGTCTTTCTAAATTAAAAATGAAACTTCCCATCTGTTAATTATAAGAGGTACAACAAAATGTTGATATTTTGGTAAAAGTTTGAAACACCCTGTGGAATATGTTAAAACAGCAAGAAATCTAAAAAGCGTTTTATCATATAAATACATCTTTTCTCGATAGTTTGTTTTTTGGTTTCTCTTATTAGCTTTATTTTTGTTGGAGATGTTCGCTTTTGAAGAAGACACTAACATTATTTCATAATTTTTACATTAAGACCATGGTCCTAGTCAACAGATCCAGTAAGTTCTTGTCCCGAAGCAGGGTTTCTTGTCATATGATTTGCTTCATTTAGTCTTCTTCTTATAGTCCGTTAGTTAATATGTACGTTCCAGGCTTGCGAACGGCGGTATCTTAGCGATAAAGTTACAATAAGTCGATCGTCTCAATTAGAAGTTCTCATACGAAGGTTCCTGAACGTCTAGATTGGCGTCCTCATGGACGTGGTTATAATTCAAAACCACTCAGTATATTCTATGGTATTAAGGTATTTTTGGAACCGGAATTTTATAGCTAATTCACTAAACTAAACAAATATAAAGCATTTCATTTGAAAAACTAAAACTTAAGTGTAAAAATACTTGACTCACCCTGTATATCTATAAAAATATTTTTGAAACGTGAAGTACCATTAAACACATATTTTGTAAAAGGTTTGGAGTGCAAATCTCAAATAGGAATCCTACTACAGAATTTTTTTTGGAACACCGAGCCATCTTGTATGTATGCATTTGTATATGTGTGTTTATTTACTAAAGTGAAAGCAACGAATTTAAATGGGTAAACTTTGTAATATATCTTATAAACAATATAACGCAAAAAGTTTTATAAAAATTCGTTCACACTAAATGAATTCCGAGATCCCATAAGGGCTTAAAGCATCACGAAACGACAATACACGAGTACAGGTACCGGGTATCCCATATTCGACAGTGTTTCTGGTTTATGAGTAGAGGTTCAAAGATGCGGTTTTCACATTAAGGCTTGCTTTCTTTAACATTCCGTTGCGGAGAGCGGACAGTCCGTCGACCATTGATTTGACGTAGTATTTGAACGACAACATATAGGTACTTAATACAAACAACAGACATTCCACATAAAACTATTCTAAGGGCTAAAATCATTAATTTTTAAAACTCCAACTTTTCAAACGTCACCAAGTCGAATTATAATATTTTCCATTTAAAATCGTTAAAAGAAAAAGTTAAGATCAAAAATTTGATCATTACAAAAACAGATAAAGTCTCTTGTTTGCTCATTATGAAAAGAGCAGATTATGTTGATAAGGTGATGAGCTTCCTTGCTTCCTGGGCTCGAACGATTTCGTTAAATTAAACAGATTATGCGTTTTAATAAAGAAAATTATTGATCAGACGTTAACAACTTTAGAATATTTTCATACCGGGAAAGAAAGAATGTATCCCATGAATCCAAGAACACCTTGCTTTACGGTTTGCCCAAAATTCATAAGGAGGGAAATCTGATTCCAGTGGTTTGATTTGTGGAGTCGCCATTTTACAGAACAATCATTTTGGCTTAATATAATTCTCAGAGACGTAAGAGGATTTCATAGAACTTATTCCACGAAAAACTCTGTATATTTCGCCAACTACCTAAAAAATATTGAAATTCCACACGGTACGATTTTGGTTTCACTGGATATTAAAAATGTATTTCCTAGTACCTATACCGCCAGATGAATGCATTGTCCTCATTAGAGGTTTGATGACACGCATTTCCCTTCCAAGGTTGGTTTGCGATATCCTCATTTCACTCCTTTCAATTGTTCTAAGTCAAAACTTTTTTAAATTTACCAACGAGTTTTTCAGCCAAAAAAAAACAGGCTTAGCAACCTTTTTTTTAGAAAACAATTTTTTTTTCTTTTCAAAAACAGAATTTTCACATGAACAGATTGGAAAAACAGATAAAGAAAAGTTATTTTGTACAATATTTAACAGCTTATAGAAGATACATGGATGATATTTGCATCATGTGGAATGACAATGAACAGCAGTTGATAGATTTCCTTTCCTATGTCAACATCGAGTACATAATAGAATTTCGTTCACTTTAGAAAAGGGAAAATGCAGGCAAATTACCGTTTTTGGATTTATTACTTATGAGAAAAAATAATAAAATAGGGTTTCAAATTTTTAGAAAACCTTCCTCCTCTGATAACGTAATTCAGCATAATTCTAACTCCCCCTATTCTCATAGATTCGCAGTTTTCAATTCGTTCTTTTATAGATTATGCAACTTGCCACTGTCAAAAGACGCATTTAATAAAGAGCTCGACATTATTAGACAAATTGTTTTTAACAACGGGTTTCCTTTAAGCAATATTAACAAAATTTACTATAACTTCGTAAATAGGTATAAAATGTCTTATAATGTCATACATTCTCAAAATTTGCAGAAAAGCTCGTATGTATAAAATTGTAACATTTTTTGGTAATATTTCCCTACGATTAGCATTTTTTTTTTAATTTTAACTTAACAATATCCGTCAAAACTATTACACATAACGAAGATACTATCTGAATCTGGAGTTTATTCTTTGAATTGTGGCGACTGTCAAGTGGTTTATGGTAGTCAGATAAGAAGATTTCCTCCCGGGTACAGGAACATCTGAGCATTGTCAATAAATATAAAAATTCTGATATAACTACCGTCTGCTTTTGCAAATCACTTATTGACCACGGGTTACGAGTTTTCCATCTCAGAAAATGTTACTTTTCCGCACGAGTGAACAAAAAGTAAAAAAACCTGATCTCTCAGAGAAAATGGAAATAATTATAGCTAAAAAAGTCCTATCCTTATGTATGTAAATAACGTTTTTAATGTTGAACCTACTTTAATTTTTAATAATCTGAAAGATTAATTCTGCCGGGTATGGTTAACTTCGAAATTATTATTTCAACAATGCGATGGCGGCTGTGTGGTTGGAGTCTCTAATTCCTATCAAGGAGCCCCGGGTTCAAATCTCTCGAGGTTTGCTTTGGTTTTTAATTTTCTATTTAGAATTTTATTTTTTATAACCAAACCAAAACATAAGTGTGGGTCATATTTCAAGAATGACAGTTCGCAGCAAATCTAGTACCACTGAGTTGTACCTGAAAACTCTATGGGACTCAGTTTTCACCTTTTCTAGATTAAAACCAATTCTCATTTTCTCATCTGAAAAGAAAAAGGAAATAGTTTAGGGAAAAAGTAAAAAAAAATAAAAATAAATTTTTAAAAATACCCGAAACACAAATATCAGGTCGCTTCCGCGCTTACGCAATAGACGGGGGTGACTATTATTTCCACTTAGTAACTGTGTCTTATTGAGTAAAATATAATGAATGTTTCTCAACAGTGAGGACCAGATCTCTGCTAATCGCCCATTCTACAATCCCGACACTACATCCATTAAAGCTCCACCTGGTCAAGGATGCCCCCGTTGTGGTGGTATGGTGTTTGCTGCTGAACAACAATTGGCTAAGGGAACGGTACGTATCACGTATTAAAACAGAAATAATGTCTATACCAGTGATAGCGAACCTTATGAGCTCGGTGAGCTAAAACTTTGAAGAATTGGAACAATCGTAAAATTGGAATGATTTTCCTGGCGTGTCACACATCACAAAAGTTAATTATTTGTTCAATGCCAGTTAAAATACAAAACCAAAATTATAAAACCTATGATTTATACATTTAGAAATTGATATAGAGATTTATTTATTTATAGAGAATATAGTTTTACCTGTCCAGTTCAATGTTTTAAAATAATAAATTTGAAAATTAACATTTTAAAAAAACCAAAATAATCACATTAATAAAATAAATACGGTAATCGTAAAACATTTTCCGAAGCACGTCATCGATCATATCGAAATTGACACTCAGGCATATAAACCTGACTAAATAAAATTTTGGCAAAAATGTTTAATTTTGTTGTATAATTTAAGATACCGAGCAGCTCTTTATTTTACTTTATAGAGCAAGTGATGGTAACACATATTTTATTTGGATTAAAACTGCAAAAATTAGTTTAAACCGAGTTTTATTATAGCTATGCGTGTTCAACAACGTTGGCGTTTATTATTTGACAATTATCATAATGTCAGTCATTATTTTGTAATATCGTGTTGTTGAATTTTTGTGAGTAATTCTCGTTTTTTGCCTATTTCCATAGCCTTTTTTTTAAATTTGTACTTTTAAGCACAAACAATTCTTTTAAGAATTAAAGTTTCGAGTTTGTCTATTGCATTTCTTGAAATTGTGTGTTGAAAATATGCCGAAGCATGTAAACAGCCGAAGCAAACAGCTTATAGGGTCCCTGATAAACTATTTTGAACGAGAGCGTGGGTAATAAAGGTCCTTTATTACCCATAAGTCAGAGAAGTAAGTTTGATCGGTAAGCACATTATACCACTTTCAAAGATATTTCTACGTTAATTATTAGTAACTAAATTAGTAAGTTCTGTAATTATTAGTTTGTGCATTAGTGACACCCTCTTACTAGTTATTACCACTTGTGGTGTAAAATGTACATCAATAAATAAATAACCCATAATAACTCTTTTGAATAATCTTCATAATGAACTAGTTTTTGCCAATATGTAAATAATCAGTAAAATAAGCTATAAAACAAATAAATTAATTACTAACATATTAATTAGTAATTAATAATAAAGCGTAAAAATAATTAAAAAAGATATAATAAATATATATTGTTTCCCAATTTTACATTAAGATTCATCCCATAAATCCATCACAACCTAGCAGCGCTAGTTAGCCTAAATTGATCACGTGCATCGGAAATTGTTTTGCGATTACGTCATATATTCTTTGTACTAATAATTTTAAAATTTCCTCTCCAGATGTGGCACAAGAAATGCTTCAACTGTGCCGAATGCCATCGTCCCCTAGATTCGACCCTGGCCTGCGACGGTCCCGACCGCGAGATCCATTGCCGCGCCTGCTATGCCAAATTGTTCGGCCCTAAGGGCTTCGGCTTCGGACACACCCCCACCTTGGTCTCAACCGACGGTGCCGCCCCCGTGATCCACGACCCCCGCCCCAACAGCGGCCCCCGCGGCGTCGCCGGCCAAGGCTGCAGGAGGTGCGGTTTCGCCGTCTTCGCCGCCGAACAAATGATCAGCAAGAACGGACTTTGGCACAAGAGGTGAGACTTTTTTTTATATTAAGGGGCCTTCCTGTACAGGAAACACTGCGACTTTTAAGGCCTATTGTGTTTGTCCGCTTTCTTTCAAAGATTGGTAGATCCGGTATTCTAAAAGAGTCGGTCCGGAGTTACATCAAGCTTCATGGACCTATCTCTAAATTCCAGTTCTGCCGAATCTACAGGGTGGTCCGAATTGGATTCCGGAAACTTCGGCCGCATATTCTGCAGATAAAAATAAATAAAAAAGTTCGTATAAATGTATGTTCTAAAATGCTTAGTTTCGGAGAATGTAGAATGTAGAATGAGTAAGAGGGGGTGGGGTTAATCATGCCACGCCCTTTCTAATTTGAAGTTCAATAAAACACAAAGTTTACTTAATCTGAATGAGTTGCATAGAGGCCACTAGCTTTTTAATTTTAACAGCCGGGTGGTCGGGGTTCAAAGTTATTAATAAAAGGGCGCCACGAGATTATACTCTATGAACTCGGCATAAAAGGTGTTACTATTAAGTAACTTCAACACTAACCTCAAACTGTTGAGTGCAACTACCATGAACTTCAAATCTTACTATAATTATTTGAACTTAAGTGACTCTAACTTAACTATGAGACTAGACTGCAAATAATACTACTAAAGATGTTTAAGCAATTTATTAAATATCAAAAGATAATATTTAAAGAAATGGAAATGAATAAACGTTGAAAAGTAGCATAAATTTAAATCAAGAAAACTAACTAAAAGTATGACGTCATAATCCCCCTTACTTAAACTAAGTGCAATATCCTGGGTGGATTACAAATATCAAATCTAAAATTATACTAATCTAAACAGTCTTACTCTAAATAATAGAAGATATGTCTTACTCTATATAAACTTGAAACAACTCGGAAGTTCCTCTGGCTGAGCTACGGTGTATAGCTATAGGGTGGCTACGGCGGTGCACAGCAGCTCGGTGTACTGTCACTGGAGCCCACGGATGTCAGCAGACGTACGGATGCCGGCCAGGTGTAGGACTTCAAAAGGTGAACATAAAAAACCCTAAATAACATTGGTTGTCTTAGAAAAGAGCCTCAATTATAGAACAAGGACTAGCACAACGTGTAGGAGTTAATAAAGGTAATAAAGAAGGACTAATCAAATCTGAACTTTACCTCAACGAGGGTTTATGATGTCCAACGGGTAACTCTACACACGGGCAACAGGAACGGATGGAATTCTGGACTGTTCTGTGCTGTACGGTCTGGATCGGTCTTCTTGCTCTACAATTACGAACAACCAAATAAGACTTAAGAAAGATAACACTCAACTAATCTTTCTACACCACGTGGGCGTGGAAAAGTCGAAAACCAGACAACAATATGAACAAAAATCAGAAGACTTATAGCTTGGAACTATTCGGGGACTTCTTGGGCACGTGGAATCGGAATATCGGTCAGAAAAAGGCTATTTTAATCCCATTATGGAAACTGGTCGGTGGTCCATGTAAATCCCACAAAATACAACCACGTCTCTGACCAAATGTGTTCCTTAAGACTTAATCCTTCACTAGGAAGACCTGCTAATCACCAACAGGGAATGCTTCACGGAACGGCAGCCAGTTCTTCACGACGACACTCTTCAGCCGGGGAGTACACAAGAAGTGATGCAAGGATTCGATTTCCTTCACAAAATCAGATTTCAGCCGGAAATCTCCCTCCAGGATATAGATAGAGAACTATATATCTTGACTAGTCCAACTCACAAAAAGGCATAAATAAAAAATGATGTTTTCTCCTCAGCCATATTCCATATCCGGTCAATGAACGAACTAAACTCAGAAATTTCACAATTAAAAGAACGAATTGCACACTGCGATCCACATCAAAAATAACTAATTTAACTACGAAATTTTATCTGATAATTATAAAATTTCAATAACCAAAACAAAGGATAAATAAATCCAAAAACATCTGATTTGATCTGACAGTGACAAGTGACGGAGGTGATGATCAAAGATATAGAGAGATGGACAAAAAGCCTACTGCTGGTCGGCATCAGTGACAATAATGTGCATGTGCAGCGCGGTGTATATCGGGTTGCATAATTGTAAAATTTAAATAAAATAATATTTAACAATAAAATTATAGTAAACATGATGCAAAAATAATAGCTATTTGCGATATTGTATGAGCTAGCACACAGAGGTCGTTGCGAGGAAATTTGACTGTTACAATCATCGCGACTGCGAAGATCAATTGTGCCCCCCTTCCTTGAGTCTTCACACAGTCTATAACCCATCATACCCCTGTTGTAGAGGGGACAGGGTATTTCCCATCCTCCTCTGACAACAGTTCTTCCTCCGAGAGTACACACCCTTCCACGGTTGGAGTTTGGCCCTCCGTGCCGCTCTTCACAGTCGTGGAGATTGCCTCCGGCTGAGGAATCCGTGAGGTGGAGGCTGGAGGATCTGTCTCAATGTTCTACACCTCTTTAACTTGGTATCTGTAATAGAGGATATGTCCCTCTTTCTCTATTGCCTCCTTGGATTTGAGGTCAATTCCTATTTTGAGGACCTGACCAGGACCCTCCTCCCTCGAGTTGATGACTCGTCAACTCGATGTCCTTACATTGAAGTTCTGACCCTGGATAAGGCTCAGCAGGTAGGTGGTGTCTTTCTCCTTGCTCCTAGGCAGAAAGACCGTGATGGCCGTAATGGAGATACAGGGTGTAGAAGTTGCATATTTATTTCGATTTTGTCCAAATAATTTCTGAAGTAACATACCTACATATTTTTAACTGGTTTGAAGATTTCGTTTGTACCTGCATAAAACTAGTGATTAAAAAATATACATTTACAACATTTTTTCCGTAAAAAAGGTCTCTTGATATAAATAGCTACGAATGGTTCGAATGGAACCAAACCAAACCAAACTAATGGTTCTCGAGATATTTGGAATCGAAATTATCAATAGCTGTGGTCATTGACATAAACTAAACAATTTGACTAAATAGTTATTAGACTGAAATCATAAATTTGAAATGTTTTTGTACTAAAACTTCAAGAGAAACTTTTTTATATAATTTTTTCGAAGAAAAATTTATGATTAATTTAAAAAATAAAAAGTACCCAAATTTATCGTTTCTTACTTACTATCTTACTTAAATTATTTATTTTTAGTCAATAATGACATGTATTGACTATTTCCATCGTGAATATCTTAAGAACGGTTGGTTAGTTAAGAATCGCTCGTAGCGATTTTTACTAAGAGAATTTTTTACGTAAAAAATCACGGAAATGAATATTTTTTCACTCAGTAGTTTTATACAGGTATTGACAAAAATTTATTACTTTTCAAAATAATTAAAACACATGTAGGTGGCACCCCCTACAAATAGGAGTCATATTGACATCAAAATCAAATTCCTCATGTCAAAAAACTCTCAGGCACCAATTTTCATCCAAATATTGACATTTCTTCAGAAATTATTTGGAAAAAAATTAAATAAAAATCAAATTTCTACACCCTGTATGTTCGAAACTAAGCATTTTTGGATATACATTTATACGATTTTTTTTTCTTATTTTAATACGCAGAATATGCTGCCAAAGTTTCCGGAATACAGTTCGGACCACCCTGTATATGATCAATGAGAAAGTTTTAGTCACAACTACGTATATTTTATTATACAGGGTGAGTTTTAAATAAGTGCAAATATTTTTCGGGCTGATATGTCTTGATAAAAAGTACCCAAATTTATCGTTTCTTACTTACTATCTTTAGAATTTAGAATAAGTGGGAGGGGGGTTAATCTCTAGGACCTTAGAGATCTATTGTCTCCCCTTTCTTGAGTTATAACTCATCACACAGTCCCAGGACTTCCTACGGAGACCCGTGTCCCTCACAGTCGAGGAGCTACGACCCAGGCCGGGTAGACCAAACGGTAGCTTGTGTCGCCTGTTGGGTTTAGAGGTAGGAGGTAGGCTCTCGACCCTTGGAGGAGGTGGTAGCTTGTAAGCCACTTGGGGAGGATTGTCTCACGCAAGTGTCAGCCACCTCTCCTATAGTTCTCTTTGGGTTTGGCCCCTTGGAACTTTCATTGTTACTGTTCCCAGTGTCGCTAGGGGATTTCCCCACAGCTTCACCGGTGATGTTTTTATTACTATTATTACCAGATCTCATTGTGTTCCTATGAGTCGCTAGGGACAGTCGGTCCACTTCTACAGAGCCCCGCATGTAGAAGTAAGGGGTAAAATACAATGGGGTGCCCCCCGGTGCCCCAAGGTTGAGGCTGTCCGTAGCCCCGCTCGGTATCGTTATATGTCTTGGTGCAATTCCCTGGCCACGACACTACAGTTAAGGACAAGACGATGAGTGAGATGCTTCTTAGACCAGGCCAAGTGCTAGAGGGGATTCCCCCCAGCACCTGACCAGGAGCTTCCCCACCAACGACAAGGTCTTGCATCTCCTAGGGGAAGTACTTACTATCTTACTTAAATTATTTATTTTTAGTCAATAATGACATGTATTGACTATTTCCATCGTGAATATCTTAAGAACGGTTGGTTAGTTAAGAATCGCTCGTAGCGATTTTTACCAAGAGAATTTTTTACGTAAAAAATCACGGAAATGAATATTTTTTCACTCAGTAGTTTTATACAGGTATTAACAAAAAGTTATTACTTTTCAAAATAATTAAAACACATGTAGGTGGCACCCCCTACAAATAGGAGTCATATTGACATCAAAATCAAATTCCTCATGTCAAAAAACTCTCAGGCACCAATTTTCATCCAAATATTGACATTTCTTCAGAAATTATTTGGAAAAAAATTAAATAAAAATAAAATTTCTACACCCTGTATGTTCGAAACTAAGCATTTTTGGATATACATTTATACGAACTTTTTTCTTTATTTTTATCAGCAGAATATGCTGCCAAAGTTTGCGGAATACAGTTCGGACCACCCTGCATATCATTTTATCCTAATTCTATTTGAACTAAATTTTGTTTTGCATAAAGCAATCCGTGTTCAAAAGTTGTGTAGTCCGTTAGGGAAATCTGAAGTTTGCGTTTTGCTAAATCCTTATTACCTGATCTTCCATTTGTTTGGTACCGTACATTAAGGTGGTTACATGACTATATATTTGAACCATATCATTATCAAATCATTACGAACTTTACATTCTAGTAAGAGATAGTCGAAACACAATTACATTCTTTCATCTAAACTTCCGCATAGAGAGTGCTAAAGTTCCCTCTTTATTCCAATATCCTTCAAGACTGATTTATTTCGCGGCATTGTTATGTTTTTGTTATCTGCAGACGACACGACGCGCGACGTGGTCGGTTGGCCGTCAGCAATGCAGGTCCGCGGATAGGGGTCGATAATCAGTAGGATCTACAACCATCAGTACAGGCATCGGAGGGAGGTCCGTGGATTCGTATCTATCCGAACCTACACATGTCTACATACTATGTCTGCGCCCACTCTCTTATTCCTGTAGCAACTTATGCAGGTCATTGATATGATGGGAGCATAGTTTCTCCGGTTCTTTGATACAGGTTGAGCTTGTTCAGATAGAGTTGAGATTTATGTATAATATATAGAAATATATATAACTGAGATTTATGTATCCCTGACCCCTGACAGTGACAGCTCGGCTGTCAAAATCATCCCTGGTTGGACAGATTATATACACTAGAAAGACCTATATTGTCAAACAAATTGCATAACACAAGTTATCACTCAATAATTAAATGTGTGACAGTGTTCAATTGAAAAAATTATCATAGGATTTAAAAATTATTTTAAATCTGTTATCGGATTAGTTTTTTTGAGGTGACCATCGGCCTGTTCCACTTCGACCGTTTCAGATCTGTTGTGGTACTCTTCTGATCTCTAGATTACATTATCCAGTTCGAAACTTTCAAGAAAACAGCAATTCCAAGAACTTGGAGACTGAAACCTCTTTGTAAATGGCTTATCATTGTCTAATACAAAGATCCTGGTACAGGTCCGCACTGACAAATTGACAAAATCTGCATGCAGTTTTGCCCGTCAATCCTAGCAGAAGGGGAATTAGAGTTATGCATATAATTGGACTGGTAAACATTCTAAAACTTTTGGAAAAGAAATGTGGAAATATGGAAATGTGCAATGCCATCAAAGGAATGATGAATAGTACTCATAATAAACATATTAAGTCTCAATTAGTAGATAAAAAAAAATAACTTACAAAAAACAGAAAGTTATCTTTGATTTCCTAAATGTTACGACAAATTCTAAATAAAGCAAATTAAAATGAATGAGATGGATAAACAACATTTTTTCTATTGGCGTATATAATGAATAATATATCCAACTAGATATCGATTTTCAAAAAAAAATCCAAAAAAAAACATTTTTAAAATAAAGGAGTTAATACATGTGCACACTTAATTCTTCAGATTGTCTATTCTTCTTCTATTCTTCTTCTCTCCTTCTTCGTCGTCTCTTCATGTTTGAAGAATCGTGACATTATGGCTATGTGCAGCTGGTGATTTTGATCTTCCATCGTTGGCGATCTTCCGCTTCTCGGAGATTTCATTGAAATGGATGACCTGTAATATTTGCTATTTGGTCAAGCCATCTTGATGGTGATCGTCCTCTGGGTCTTTGGCCTTCTACTTTGCCTCATACTATGAGTTTTTCAAGGTTGTCTTCACCTCTGCGAGTGATATGACCGAAGTATTGGAGGATGCGTCTACGGCAAATGGTGGATAATCGATCTGTGATGCCGAGTTCATTGAGAATTGACTGGTTTGTTCTTCGAGCTGTCCATGCGATACGGAGCATTCTCCTCCAGCACCACATCTCAAATGCATCTATGCGGTGTCTATCAGCGCTCTTGATAGTCCATGACTCAGACCCGTATAGGAATATGGAGAACACCAAAGATCGAACAAGGGTCTTTTTGGTGTTTAGTTATGTTCCTATCTGTCCATATTTTTCTTAGGCTCATCATAGCCGTCCGTGCCATTGCTATACGCCTTCTTATCTCTGCTTCAGATTGTACTTTATCTGAAACCTATCCACCAATTAAATTATCATATATCATACTTTAAATATATTTTAACATATTTTAACCAAGATCAGGGTTAATTTGTCTGCGATAATAAAATGTCTTAGATAATATAAATTTTTATTTATATTGATCCTTATCAAAAATGTGTAACAAATTCTATTAAAAATTAATTATTTTAGGTGCTTCAGCTGTGCCGACTGCGGCCGTTCCTTGGACTCCACCAACCAAAACGATGCCCCCAATGGCGAGATTTACTGCAGAGGCTGCTACGGTCGCAATTTTGGTCCTAAGGGTGTAGGATTCGGAATGGGTGCTGGAACACTTACGATGGCTTAAACCAAACATTTATTCAAATATTACTTTCTTAATCAATAATCAAATTTATCCATCTGATATAGAATTTAGAAAAAAAGTCTGAGAGTAAAACGTATTATTTCGACAGGCCTGGACAGAACATCACTTTTTGTAACATCTTCACTTTTATTCTCAGAACGTATTATTCACTTGTGAAAGAAACATTGATTAAGACTGTTGTAACATAATTATTCTAGATATAAACAAGGATATCCCTGCTTATTAAAAATGTTGAAAAGAGAAATTGCGCAAACTTGAAGTAACTACTACTCTTTTACTAGTGTTAACATGTAAACTTTAGCTTAGGGCATATTTTTTGAAAGGTATTTTTTTAAAATGATTTTTTTATAATATATACAATTCCACAACTTGACGACGAGACTCAGAGGGAACATAAGACTCAGAAAAACTGGTTTCCGGACGCCAGTACACCATTTTGGATGAATTTCCTTCGAACGACACAGGTCGACCTGAGACATTAAAAACTTTTTGTATATATCTACACCGGCCATTTTTATGGTCTATCGAACGGATGCTTAGCGCTTTGCAAAACTTGTAACGTTTATCGCTCTCAATTATACGATATTTTTGTTTAGATGTTATACTCAATTGTCTATACAATAAACACATTCTAAAATACTCATAGTTTTATTTATATTTTCCCAATCCTAAACTCGATTCTAAGACTCATTTTGGAACAAGAAATTAAATATCTCAATAAAGAATTCAGTATTAATATATAAAACAAGAAGGCCAATGTAACAATAGACTATTTTGAAATTTGAGATTTAAAAAACAGACTCTTTATGGATTGAGAAATTTTTTGAGAGATGATATTTCAGCGTAGGCGTGTTTGAGTGTGTAATACCTATAATGTATGTTAACTGATTTCTAAAAATTGGTAGTCGTTAGGCACCTTGCCAAGAATGAGAAATAGTTCGTTTGTGATTTTAGACGAAAATAAATAAAGAAGTCGCCTTTACAAAAATGTAAATCAACTAATTTTCTGACATTTTTAAATAAAATCACGAAATTAGTAAATAACTACTGATTGTAAATTCGACATTGCTACATGCCCAATAAACTTATGTTCCTTAACAGATTATTAGAATATAATATAATATAATTAAAATATTGAGAGTGTAAGTGTTGAAAAATTTCTATCTTAATCACATATTTTGAATTTTAGTTCGAAAGAAATAATTTTATTCTAAATTATAATTTTTGAACTCATATGTTTGGCACTTATATATGTATGTTTTCGAGGATTGCCATATTTACCTATAAACCTTTAAAAATAATAATGCTTGTGCTGATGAGATAGATGCTGTTGGGAATTCAGAGCTGCAAGCTCACAGAAAATTTAAGTTTTTTTTTTATTTAAATCATTTTAATGACGCAAGTCATTTGATTTTAAGTCATTTTTCGAAAGCTGACTTAAGACCTAAAATTTAAATCTTTTTCAAAATGACTTGCGATTTAAATCTTTATTCCGAAATAGAAAAAGATTTAAGTCTTTTTAGAAAAGGCTTAAGTCAGATTGTTATATATTTTTATGATACATTTTTAACAGCTGTATTCCTTTTAATGTTTGGCACTATTAGGCACCAGCCAAGAAGCAGAATAAAAATAATGCTTAACACTACTAGCAAACCAAACGTTAGTTTTTCGGATCCGGTTTTGATTATTATGTGTTACGCGTGCGTAGTGAGGCTGTTGTCTTTCAAGTGAATCTCCGACGTTATGTAGCCGGAAAGACGAACGAAAGGAATTTATCTCGAATATATTGAAGAGCACCTTAAAATCCTCCAGCCCTTAGCTTATGCCATAGATATATTACATAGTGATCAAAACACATCACCCCTTTTTAATAGACATGTATTCGATGATATCGAAACTGTAATGGTAGTAAGTACTGTAGTACTTACTTAAGTAGGTTCAATTTTATTAAAAAAAACATATTTTTGCGTTTGTAGTTGTACTGAAAATTAATCGTTTTTTCCAATACTTTATGGGGTTTTAGTCTCATCTGTACCAACAATTAAATAATAGTATGGCACTAGTAAGAAAAGCCTAATTGGTAATACTAGAAAATTAATATTAACATTTAAAAAAATAATTAAATTGATTTCTGGTTGTCTTGACTTGAGGATAATTATATTGATTTAAGTCAATTTACTGACTTAACTTGCAGATCATCATGATTTAAGTCAAAAATATAGGCTTAAGTCATAAAAACAACTTAAATTACGTTATATTAAGTCTTTACAAAAATGACTTGACTTGAAATATAATGATTTAAGTCAAAGACTTAAGACTTAAATCATTTTAATTTTAGAAATAACTTAATACTTAACACTTAAGTCGTAAACAACTGTCGCTGCAACAAGTCAGTTTTAAAACTGACTTGTGGCAGCTCTGGTGGGGATAAAATAGAGCCATTTGGCTATAAGGAATTATATCCCAACAGCAATATCAGCACAAGCATTATTATTTTTGAAGATGATGGCAGCATTCCTGTTCAAAGTTTTGACAAACCCCATTTTTCCTGCTGATGCAATGATGATTACACCCACTGCAGACATTCAGGAACAGAATGTTTGATTTTAAAACTCATCGAGTAGTTTAAGTTTCTGCGAGACAAATTATTTTCCTTCGCACCCTTCCCAGACTTCATTGGTGAGGTGGTATCTTTGAGGTGGTAGCTGCTGCTTATGTGAGTAGAATCAACAGTGATAATTGTTGGAGAGGTGTCCTGCCCACAGATGTATCATCTTTGACAATTAACACCGATAGATAACTCAGTGATAAGTCAATCGCAGTCGTAATAATGTCTATCAGAATCTTTATCTGATACTTTTACAATAAATGAGTAAATCCTTCATCATCTAGTTTTTTTATGTAACATGCTAATTAGACGTTTCTAATTACGGTAGTTGCATAAGAAATACTCTTTAGAAAGTGGCCGCAGTCATTTCTTCAGCAAAAACTACGTTTGGTGCAAGTACTCTGGATAGCCGGTCGGGGTAGCTGTTAAAAACAATGGTATTTCTAGGTTCAGTGTAATATCGTTTTACATATTCAACATATTTATAGAGAATGTTTGAAAACGTCTTGCTGGGCTGCCAGGCCGCACTCTGTGTAGAAGAAAACTACCGTCAATTACAAACACCGGTTTCATCAACAACTGCTGTTTCTCTTAATCTTCTGTAGTCAGTGAATAATGGAATAATTAATGGAAAATGGATTTCTTGTTTCCCGCATCATCTTCTAAAACTGAAGGTAAGAATTGTGCCAATTTAAATTCCAAGTAATTTCTCAGGTCTTGGTCCGATTTCTTGAAAAACAATATTCTTCTGTAAAAGTTTCATCTTTACCAATATATTCACCATCGATCCTAACTTTACAATTTTTAATTGAGAAGGGTGCCACTCGAGTTTTTCTACGAAATGAGACGTCTTTGAAGTTTGTATGAATTATTCTTTTCATGCTTTGTAATTTAAACTCATATACTTCGTGACAATTGATACTTTCATCACCTTTTAAGCTAATCGAAGAGCTAAAAGCAGACAATGTATTGGGATTGCCGCTAGATTGCAGCTACAAGATATAGCTTCAACAGCAAATTCAACATAACCATACCAGGAAGGGAAGACATGAAAAAAGATATACCCATTCGAGCTGAAAACAAAAACGTCTGAAAGTGTAGGAGCTGAAATAGTAGGGCCGAAACAAGAAATATCTTTACACGTAAGCCTATCTAATGATGTCACAATTTTCCAGGCGGAAGTAACGGCACCACTATTGTGTAGAAGAAATAATAAGGCAGCAAAAAAACACATCGGTGCACTCAGCGTTAACGGCATTCGGTTCCACGGGGATAACCAAATACCTTTAAATAAAATATACGACGGCCTCCCCATAAGAGCAATGAGAGGATTTACGTCCCAGTATTGAAGGACAGATAATCGAATCTGAATGGTTTCAGGACATAAGTTCATCCTTGTTCAGTCAAACCTCCTACAACACAAGGATAGACTTATGTAGGAAATGCATTGAAATTCTATAGCCATCCTTCAATATCGGGACAGGAATTTAAGCGATACCCTCTGTATATTTTATTTTAACGTATTTGGCTAGACTAGTATGGGTGCACCAAATACTTTGGGTGAGCAACACAATACAGTCAAAGCTGTATTGAATCTACTAAGAGGGCATGGTTACCTGAATAGGCATCTAAAGCTATATTGCAATATTAATAGGGTGAGTTTCCTAAGATGTTCTCTATGGGTATCTCGGAAACTACTGTAGATTAATTGTAGTCCGTTAAATCGGGAAAGAATTGCAGTTTTGTGGGGTCAAAAATATGCGCCTTTCAGATTTTTGAAAAAGTTCATGGTTTATTAGATATTTAGAAAAAACAATTTTTTGCTACTTTAAAAATTGTCCCAATTCCTATGAAATGGCGTTTGCAGGTTTAGGACCAGGAATTAAACAACCTTTTTTTTTAATTGCCGACGTTTCTACTTGTATTTTCGTCTTTATCAAGGCTATTTTCTGCTAAAAGGTCCTTATGTGTCAATAGATTTTAGCTGAAAATAGCCTTGATAAACACGAAAATACACGTCGAAACGTCGGCAATTTTTTGAATAAAAACAAATTTAGTTCCTAGTCCTAAACCTGCGAACGCCATTTCATTTATAATATAAGAACGTAAATCTACCACATTATAATTTATTTTAGACAATAAGTGTTCAGATAAAATTTGTAGGTAATCACATCCCTAATGAGTTTGTGTTCTCAAATTTGTTTTCTAAAGACTATCATTTTTGACATATGACACAAACATATGTTTTTTAGAAACCATAGTTGGCCATGACTTCATATAAAACGCCATTTTTAAGCTTTACAGCGATATAAGCTATAATATATTTTTCGCCAAAAAATAGTTAGCCAATTATAGTTAGAGTTATAGCCAATTCTTATCTTTCTTTTCTAATTATTTCACTTAGTTAAAAAGTTTATTTATAACTTATAAAAAGCATAATATATTTATTATTAAACGGTTCTTTACAATTTACATTACACAAACTAAAACTTAAAGAAATAATATCACTCCATACACTTTAAGTTATTTTAGAAAATGTTTAAAAATCCACCATTGTTTTGAGTACATAAATGCATCTTTTTAAAACCGAATTACTAGCTACTCTCACAAAACGACCGGTCGACTTAATTAAACTTCTCCCGTACCGCCTCTTCGAGTGTCTCTCTTAATTCATCAGTTCTTTTATAAACCTTGTTGTTAACCATACCGCAAAAAAAAATCTAAAATGGATAGGTCAGGTGATCGAGGAGGCCTATGCAATTGGTATCCGTGAGTTTGCATAATTATGCTATAAATAATTTTTAACATTCCTTTCATAATGGAGGTGTCATAATGAAAGTCATGCTGGAACCACTCTATTGATGCGCGAGTATCTAAATTTAGCTTTTCGAATATGTCTTCAAAAACCGTTCTCTAAAAAACGTAAGTAACGTTCACCGGTCAACGTACCCTCGAAAATGTATGGCTAAGAAACGGTGAACCAATAATCCTACACACTTTTCTTCATTTGAAAAATTCATATTTACAATTTTTGTTTATTTTAATTTACAAAGTTTGGATGTGACAGATTCACATTTCTGAGAGCAAATACGATTGAACTTGTTTCCATGGCTAACTAAGTAAAATTGTTTAAAAATGATAAAAATAACTATAACTCAGTAATTTAAAAAAAAAACATATTATAGCTTACATCGCTGAAAAGCTTAAAAAATTGCGCTTTTATGAAGTCATGGTTTCCATTTAAAAAAATATAATATGTTTGTGTCATATCATCAAAAATGACAGGCTTTAGAAAAAAACGGAGGACACAATCTCATTAAGGATGTGATTATCTACAACGTTTATCCAAAAACTTTCTGTCTTAAATAGATTATAATGGAATTAGGGATAATTATTAAAATAGCCGAAATTTGTTTTTTTATCGAAATATCTAGTAAGCCATGAACTTTTTCAAAAACCTGAAAGGCGTATATTTATGACCCCACAAAACTGCATTTTTTTCTATTTAACCGACTCTCTATCTCCAGTAGTTTTCGAGAAACTCATAGAGAACATAGTAGAAAACTCACTCTGTATATTATAAACTCCATGAAAATGTTATTTATGGCCAGCTTGGAGACCGATGATGGTTTGGCCGGCTTTCAGTTGTTCCTCGGAGAAGCCACGTTTGTTCTCGTTAGCTGGTTTGGGTCCTAGGTATGGGCCGGGCCATTCTGGGTGTTTGTTGGTGGCACGTCCAAGGGCGAATAGGGTGTTGGTTACCTGGGCGCTGTCTTTCTTTTCCCACAAGTCAACGGTTTGGAAAACGTCAACGTCAGCAACGCCATATTTTTTAATAGCAGCTTAGATAGTGTCCAGTATCCATATATTATACAGAAAAATATTAACTTTATATTATAAAAAAATAAGCTTTATACCAAAAGATCAAAGACGCATTATCAAATTGTTCATTAGTGAAAATGTGAAATAACCTATTAAAGAAATTTTGATATTGAAATGAATGGACACGAGTATATTTTATTTAATTAAATATTTTCATGTGATATAAATTTAAAGTAAATCTGTATTAAATATAAAATTCAGGTAATGGTATGACGTTTTCATCAAATTCATTACATATTGAATGAAATCACGCAGAACATTATATTTAGACAAAATATAATTAATATCAATCTCCGAACATATATTTATAACAGTCTCTACGCTAAATTTTTTCTGAAACTGAGAATAACACAAACAAAA
The DNA here is from genome assembly GCF_002938485.1 of Sitophilus oryzae. Taxonomy (NCBI): domain Eukaryota; kingdom Metazoa; phylum Arthropoda; class Insecta; order Coleoptera; family Curculionidae; genus Sitophilus; species Sitophilus oryzae. Next base: position 623,050 of record NW_022146030.1, read on the forward strand.
TTGTCATAACCTTCATGGTTTTCATCTCGGTTGTTTTCATAATAAAAGATGACTTTCAAAATATGTAATTTCGTTTTACCTCTCCTGTATCTCTGTTGCCTGACATTAATAAGGTTAAAAGAGATTTCTATACCTAGCCTACATATACAACCTAACTATACAACCTAACCTAACCTAACTTTTACGTAGAATCCAGTAACGGTAGTTGGGTGGGGGGGGAGGGGGGGATTTGTTTCTTAATATTTCCATTTTTTAAAAATTGACCACATGTTAGTTTTTTCTTATTTAATAGTATGAGTATTTAACAAACAACGACAAAAATCATAGTTTTAGATCATAATTCCTTCATATAAAATTCATATTGAAAATCCCTTTCCCACTATTTTATTTTTATAAGATATCAGAGAGATTTGAAGGTCTCGATAATTGCAACATTTTCAAAATAACCAGTTATCATTATAACTGAGGATGTTATAAAATTGACAATTTTGTTTACGGAATCTTTTGTTCACGAAGAAGTGGCTCAGATTTTTTTACTAATAACTGATATAACGCTCTTTTTCCACCAAAAGAGAACACTGTGTTCATTAATATTATAATATTCTGCATATGTCACTCTTGTTAATAGACAATAGTAGTAAAATGTGATGTAGTTCTTTTGTAATTAAACGTGATAAGGAAGACGGTTATCAGAAATTATAAGAATGAAATAGGTATATTCAGGTCATTCACACAGATAAAAGTCGATATATAATTAGAATAAATAAAAATATATTTTTAAGTGTTACATAATATATTCATAAATAAAAAGGTACAAAACGAAGTTAATACACTTCCTTCTCCCTCCTCCGACACCAAATTAAAACCATAAATAAAACGTAATTTTTCGGAAAATTTACTTTCCGATGATGATTTTGCGGCCAGCACCGATGTTCTGTCCGGCTTGGGTGGCACCCTTGTTTTGGCCAGCTTGAAGACCGATGATGGTTTGGCCGGCCTTCAATTGTTCCTCAGAGAAGTCACGTTTGTTCTCGTCAGCTGGTTTGGGTCCTAGGTATGGGCCGGGCCATTCTGGGTGTTTGTAGGTGGCACGTCCAAGGGCGAAGAGGGTGTTGGTCACCTGGGCAATGTCTTTCTTTTCCCACAAGTCAACAGTTTGGAAAACGTCAACGTCAGCAACGCCGTATTTCTTAATAGCAGCTTGGAAGCTAGAAATAAAAGTGTAATTTCATTATCTATATATTACTTTATACCAAAAGATCATAAATAACGCTAGACCAAAAATCAAGCTATATACCAAATGATCAAAAATGCATCATCAAATAATTCTTTACTGAAAATGTGAAATAATAATTACCGAAATTTTGATATTGTTATTAATGGATATATTATATTTGATTTTTTTTTTGTTTGATAAAAATTTATAGTAAAATCTGTATTAAATATGATAATTTGACTAATATGTTGTTAGATGAAATAGCACAGAAAATATTATTTAGCCAAAATATATTTAATATCAATCTCCAAACATTTATTTATAACAATTTCCACGCTATGTAGTAATTCTAGAAAACAAAGTAAATTTATGAAACGAACAGGTGCTAAAATAAAACTAAAATATTCAAGATGTAGTTAAACAACGTGCCAAGAACAAGTCAATTTTTAAGTTTAAATGATTCCACAAAATCGTAGCTTTATTATTAGATCAGCAGATTCTAGAACTCAAATGTTGACATTCTTGTTGACTTGCCGGCCATGTTTTAAAATAGATCGCTGAATTTAACACTAGCTACGTTTATGATCAGTTTCGAAATACTTTCGGTATTTCATTATTGTTTGACTTTTCAAGCATCAACCAAAGATTGAATTATGAGAAGCGTTCAACTAAATAATAACAAATACCGCTAGACTTTTTATCCGAAATTAATACGTACTTGTTGATGTTTTCCATGAATTTGAATTGGCCTCCAGATGTGTTGATTTTGGGAACGGATCCGGGGGCGAGTTTGTTGATGACTTGGCAGAGAATGGTACCGTCCTTGATAACATCTTCATAGAGTTGACCAGGGGGGAATTTAGCTCCCAAGATGGCTTCAACCCATTCTTGGGCTTCTTTGTCTTGTTGGGGACTGCGTTTAGCGGCAAGCTAAGAGAAAAAAAAGCAATTATTAGATTATTAGTGACAATATATTAAAGCACGTTACATTATATTTTTATAAATATTGTTTAAGAATTAAATCATATTTAACAACTCTCCAAATTAGAAGAAAAACTGTTAAAATATTGTTTAATAATTAATTTTATGGTATATTTTATTAAGACTAATTTAAAATCTATAAAATATTTATTTTTATAAAGTATTGAGATTCTGATTGAATCCAGACCTAATAATATAAACTAGATTCAACTATTGTTAATTTTTAAAAAGTTTTAATTGTTTTTAAAAGTTCTCATTTAATAATATTTTGTTATTTTATAATTTTCAAGAATATAAAAAGAGAAGAAGAGAAAAAATAAATTACACAAAAAAAAATAAAAAGTCTGGTTTTGATTTTATTCTTGTTCAACGACAGAAAATAGTTAGCTATGTGAGAAAAAAATCAAAAAGATAGAGATATCAAAACAATTAAATTAAAAAAAAATAAAACATTGATGAATTAAAAAAATTAAACTAAAAATCAAAACCAGAAAATTATTTTATCGAATAAATTGAATTAAAAAAAAGTTCAATTATCCTACCTTAGCCTGGACTTGACGTTCCAAAGACATTTTTTTGTGAGTTTTGCACTTAGGTGATCCAACGAAATGTTACACCCAACTAAACTGACTTCCAAACTAATTTTAAGCTTATATACGAGGTCGTGCTTTCGATCGACCCACCGAATTTCGGAAAACTCACGGCGTCTAATTTTAGAGAAGCGATTCAGTTTTATTTGTTTTAATACAAAAATTTGTAATCAAACCGCTCTGGAATATTTTGGAGACTTATTTGTAAAAGCGTCTCGGACCCGTTGATCATACACACGCACCATGGCATTTTTAAAAATTAGTTTTACGATGGTGATTGACACGAACATTTTATTTCTTAAATAATGTCTGTTAGTAATAAAGTGCTTGTATTTGAAAAAAAAGACTAAATAGTTTGATATTTGGAAGCTTGTTTAGGTGTTGTAAATATATAGAAAAAAAATTTTGTAAGGAAATATGTTTCTCGAACTATTGGTAATGTTGAATAATTATTTAAAGCATTTATTAACAACACATTCAATTTTTCATAGCAAAGAATAACAAAACAAAAAATTACAAAAATATTTTTATAGTTAATTTATAGCTAGCAAAAATAAAATCTATTGAAGGTTTTTCACATTAACATTTAATTTCTTGAATAATATCAATTGGTAATGTAGTGCTGGCATTTCAAAACTGAAACTAAATTGTTATTGGTTTGAAGCTTGCTATGTCTATTGTCCAATAACAAATTTTGTAATAAAATGTTTTAAGTAAGTGTAAATGTTTGAAGTACGTGTGAATAAGTAATAGTGTAGAAAATTTGAGGAATGAACATAATTGTTTTTTGAAAGTAATTAACATACTTTAACTTACCATTAAAATGTATTTTTGTTTCAACATTTTTTGTACTTTTTATTATCATTAATTTTCATTCTTATTTTGACATTTTATCTTCACAAACGCTAACTTAGAAAAAAGTTTGATTAGAAAATCTTGTATAAACAAAAAAATTAGTAAGGACAGTTTTAAATAAAAATTAAAATTGAAAAAATATACTTGATGGTGTTTTACATTAACATTTAATTTCTTGAATAACAGTCCAAGAAAATTGGCATTTAAATACGAAGTTTTGGTAAAAACTTGAATTTTTGATGTAAGTTACTTTAAAAATCATAAAACGAATTGTGAAGGAAATAAGAAAGAAAGAGAAATAAATAAAATTATTTTTTCGAAATTTCTAGAAACTACGACTAGAAAAAAAAGGTCAAATAAAAGTTGTAGAGCGAAAGAAAAATAGAGAATCCAATTTTACATAAAAATGGTCTCTATACTTTTTTGCTCAAATCAAAATTAAGCAAAATAGAGTGGCTAGAAGCTGGAGACAACTTTTATTGCAACATTTTTTTTTCAAAGTCCTTATCGTTTCTCTGAGGTTTAAAAAAAACACTTTATTTATATTTTTCGCCCTTTCTCGGGGTGAATTTAAAAAATCTTAATTAAAATTAAAATTTTTCCAAACAAATTGAATAAAAATGTTAAATATATGAATTTTTCAGCAACTTATAATTTTTTAAAATACAAGTTTTGCAAGGAAATATGTTTCTCTAACTATTGGTAATGTTGCATAATTATTTAAAGCCTTTATTAACTACATATTCAACTTTTCATAGCAAAGAATAACAAAACAAAAAATTACAAAAATAAAATCTTTTGAAGGTTTTTCACATTAACATTTAATTTCTTGAATAATATCAATTGGTATGTAGTGTTGGTATTTCAAAACTGAAACTAAATTTTTATTGTTTTGAAGCTTGCTATGTCTATTGTCCAAAAACATATTTTGTAATAAAATGTTTTAGGTAAGTGTAAATGTTTGAAGTACGTGTGAATAAGTAGAAAATTTGAGGAATGAGCATAATTGTTTTTCGAAAGTAATTAACATACTTTAACTTACCATTAAAATGTATTTTTGTTTCAACATTTTTTGTACTTTTTATTATCATTAATTTTCATTCTTATTTTGACATTTTATCTTCACAAACGCTAACTTAGAAAAAAGTTTGATTAGAAAATCTTGTATAAACAAAAATATAAGTAAAGACAGTTTTAAATAAAAATTAAAATTGAAAAAATATACTTGATGGTGTTTTACATTAACATTTAATTTCTTGAACAACAGTTCAAGAAAATTGGCATTCAAATATGAAGTTTTGGTAAAAACTTGAATTTTTGATATAAGTTACTTTAAAAAATCATAAAACGAATTGTGAAGGAAATAAGAAAGAAAGAGAAATAAATAAAATTATTTTTTCGAAATTTCGGATAAACGATAAGGACTAGAAAAAAAAGGTCAAATAAAAGTTGTAGAGCGAAAGAAAAATAGAGAATCCAGTTTTACATAAAAATGGACTCTATACTTTTTTGCTCAAATCAAAATTAAGCAAAATAGAGTGGCTAGAAGCTAGGGGGCGGCTTTTATTGAAACATTTTTTTTTCAAAGGCTTTATCGTTTTCTCTGTGGTTTAGAACAAAACACATTATTTATATTTTTCACCCCTTCTAGGGATGAATTTAAAAAAATTATAATTGAATTTTAAATTTTTTTAAACAAATTGAATAAAAATGTTAAATATATGAATTTTTCAGCAACTTATAATTTTTTAAAAAACAAGTTTTGCAAGGAAATATGTTTCTCTAACTATTGGCAATATTGAATAATTATTTAAAGCATTTATTAATTACACATTCAATTTTTCATAGCAGAGAATAACAAAACAAGAAATTACTAGAAGCTAAGCCGCAGCTTTTATTGAAACATTTTTTTAAAGTCCTTATCGTTTCCCTGTGGTTTGGAAAAAACGCATTATTTATATTTTTCCCCCCTTCTCGGGGTGAATTTAAAAAAATCTTAATTGAAATTTAAAATTTTCCAGACAAATTTTATAAAAAATTTAATTATTTTTTTTTAAGGTTCACCCCCGAGAAGGGGTGAAATAAATAAATAAAATTATTTTTTCGAAATTTCGGATAAACGATACGGACTAGAAAAAAATTCAAATAAAAGTTGTAGAGCGAAAGAAAAATAGAGAATCCAGTTTTACATAAAAATCAAAATTAAGCAAAATAGAGGTGGCTAGAAGCTAGGGGGCAGCTTTTATTGAAACATTTTTTTTTCAAACACACATTATATTTTTCACCCCTCCTCGGGGTGAATTTAAAAAATCTTAATAGAAATTTAAAATTTTTCAAACAAATTGAATAAAAATATTAAATATACGAATTTTTCAGCAACTTATATTTTTTTAAGCTTCAACTTTCATCCCGTAGCTTTATATTAACCGTATCTCGGTTAATTTTGATCTGAGCAAAAAAAGTATTGAGATCACTTAGAATTTGACGTTCCACAACTTTTATGAACTTTTTTTTCTGGTTCTTACCGTTTCTCCGAAATTTTAAAAAAATAATTTTATTCATTTATTTCACCCCGTCTCAGGAGTGAATTTAAATAATATTGTACAATTCGTTTTTAGATCTTTCAAAGTAACTTATATCAAAAATTAAAGTTTTAACTAAAACTTCTTATTTAAAGGCCTATTTTCGTGGACTATAATATCAATTGGTAATGTCGTGCTGAAATACCAGCCAATACCAAACCAAACCAAAAACTAAAACAAAATTATTATTGTTTTGAAGCTTGCTATGTCTGTTTAATATCTAAAAACCAATTTTATAATAAAATGTTTGTCTAACATTATTGGCTACACTACATATCTCGTAAATTTTGCTATGTATTGCAGAAAGTTTGTTCGAATAAAATTTGGCAAACATTTAAATAATTCAAGGTACAAAATTTTGTCATTTAAAGTAAAAACATATTAATAAACTTAATTTATAATTTTTTACAATTCCTTCCAAATTTCCCTTTAGTTAAAAAAAATAGGAAATATCTGATCTAATTCTAATTATAAGATTTTACAAGGATAATTATCTTATTATTATTTATCTTTCAAGAATTTTTTCAAGAGTGATTAAATTTTCTTTTATATAACAAGAGACACAAACAGGTAAGAACAAACATAATAATTTGCTTAAGTAATTAAGTAATTTTTCTTAGTAAGCATTTTTATTCAAAATTCATCCAGTGTCTGTATTTCAAGATGGATATTTTATTTTATATTGTACCGATAAAAAACAAATCTAGCTTCAAAATATCTGCCTAACTACTTAAGGTTTCTGATAATTTTATTCAAACCTATATTTGAATTGAAGGACATATTGTAATAACAGGATAAGTCACTCAACCAGGAATCAGTTTTATTAACTAGTAACTAGTATTTTTCTTGCCTTTTATCCAACAAATTTGTTAGATAAATACTTAGCGAGTTAAACAAAACTAACTCTAAAAAAACTCTTCAAATTTATTAATAATTAAATTTACACATTTTTTCATAACTGCGAAGCCTAATAATTCAGAATTATGTATTTGAGTTTATAATCATCTGCTGATGATGCTAACATGGTTAGCGAAACGCGCGTCCAGTGTAAAAGTAAAAGTGTTTTGGTGTATTGTGGTGATTTAGTGTAATTTTATTTTGCTGTGTAACACCAAAGGTTCCAACCCTCAACTGTAATAAGCATATCATGTTATTACAATAAGCCCTTCAATTCAATTCATCAAGTAAAACTATCATAAACATATCTTTTTTTCCACTTTACAGAAACTACATTCGTATAAAATTCGGTAATAAATATTTCATATAATCACAAATATAAACTTTCGATATTTATCTAAAAAAATATTTCTAATAGTCATAGTTTAAAGTTGATTCATTTAAGGTTCTTGCAAACTGTCCATATCTTTTCTTGTAAATTATTAATTGTAAAAAATAAGAAATATGTGAATAGAGTTATGGTAAAATTTTAAAATTAGTTTGTAGATGATTGATTCAATCATATAATTACAAAAGGATAACTGTTTTGTATGAAGATTAATTTAGAAATTAATTTCTATCCTTTTATAAAACAGGCTTGGTGAATTTAAAATACAATAATTATTCTTATGTGGATTTTTGTATAATAATATATATTTTTAAGAATTAAATACTCATTTACAATATTTTTATGCATTAAAATTGTTAAGTAATTTTAAAGAATAAACACATATGTATTAACATTTTACTATATAACTTCATTTTATTTTTCTTTGTATTTTCTATATTTTGCTTTATTAGTCTATTCTATTTTTATGTATTTTATCTTTTCAAATTTAAATTAGAAAAATTTTAATTAAAAATGTTGTTGGTATGAACTAAAAAGTATTGAAATTGAAATACCTATTTGTATACAATTTGGTAAGAAATATTTAAATAAATTAAAATATATTTTTTTGGCGAGATTTTTGAAAATGTATTCTGAGAGAATTCATTTTGTAGAATGTAGAATGTTTAGGAGGAGAGTTAATCACCGCGACCTTACATATCTATTGTGTGTTCCCCTTTCTTGATTTATAACGATTTATAACTCATCATACAGTCTCAGGGCTTTAACAAAAGCCAGTATCTGAGACGGCTCCACAGAGGCCAGTGCTCTACATCCTCGATATCAGCCGTACCAAAGTTCATGGCACAAATAGTCGTCGTCTCAGCACACTCAGTGATAAGGTGTTCTGGTGTTTCCCCATTTTCCCCACAGAATCTGCATTCGCCGTTATTTCTCAGCTTCAGCCTACTGAGATGTTCGTTGAGCAGACAGTGTTCTGTTAGAAACCCCGTGACAATCCGAAGATTGTTTTTACTTAAATCAAGGAAAACCTTTGATTTTTCTCTGTCGTAAGTTCTGGGGAACTTTTTCGGGTGTCTTAGACCGTTGGAGGACACCCATCCCAGGTTACAGATGGAGTCTTCCTGATTCTTCAGTTCTGCTTTCAAGCTACATCATTTGCTTTCTTATTGCCTTCTATCCCTTGGTGAGCAGGCACCCAGAGTAGGAGGACTTTATTTTCTTTGCCTAATTTGTTGAGTTTCTCTAGACATTCTTTGACCAACTTCGAATTGATGGTTACTGAGTTGATCGCGTTTAGTGCTGCTTAACTATCGGATAGGATGGCAATTTCCTGTTTTTGATAGTTCCTATCTAAGATAAATTGTACGCATCTTTCGATAGCGTAAATTTTTGCCTGAAGGATACTGGGGTAGGTGCCCATTGGTTCGGAGTATTTAGTTCTCGGCCCAAATACTCCTATCCCTGTCCCTACTTTGGTTTTAGAAGCATCAGTATACCACGTTATGGTTATGTCTTTTACAAGCCGAGTAAGGGCGTTTCTTCCTTCCGAGAAGCCATTTTAGTTCACATAATTTAAGGCTGATATAATGTATAACAATTAAAGTCTCGTTTAGAACTGTTGACATATTTTTTTAACTTATAATAAAAGGTATATATTATTGTATATGTATTTATATATTGCATATTTGATTTATGTATACGAGTATTATAAAAACTTTTAAAAAACGTTTTTTTAACAAACGTTTGCGACTCGACATAAAATAAAGGTTATTTTAAGATTTAAATATCCATGTATGAAATAAAAATTGTAGGTACTAGTTTTCTTTTTTTAAAATCGATCAGAACTTAATTTAGTATAATACAAAAAAATAAATTTTAGTTTTCAATATTTTTATAATGTATTCAGGAATCATATATTTGAGTAGTTTGAAAAATGCATTGCCAAACACTAAAACATTAAAATACTTTATATTAGAATGTAATTTTATTCCTAGAAATTATTGGAAAGGAAGGAACAAACTAGAATCTACACATAAAGACTAAATTAGGGCAACGGCCCAGCTACGTCGAAACACCGGTTCCCATTAGAACACCGAAGTTAAGCGACGTAGGGCGATGCTAGTGGATGGACGGGTGACCGGTTCGAAACTTTGCATCGTACTGTTGTCCAAAAGGGAAAAGTCTAAAATCTATTGATACACACTGCTCATTCACGCCGGTTCAAGGCCGGATGAGATCGGATATCTCGTGAGTAAGAGTTAATTTAGACACTTCCTAAGTCGGTAGGCCATTGACCATGATTGGGCCGAGGAGCGCGGTTCGGATTCCACGTAAACATGTAGGTCCCGTCCAGTTTAGCCATTGCAGCAGAAAGGAGACGTTAACTTGAACCTCAAAAAAAAAGACTAAATTATAATATTTCATTTATTTTTATTTATACATAAATTGACTAGACAAAAATTTGGTAGTGTTCTTGACTAAGCTACTGCATGTTTTGAAACAAGAAAATCACAAAAATACTTCTAAATTCTTTAAGTTCATTAAAACAACGTTAAAGAAATGTTGAAATATAAAATTACATCGTATTTACTTAAAAAAATTGTGTTGAAAATAAAAAATAAATGTTAATACAGCTTAATATATAAATTTCTACTCATTGGTAGATTCGTATCTTCGATTTTTACATATGGTTTTTTTCTTTTATACTGGACATCTAATTATCTCAGCAATTTGATAATAATTCCATTGAGAACATATACAAAATATTTACAAGAATTTACATATTTATATTAAAAATCACATAGTAAAAACATTTCTTTTTCTCTAATATACTAAACTTCTACAAATTACTACAAGTAATAGAAAAATTAATTCATTACTGGTTATTTTACATTTTATTTTATTAACTTAAATTAGTTCATTTAATAGTTACAAATAACAAAAATTTGTAATTATGAATAATGTTTTTTAAAAATATGAATTCTTGATACGCGGTATCAAATTTAAATGCTACAAATATACCTAATATATATTTTATAGGATTATCAAAATTGAAATAAAGATTTAAAAAAATTAATAACAATTTAAAAAGTATATTCTTACTCCAACAAAAAGGATGAGATTAAAACAATCTCTAGTAACACTAGTAATATTTATAAATTTAATTGCTTTTTAATCTGCGATTGATGATTATTTAATTTAAAAGAATACTTATTTATTTACATAAACATATATGTAAATCTTGCAGCATATGTAAAGCTTCTTTGGGGTGCAGTCCCACTAGTTCCTAGATTTTTTTTTCTCGCTAGTCAGTCGATACTACTGTCTGCCTATACATATATGTATAAGTATTTTACAACTAAAAATATACGGAAGATCGTAGTTTAAAGGCTTGTTTGTGTTTACTACATTATCAAGGTTTACACTTGGTTTACCAAACTTTCTAAATAAAATTTAGATACGGTTTGTTTATACTTCTGTATGCATATATATAAAAAAAACTGTTAAAACCGTAAATAATTAAATATTTTTAAGAATCTATAGCTAAATTATGAACGTAGCATTAAAGTATTAAAAAAAAGTCTGCTCTTAATATGCCGCTATTTATGCACCAAAGGCATTAGTAGTACGATAATGCCTGGAGACCGAACAAGAAATAGATATTTGTAACAGGCTGTGCATTAACATAATATACTAACGTCCATTATTCATACAACATTTTGTTTTTGTTAATACTTTGTAACGCCAAAATTTTCCTGAATTACAAGGTATTTATTATCAAAAATATTGAGAGGCGTTATATATTACAATCTCTCCAAAAAAATCCTATATGGGTATTTTGCCACTGCAAAAATATCTACAAAATAAAATAGTTATTTTTTTTTTCAAAAAAGAGTTTTTTTTTCAATAAAATAGTTATTTTTTTTTTTTTTCAAAAAAGAAAAACTATTTTATTTTGTAGATTTTCTTGCAGTGGCGAAATGCCCATATACGATTCTTTTTGGAGAGATGAATCCGCCACATAGGTATAGACAATTTTAGATTAGAATGTTCTATAAAATGGAGCATAAAATCTATGAGCTTTTTGGTAAGTAGTAAATAACTAGGGTATTTGTTCCTAGTAGTATAAGTACTAGATAATTAAAATATAAATTTAAAGTTTGGTTGTGAAAGTATTTTTTTAATAAAAAAATAAGTAAAATATATAGAATATCAGAAAAAATATGAATTCAAAAAATTCTAATTTGTCTTAGCTTAACAGTATAAAAGTAGCATTTAAACAGGACACCAATAGTACAGAAAATAAAACAGTTTATATCAGAATATAATTTTTAAACTCCTACCCATACTCAGCCATTCATAACATAATTTATGCAATTGTAGATAATCTGATAGATTTCACCATTAATAGCTTATTTCCAGAAGAAAATATTTAAAGCTATTAATCAGGAAACCCACTTTCTCTGTATGTAAATACTTTTGATGTGTGTTATGAGTGTTTTGCAAGTACAGGAGGTGGATTTCATTACTTTTTTTAAGGTGGCACCTTGCTGGTCGCTTTATTTAGATAAATAAATGTTTTTATTTAAATAAATAAAGGGACCGTACTAGCTAAGGATAAAACGTTGTACCGCTTGTACAGCGAAAACAGGTTTGTTGGTAAACAAATTTCTGTCTTGCTTGATCTTGGATTCTACACAAATTTGTCTAGAAAAATAGTTACAATGGTAAATAAAACCATAAATTATCAATTTTAGTACAAAAATTAGGGTTTTTGCTCGAAAACTCTCGAGAGATTTATCTTTAGTCGAGACCAGAAATAAATAACTCAACGCCTCGTGAACTTAAGAAATCAGTTCCATGCGAATAATAGATAATATCCAAAGTCAAATTCCAGTGCAATTCAGACTTTTTTCCGGAGGAATTTTTCGACATTGCAAAACCAAGGACCTTAAACTCGATAATGATTTACTGGAATTTCAACTAAAAAAGTTCATTCAAACAGCTGTAGTCATTACTGCTTTGTACATTTTTTCAATAGTAAGCGTTCGTTGGCCAGTATACTCAACTAAAAAATACTAATTTCAGTTATTTCAGTCTACTGGAAAACAAACGCTTACTTTTGAAAAAATGTACAAAGCTGTAAATACTATAGCTACTATGACTATAGTAAGCCAACATAGACAGAGAATGATCGTGTTTTCTCGTTATCGAAAAACATTGTCACTAAAACAAGAAACCGCCTCAGATGACGCTGTTAATGCCCTTGTATTTCTGAGAGTTTATTTTATAACGAAAAAGCTTTGAATAAAAAATTTGATTTCTTTAGAGGAGTTTGCAGCTTACTGGTATAGTTTTAGTTGGCATACTATGCTCAAATTTAAATATTACTATTGAAAGCTAATAAGGATTTGTTTAACCTTTTATGCCTCTATTATTGGAAATCAGCCTTTCCAGTAATAAAAAAAACAATCCTGAAAAATATAAATAGTTTTGATAGTTTATAAAAGTTTCTACTGGAAAAAAGCTATTAAAGGTTACAAAATCACCAGTTATGATGTTTTTGATGCTAAATTTTAATTAATATATAATAATATATAATTTTTGCTCTTTCAATAAGATACAAAGGTTCGTAAATATCAAATTAAAAAAATACGTTTAAATAATTACATTTAACTTACAAAGCGATTCTGACAGTTTAATATACAACTACTTAGTAAATTATCTACTTCGGTATACAAAAAATTCATCCGTATACAAATCGTATATCTAGATAAATTCAGTATTAAGACGGATCAAGATTAACTCTACTTGTTACTTATTAACCTAAATGTAATTTATATTCATATTTACACATTGCAAAATAATTTTAAGTGTGCTGTGCTGTGTATAAAATTAGATGACAGAAGGTCAATTGATTTGCAATCGCAAAATTCAATAGGTCTAAAAAAGAGGGATGTCTTCTACGAAAAACAATATGGTGGCAAAAATTTCCTAGAAACTTAAAAACATTCCAATTACCTATACTTACATAAAATTAACCAAAAAATTTCTAAAAAATATTTGGATAAATGGAAATGAAATCTTTAAATAAAAACGTTTCAAAATCTATCACATATTTTTTTGCAGATAACATACGGAATTCGGATGCCTGATAACGGCTTGTATTTTATGTAATTTTTTTTTAGATGTCGGCTATCGAAATATTCCCTGACTCGTTTTACTAAAAATGCAGTTTATAAATAAATGCAGGACTTTGTGACAAGATTTTATATTAGAAATTGTAACAATACAATATAGTTTCTATTATTATTAGTAGTAACAATATAACCTAGTTTATATCTTTACCTCAATTTTAATCCCTTGAAAATATTTTTTAAACCCTAACTAATAATACACTCACAGGCACGAAAATCGGACACCGGATGATTTTTAAGCGATTTTTAGCTAAATTATTTGACTTTTTATGTATCTCTTTCTATATTAAAAATGACAGTTGCCATCTGTCAATTATACGAGAGAAAAAAAAAATATTATTTTGATGACTAATATTTTTTTTATAATTTCTTTTTTTTTAATTCTTTAATAATGCGTATTCTGAATTGGGAGAAACTTCTAGTGGCGTACCTCAAGGGAGCATTTTGGGGCCTATATTGTTCTTGATTTATGCTTTTGACTTGCCTAAAGCAGATGAGCGATGTCATATACACTTGTATGCAGATGATGTCCAACTGTATCTAGACTGTTCCATTGAGGGGGCTCGGGACACTATAGATGTTATCAACAACGACATTCGCATGTTCTCAGACTGGTGTAGTGAACATGGATTGAGAATAGATCCAACCAAAACTATGGCTATTTGTATTGGCAATAAAAAAACTAACACATATCTTACGTCCAATTTAAATTTAAATATTGATAATGTTATACTTCAATGGACTAACAGTGCAAGGAGCCTGGGTGTCGACTTGGATAATGACTTGAGCTTTTCGAATCAGTGTAGTAAAGTCTATCAAATGTCCATGTTTAATGTCAGAATATAAGTCAATATATTCAAGTCGATATCCTCATATCGATTCTTGCAGCCAAGTATATTATGCATTCTTACCCAAATATAATAAGCTATAAACACCAGAACGCCGGTATGAGGTTTGTGTGCAATTTATCTTATCAAGATCATATTAGTCCTCACCTAAAACGTTTAAAGGAACCAGAGATGCGCGAAAGATTGGAATATTTGTATGTGATGTTATTAAATAAAATATTTAAAAATAAAATCTCCATTTACTTAATAAAATTAATTATTAATAGATCTCAAATTCATAGTGTCAACATCAGAGTTAATTATTTTACAGTCCCTCAGCACACTACATCAAAATACAAAGATGGTTTTTCCTATATGGCTCCTATCTTATTAAATAAATTTATAGATGACTTGAATTTGCCTTATACACAGTTACAGTTTAAAAGTAATGTACGATCTAAAATTGGGATGTCACCATATTTCAATTAATACCTTAGGTTTAGAATCCTAGTTTTAGTTTAATTTTTTTTTAATGTAATATCTAGGTAAAGTCTAGGAAACATGTTTTTTATTAAATTTCATAAGGTGGAGTGGAAGAATGGGTAACACCAAATCTCCAACCTTTTTGTGGATTATGGATAATTATTGTCTTCAATTTGTTATATGTTTGTACTTTTTTACATTTGCACAATAAACATTATTTATTATTTCTATTATTATTATAATATTTGAGACTAAAAAGTCAAACAATTTAGCTACAAATTGCTTAAAAAATCATCAAAATCTACCAACTAGAATAAAATATATTAAACTTTAAAGACATCAAAATAGTTTAATGTGTCCGTTTTTCGTGCCGGTGAGTGTATATATGTATACAGGTTGTTAATTTGTTTATTACTCGCGGCAAGAGCTTTATGGTTGAAACATGGCAACCTCGCCCCGCTCGTCGATAGACGACGCGACGGGACGAGTCGGCAGAAAACCCTATAAGCGCATGCGTTCTCACACAAATAGATAATTTGTGTATTCGACAGCCGTCTTTGATGCTGTTTTTTGTTTTATTCATATGGTATTATTTGAATAAAACTTTCTAGAAGATTGATTTAATATAAAAAGCATAATTTTTTTGGCATATAAAGTGATTCTAATGAAACTTGATTTAAGATTTTATTACTAGGAATATTGCTGGAGATGACTAGCTCGAGGTTAGGTTTATTTTTTTATCATTATTCTTATTGAAAATATTGTAATATAACAATATTCCCAATAAGAATAATGATTAGAACATAAAAAGTAATTCTCCAGTTAGTGTTCCATTTTATGGTATCTATAAACTATATGGCTGTAATTCCATTTCTTTCCACTATTAGTAATTTTATTAGCAAATCTATAAAAGTAAGATAAATGGAAGATCTATAAAATTCATTCAATGTTTACATGTATAATGTTATTACAATTGCTTACAAATTTAATTAGATTAAATACAGAATAATATATATTTTTGAAAAAATTTCTTGTTTTTTACAAATAATATAATAAAAATTACAATGGCTTGTTCTGTTGTTCTGAGAATGTAACTACGTTAGCAACGAAGATGTTAGAAATAAAATTGAAATTGTTTACTAGTCTATATAGCAAATTAGGAAATAAATTACTCTTTGCAAGAATTCCTTAGGTAGGTTGCGATAGCAAACGCAGATATCTAAAATTATTTTGCATGTATATTACACTTGTATTGAAACATGAATCATTTTTTCATAAATAATCTACAGGAATTAAAACAAATGATTTGCTGCTGTGGGTTTCAAATGATCTCCCAACAAGTAAGATGCTGCGCTGCTTGAGCCTAAAAGTGACGTAAATGGAGATGATAGCGCAGCTGCAGCAGCTGCGTGGTGAGACTGGAGATGACTAGGCTGAGAGGACAAAACTTTGTTGGCTTGTTGCACTAGAAGAGCGGTGTTGCATGATTGGGGGCTCATCGATGACCATTTGTTGTTATTCGATATGGAGTCGTCTGAGAGTTTTCCTAAAAAAAGAAAAAGTTTTAAATGGAATCTAGATTGTTTATAATTGTTTATTATTATTATTATTAAACCAGAACAACTTCTTCAAAAAGAAGAGAACTAACTCAAATCAGGTCTTGTAATGCCCATAGCAATGTTAATGTATACAGTAGTAATATTATAGGCTACTACCAATAAAAATATTAAATCATAATATACATATATTTGATATCAATTAAACTTTTAGTTACGCAATCGAGTGCGCGATTTTTAAATTCATTGTTGCCAACCATGGACATATTCGGCGCCGGGTTAACTAACTGGAATTTAAACCTCCCGCTGGTGATTCAGGTGGTAGCTCTGCTGTAATAAATGTCAAGTTGCCACATTTATTTATTTATTTCCTGACATTGTTATTAGTTTTGACACTTTAGTACATTACGAGTATTTTAAGTAAAAGTAGTAAGATTTTAAGTAAGATTTTTTGAATTGTCAAGTATTTCAAAAAAATAAAAATATTTTATTACAGATGTTTAAAACTTGTATAGTAGATCTGTTTCTCTAATATACAGGGTGGTCCGAACTGTATTCCGGAAACTTCGACAGCATATTTTGCGGATAAAAATAAGTAAAAAAGTTAATTCGTATAAATGTATGTCCTAAAATGCTTATTTTCATTCAACTCAGTTAACAGCGAGAACCAAAAAGTTAAGAGGCAACAAAGCAATGCGATTTTTGAATGTCCGGAGTGCGGTAGACAAATAACATCACGTATTGGGCTTTTCAGTCACAGAAAGGCTCATGAAAGAAAACGCCTTGCGTGACCATCTTCTGATGCGTGTCAAATACTCGTCAGCGAGTAATGGCAGTATGTATATGTATATGTATAGTTTCATTAGGTGTAGAAGTTTCATTTTTATTTCAATTTTTACCAAATAATATCTGAAGTAACGTCAATATATGGAGGAAAATTGGTGTCTGGGAGTTTTTTGACACGAGAAATTTGATTTTGATGTCAAAACTCCTAATTGTAGAGAGCGCCACCTACATGGGTTTTAACTCTTTTGAAGAGTATTAACTTTTCGTGCGTACCTGTATAAAACTACTGTGTGAAAAAATATAAAAAACTTACTCTTGGTAAAAATCTCTGGGAGCAAGCGTTCCCTAGATATTTAGAATAGAACCATAGATAAAAGAAAATAATCTACTATTAAGAAATAGAACTAGTAAATACATGTCATTATTGACAAAAAATAAACACATTGAGTAGATAGTTATTTGACTGAAATAATAAATTTGGGAAATTTTTTTTTTTTTAATTAGTCATAACTTTTTCTGCGAAGAAATGATGATAAAACAGTTTCTGTTAAACTTTAGTTATTATAAATATATATTTTTTTACTCTGTAGTTTTATACAGGTACGGATGAAAAGTTATTACTCCTCAAACCAGTTAAAAATATGTAGGTGGCGCCCTCTATAAGTAGGAATGATATTGACACCAAAATCAAATTTCTCATGTTGAAAAACTCCCAGATACCAATTTTCATCCAAATATTTACATTACTTACATATTTACAATTATTTGGAAAAAAATCGAAATAAAAATGAAACTTCTACGCCCTGTATCTCCGAAACCAAGCATTTTAGGACATACATTTATACGAACTTTTTTACCTATTTTAATCTGCAGAATATGTTGCCAAAGTTTCCGGAATACAGTTTGGACTACCCTGTATATTTTGATAAATATGATTCCTTTGTTTATACCCTAAAAGGGTATGGTCCAAAACTATTTACACAGCAAATTATGTGAACACCAACCATTTATTCAGTATCTTTCTTAATTTCTCTGTCGATAGAAATTTTTTTGAATGAAGTAAAATTAGCTCATCGTTTACATGTTGGTGGAATTCATCGTTTATAGTAAAATTCAGGATTTATGTTGAGACTGAATAGTTTACTCTTTAAATCATCATTAAATTTCTTTCTAGTGATGTACCAGCATCAACTGCGCTTCTGAATCTTATTTTCAAATGTCAGTATCACATTAAGATAAATGTTGGCCCGATATCTCTCCAAAGTTGTCTTCATATATAACTTATTTTGTATTGTTTACCATGCTTTGACGCACGAGCTAGCGAGAAAAAACGTGGTAAGAATCGGGCAAACACCAAAAAACATTTGATTTAAAGCTAAGAAAAGCATTATAACTTGATAATGTGCCTGTGTATCACTATCCTCTGGTTGTGTGCTAGGAAGTAAATTTTTATGCATATTTTCATCGATAGGTTTTTAGCTTCCGAATCACGGTCTAGGTAAAGCATTTAGCTTATTTGCTAGCCCAGAATTATAATTATTAGAGTTAAGCAACTCGCATTTTTATTGGAGGACATCGTCATATTTATTTCAAATCAATAACACACACAACAAGAAAGGTGGTATATGCTTTTTACCATACCATCATATTATATAGTATTTTTCGACGCTGATCACGAATCCGCTATCAGAATTACGCCATCACGTCTCATTTTTTTCTAACCTCAAAATTTTTATGAAAATCCGGGAAAATTCAGGAAAATGTGGTAGGAAAAAATAAAAATAAATTCTTACTTAAAACTCCAAAGTTGTCTCCATATATTACTTACTTTGTATTGGTAACATAAATTGCGTGTTTTTACAAACAAAATACATTTTTTAATTTAATTTTTTGATCTATAAACACCATATTATTATATTAAGGTAATGGATTTAGTTCTAAAATATTGTGTCCTTATTATTTACTAATACTATTAAAAAAATAAAATGAAATACCATACATTCAGAAATGTGTACTTATACATTTAAATTCGTTTTCAAATTATTTATTTGAAAATAAAAAAAACATTCATTAACGTTAAGTTCTTAAAAATCAAGGTTATAAATAAATCGCTGGTAACAAGCATCGAGACCGCAATACGTGGCAATACATCATAACATTTTCTGACCGAAAATCGAAAGGGACAATATTATTTTTATATTGGCGTGATATAAAGTGTGCGCGAGCATCTGGCAGACTTCAAAAGGTTCCATGTGTGTTATTCATTTTTGTTAGGATAGCCGTCCTTAGGGATTGCTCAGGATTGGATCTAGGGCAGTTTGCTGCTAGAAAATTTATAGAATTTTGATCCTTGAGATTTGAAAAAAATGCTTGTTTAAAAGTGATAGACAATGTTTTATTTAAAATAAATCTGTTATGTCGAGTGGTAATGTCTTTATGATTTAATCAACTATGACGTTTCGGAGAATCTTTGTTATCAAATAGACAAGATATCAAGTAGATTTTTATTTGAGCTTCTCGGTACAACAGTTTTACCAAAGAATGCAATAAGATACCTTGGAGTTTGGCTTAATTCAAAGCTCACATTTCGGCGAGCATATAAATCAAGTTATACGAAAGGCGGAAAGAACTTTGACCGCACTGGGTAGGCTGATATCTAATGCCGCAACCGCACATGCGGCATTTTGCGATCTCCGATCGGGGCTTCGCCTATTTCTTATGTGTTTGGATGGGAAAGTCAGAGTTCGGCGACTCGATCGGCGACGAGAACGAGCGCTCGTCTCTATGTTGTGTTGTAGGAGGGCCACTTGCTTCCAAACGTAGAATCCTAGCCTGTGTAGCACACTCTCAACTGTTATATGTCGCACCAGTATGGCACCTCGCAATATCAGAGGAATATATAAGGCAAAAACGTAAAGCTATACACCGTAAATTGAACCTCAAGATCTGCAGTGCATATAGAACCGTCTCCGCTGAAGCATTAAATGTAATATCCGGGGTGCCGCCTATTCACCTACTTGTGGAGGAGAGAAGGAAGAGATTCTAAGAGACATCAACAACTGGAGGCAAGAAGCATACTGATGAATGAATGGCAAAAGGAGTGGGATCTAGATAGATATGGTAGATAGACACATGATCTCATACCAGACATTAATACCTGGTTAAACAGAAGTTTTGAGAGACGGACTATTTCCTAACTCAGGTATTGACAGGGCGCGGATGCTTTAACATATACATATACATATACTATAGGTTTTAACAACTATTTGTATAAAAGGAAGAAATCCACTTCAAATTTGTGTGTGTATTGCAAGGAAGTTGACAGTGTCGAACGCACACTAGTCCTCTGCAATGAATGGAAGCAGTTTAGAGAGTCATTCCAACGGGACAGTGGTGGACAAGCCTTTAATGCTAAAAATACGATGCAAGGGCTGCTAAGCGGTGAAACATCATGGAAAATTACATATAGATGCATTCGAGAAATAATACAAACCATAGGAAATAGAATGCGGGGCATAACCGCTGAAGTAATGCGCAAGCGGTTTCCAGCTGGATAGAGCGTTGGAATGCGAGGATTTTTTAGTCGATAAAAATAATCAAGTATATTGTATTTATTCTACCATTGAAAAGTCATTCACCTGAGATACACACAAGGACTCCTGGGCTGGAACTCTGTAACTAAATAGCGATCGGTAGCGATAAACAATACTGACCTTGGTCGTACAAACTAAACGGCAAGCGACAGTGTTCTTCATCGCTACCGATCGCTATTTAGTTACAGAGTTCCACCCCTGCATTCATTATCTTTAAAACAGCTTTAAAAGTCGTTGATACTTTAATGTTAAGTTGGCTGACAACATTATCATTTTTGTGAATTTTCATTTTTCTGATGCGGTCCCCTGTGGACAACTCTATCTTTTAACTGAATTTAGTGCTGATAAGCTTATGAAGTTATATGCGGTTTACTTAATTACTCACCCAACCGCCTAGGTAAAAGCAAATAAATAAGAATTCATGATGATATTTTTATGTTGTGCGATCAAATATTAATCTAGCATGAAAACTAGGATAAATTTCACGTACTAAAAATAGTAGATAAGTTTTTTCCTTGTAGAGGCTGAACCCACTATCCAGAACTCACGAGTCGTCACTGATAATAACTAACATGGTATATGTATGTCTTAACTTTCTTTTGCAGAAAGCCTTTTGGTTTCGACTTTAGTAAAACAAAATTTATATTAACATTAAATGCAGTATGAAATAGCGTTCGCAGGTTTCTTTTGTTAGTAATTAAGCAGCTTATCCTGATAGTCTGGGTACAATTCACAACATAATTATTTTTTTAGTGTATAAATTTTATATTATTGTTTAGTGTGTTTAATGTCTTGTCCATATAGAGAGAATATTATGTGTAGTTTTGTGAATTGTACCCAGACCATCAGCATAAGCTACTTAATTACTGACAAGAGAAACTTTTAGCTGAACATAATAAAATTTATATAACCTCGTTCGATAACAAAATACTTTCTGGTTTTCTATTAAAATAAAATTTTATTCGCAAAGCAAGCTTGAACGTTAAATGGTTATCGATTGTTATTTATTTAATTTCTATTTATTATTATTATTTGTATTTATATTAGGATAGAACGTTCAATCACCGCGACCTTACAGATATATTGTGTGTTCCCCTTTCTTGAGCTATAACCGGTTATAGCTCATCATACAGTCTCAGGGCTTTGACAAAAGCCAGTATCTGAGACGGTTCCACTGAGACCAGCTCTCCATTTATATGGCACTAACGGTTGTCCTCTCGGCGCACTCATTGATAAGGTATTCTGGTATTTTCCCATTTCCCCACAGAATCTGCCTTCGCCAATGTTTCTCAGCTTCTAATAATACTGAGGTGTTCATTGAGGAGATAGTGTCCTGTTAGAAACCCCGTGATTAAATCAAACCCCAATACAAATATTGTTTATACTTAAATCAAGGAAAATCTTTGATTTTTGTCAGTCGTAGGTTCTGAAGAACTTTTTCGATCTTAAAACGTTGAAGGATTCCCATTCCAGGTTACGAATGGAGTCCTCTAGGTTTTTCAGTTCCGCTTTAAGCTGGTTTCGGCTTCGGAAGCAGAACGGCTCTAGTCCAGTTAGTGGAGTGTTCGCTCCTTTTCTAGCTAGATCTATTGCTTTTTCATTGCCTTCTATACCTTGGTGAGCGGGCACCCAGAGTAGGAGGACTTTATTTTCTTTGTATAATGAACAAATTATGCAAAACCTAACCAGCTTCTCTAGACATTCTTTGACCAACTTCGAATTGATGGATACTGAGTTGACCGCTTTTAGTGCTGCTTGACTAGATTTCTGCCAGAAGGATGTTAAGGTAGATGCCCATTGGATCAGAGTATTTAGTTTTCGGCCCAAATACTCCTATCCCGGTCCCTGCTTTGGTTTTAGATACATCAGTATACCACATTATGGTATGGTCTTTTACATGCTGAGCAAACGTTTCTCTCTTCCAATCCTTTTTATTGCTCAATACTAGAGTGAGGTGTTTCTCAAAGTTGTAAATTCTTGGTATGTCATCCACTGGGAGTTGGCCCCTGACCTGAAAATTTTCCCAGTACCGAATCCGTCAATCATTATCAAGCTAAATATAAAAGTATTAAAAGAAAATGGTAAATTAATTTACGATTCTTCTTCGATTATAAATTATAATTTAAATTAATTTTACGTTTTTTAATTATAATTTAAAAAAATGTAATATTTTAAAGCGGATTATAAATATTTAAACGCATAACAACTATAGAAAGATATACAGGGTATGACAGAAATAAGTACAAATATTTTAAGGGGTGGTAGATCTCGATAAAAGAAACATATTTTTTCTTTATCGTTTTTCAGATAAGTCCAAAATAACGGAGTTAGGTTAGGTTATTTTACTTTGAAAATTTCCAAAAAAAAAACGATTTCTTGCTAAAATTTTGAGAACTCGATCTTTTCTAGATTTTCTTTCTTATAAATTTAATCTAATACCTATGTTGCCATATTATCAAGAAATTATGTTTTTTAACTAAAAAATAAAAAAGATTCCAAGAAAATTTCAAAAAATTTCGAATTTTCAAGTTTTTTTTTCGCGAAAGAAACCTCATAGGCGTGTTTCTGGGGTTGATCTATACTACCAGTTAAAATACTTGCACTTATTTCTGGGACATCCTGTATAACAAACTTCATCACAATAAACCAAAACACTTTTCCTTTTTAACATATGACATTCACTAACCATATTATTAATATGGTTAGTGATCAGGATTAAATCATATTTGCAGATAAGTGTTCTATTTTAGTCTAGTTTTTTAGTGTCTTTTTTTGTAAAACCTAACTCTTAAAAAAAACTTAAACAAATTTACTCTTCCAATCCTAACTGTATTATTATAAAAAATAATAATTACACCGCTATAGTGACCTATAATAGACGAAAATGTTTTTAAATTATTAGCTAGTCACTAGAGTTGAGAGCAAATCTAAATAAAGTTTATGACTTTTGAAAACAGATTTAGTTTAAAATTAAGTTATTAATTTTCATCACCACTATTTTGGAGGATTACAAGCTTTTCTATTTGTTCAAAATCACCTTCAGAATCTGTCTACCATGTTACATGAGTCGCCATATATTTATTACGTATAATTAATAACACTATAAACATGATTTATTTGCAAAATTTATTTTTAACGAGGCGTGCCGTGAAAATTTGATTAAATCTTTTTCGCCAGAAATCCGTTAAATTATAAACTTCCAACAAAGAAACAAACCGATCTATTTTAAGAACGATCTAAAGCGTAACTAAAACACAAAAATATCGTTTCTAGACCGTAAAAAAATAAACCGTTTTGGATCTTTATACATATTTCTTTCTAATAAAATGTAACAAAACATTTCTAACTGGAAGTAATTTAAAAGAATGGGCCGCTTGTAAGTGTCAGGTAAATTTAACTCTTTATGAGAACACATTTTTAACTAAAATATATGAATACAAATCAGTTTATACAAATTTCATCTGAAAAGTATTTAAATTAATGATTGAAGTTGACCTGGCTAGAAATCGTTCTTCTATTGACGCTACGTCACAGACTCATAGTAGAGATGGGCAGAAAATCACTACTTGTGATTTTTTCACAGTGAAATAAAAGTAGCATTTCGCGGTTTGGGCTTTCACTTCTGTTCATATGAAAGCACGAGAGAGAGTGCAAAAAAAATCATACAGTATACTATCCCTTCAACGCTTCAAGTGTAAAATTGCATATAACTCAATAACATGGGCTCTAGCGTAGTATGCACTATGCACAGAATGGTCTCATCCATATAGAATACTGCAAATTGGAATACAACGTCTTTGATTTTTAACTGTTACTTTTACCTGATTTAATAACTTTATTTGTTTAATTTTAAAACTACCAACTATTATACAAAACTAAGAGAATTCGAAACTTATTCGATATTCGAAAAAAAGAAAACTAAATTGTTTAAAAAAACAGCCTACGCCACTGCATTTTACGAAATAAGTTTTACTCATTTACAATAACGGATATACGGGGGTGTCCTTAATTGCAAAATCTTCAAAAATTCCCTGTAGCTCGAAATCGAAGGGTATATGAACATTTTATTTACAGAATCTTCCGTTTGACAAAAAAGTACGACAAGTTTGTGCAAACCGCATCCTTCTATCTTTAGTAATATCGGAGATGTAGAATGTTTAGCAGGGAGTTAATCACCGCGACCTTACAGATCTATTTTATGTTCCCCTTTCTTGAATTATAGCAGGTTATAACTCATCGTACAGTCTCAATGCTTTGACAAAAGCCAGTATCTGAGACGGCTCCAGAGAGACCAGCTCTCCATCTTCGATATCAGCCATACCAAAGGTTATGGCATGAACAGTTGTCGTCTCGGCACACTCAGTGTTATGGTGTTCTCGTCTTTCCCCATTTTCTTCACAAAATCTGCATTCGCCACGAAACCCCGTGATCCCAATCCGAAGATTGTTCTTATTTAAATCAAGGAAAATCTTTGATTTTTCTCGGTTGTAATTTCTAAGGAGTAATATCGGAGATAGGTTGTAGATTTCAACCAAAATGGGACGAGATACGATTATATATACCATATTTTCGATTATAAATTATAATTGTCCACCATTATTTTTTTAATAAAATGAACAGATAGGCAAAACTTTTGCTTTAACTAATGTGATCTTATTTCGCCATGGTATGAGAAAGAATAGAGTAATTATTGATATAGAAAACTACGAGTGAAATCGCAACCGAAGGTTAAAAGTGAGCGTGAATAAAAAATCACGTTCACATGCATATCTGTGAATATAATGAATATGTTAAAAAATCATTAACAACGACACACGGAAAAACCAGAAACGTCTCCCATTTAAATAAGTCTAAAATATTAGAAAAACAAAAAATCTTTAAATAAAACAAGGTTTTCAGACGGCATGAGACTCCAAAAAGCACTAAAACATAACTATAATTGGTTCTGTTCTGTTCTGCTCTATTCATCAGGTAGTGTAAAATTATTTAGGACCCATTGTACCCCTTATGCCCCTCAAGACTCACGTCATCTTAGCCACCAACAATTAAATTTTATAAAAAAAGCTAAAATGTGACTAATGGGTAACTTGACCACAGCCATGCCAGGGCTCGAAATCTGGAACTTCGACATAAAAACATTACGCTTTTAAAGCGGTAAGCGAAAGTCTTCGATTAGTGGAACGCCAAGCAGTCGATTTTGGTATTCTCGTTGCCGTGCGAATCGTTTTCTGGATATGTGTTGAGCCAACAACTCCTATGTTGAGCACATATTGGCAGCATCGCAATTTCTCAGGTATCTAATAATTTGCTAATAGTCAAATGTGGATAAAACGTCAATATTACGGAAATTTCATAACCTATTACTGAATTATGCCAACCTATTTTTTTATAAATATGTCATTATTCTTATTATACGAGGGAAGTACTGAAGACGCTTCTTAGCATTTTTGATGTTTTGAGCAATATTTATAGCTACCAAGTCGTAAATTATCAATTAGTTACTGAGGAATTTATATAAGAAGAAGTAGTTTTTACTAAAGAGCAATAAAACGCACAAAATCACATTTTTTTCGACAGTTCGACAAGCAAAACGATCTTTTAGGTAGCCGTTTTCGAATGGCTTAGCACAATGGGTAAAGACGCTCAGCGCATCAAATTAGAATAACCAAATCGGTAGTTAATTGCGCGCTAAGCAAAAATTAACGTCACATACGCTGAGCGTCTAAAAGTGCTTAGTGTCTTTAAGTTACAGAATTGGGTCCAGACCGATAAGAGCGCCCCTTCACAGTAGGTGATGAGCTGTTTTCCCTTGGTTTTCATATCTCTTCTAGAATAGTGTGTTAACTGAGCTTCATTTTATAAAGGTGTGGTTTGGTTTGGAATACCAAAACCAGTTCTAAGACATCGCCAAAAATGTTATAGTTGCTTTCTTATTCTTATATTATTCACAACTGTCTGTTTCATTTTTCATTAACTGGTAAAATAACAACATTACATTTAATCTACACGGGATGATATTTAATGTATTGCTTCATTTACAATTCATACAACAACATATTTAAAACCCTTAAACTAAATCGTCCAATCTATCGATTCTGTCCGCATCAATTATGAACGAGTCAATTCCGTCTCTCAAAAAAGAAATTTATCGAGTCATACCCTGCCGTCCCCAATACACACACGCAAACTGGTGCTCCTCCACCCTCAGGAATCGGCGGCCGGCAGGAACGACGCCCGCGGCAGGCAGGAGCAGAGGCAGCGGCTGCTGTAGTAGCGTGGCACGACGGCAGGAGATCGGCATCAGCCGAAGCACAGCCGCCTCTCCCTGACGTTTAATCTAGAAAATTGCCCGCCGCCTCTCGTTTATTTCCATTACTGTCAACTCTTCGGCTGCCGTCGGCCGTGGAGAGTCCCGGCCCGCATGGCATGTTGTCATGGAAAAAGGATGTTCGCTTTATTTGAATATACTAACTACTATTACTTTATTATTTAACGTTAGGTGGAGATAGCGACTCTTAACAATTTAAAATATTGCATATTATAACTGTAACTGATTGAAAATATTGCAATAATTATGGAGGCATGATAAACGTATTTCACAATTCACGTTAACCAGGTTATATCACGTTACGGTAGTTATGGTCATCAAGAACAAAGTCTATGGGTCTAGGAGTTGGGTCCTCAAAGAACGTTGATGGTGGTATGGGTTGGCCAGCGTAGAACGAAGGACTTGCTCATTAACATAGATACGATATTAGACCGCAAAAGGCCGTGAAATACATGGATGTATGGCTGGATTCCGGAATGAGGATGACAACACACATAGCTGAGACGCGGAAGAGAGAGTGTCAGTTATCACTAGACAACTAAGGAGGATTACATCTAATATTGGTGGGCCTCGAGCTTCGAAAAGAAAGGTCCTGGCCATGGTCGTGCATTTCACCACATTGTACACGTCCCCAATTTGGGAGAGAACCATTAAAATAAACATTATGAAGCAATGCTGGAAAGAATGAATAGACGCATGGCCCTGCGTATCACCTCCGTATATCGCACTAGTCCAACCCAAGCGGTACTATTGCTCGCCAAAATCCCACCGATTGCCCTTCTGGTAGAAGAAAGTTGATTTATAAAAATGGGAAAGACTTCCGTCCGAGAGCCAGAAGAATTATCATGGAAAATGGCAAACAAGATGAGTAGAATACAATGCATGGACTAAGATTTTCATAAATAACGTTAAAGAATAGACAAACAATAATCAGGTCCAGGTAGCCTATTTTGTGATTTAAGCGTTGACTGGGCACGGGGTATTTGGTAAATACCTGTCGAGGATTGGCAAGGAGGCTTCTCTCATTTGTTGGTATTGTGATGCTCTCTACGCACATGTACTCTACATGCTCTTTGACTGTGGAGAATTCACATACATACGTTTACACGCTGAACTTGTATGTCAGGAATCCATAACTAGTGAGAACGTTGGAGACCTTGTGATGGAGTCGGAGAAATCTAAGGCTGTCTGGAAAATGTTGAGAGACATAATGAAAAGGAAACAGTTGGACGAAAGAGGCCGGACAATGGCCTCTCCTGAAGAAATGCCCCCAGGGCGGTACCGAGATGGGTCAACTTAGAGTACAGATGGGTTTTTAGAGGGTAGGATTCGGGTTAGACGTGAGCCCCACGCCCCGGCCCTAAATGGCTTTTCTTATCTTTAAAAAAAAGGTAATATCACGTTAAGGTTATATCAAATAAGCCCTAAAAATATAAAGTAAACAACTAACTAACTGTAAACTAAAGAGAATAAA
This sequence comes from Sitophilus oryzae, assembly GCF_002938485.1. Taxonomy (NCBI): domain Eukaryota; kingdom Metazoa; phylum Arthropoda; class Insecta; order Coleoptera; family Curculionidae; genus Sitophilus; species Sitophilus oryzae. The sequence continues at coordinate 651,806 of NW_022146030.1, forward strand.
AAGTAGGAATGAAAAATTATTAAAATAGGTCTGAAATTTTTGTCTGTTTTAGTACAATATGATCGAAAAAAAGGCGTTAGCAATGGCTACAAAATAAAGATCGCATGTAAATTACACGAAAAATTTATGCATTTCCAAGCGAACGGATGCTTTTTTGTATTTTGCATAACAACATTTTCTCTTAATTGTTATGGCTCTATATCATTGTTAACGTCAACATCATTCTCTCCACCCAATGATCCGCTATTCTTGAAACAATTTAGCATTAACTAAGTAAACTTCATTATCGACTCAGGTTCAGACATATTTCCTTCTACTTTCTCATCAGTTTTATATTTCCCCTTTGACCGGTACCAAATTATTCGTAAAAAATGCTTTTTCGCAATATGCTAATGAGCCACCCTCGTTCCATTTGAATAAATTGAGTTATGATTAAAAATACGATTTGGGCATCTTTTAACAGACCAAGACAAGACACGAAAAACATTACACGATCAAATCTGTTTTTCCATGCTGGTTGATTAAACATTAGTGTTTTTAATATGGTTTAATTAAAAACACATTTTTAACAAGTGATTTTAATCAAGAACATCAAAAATTGGTATATGATAGTCATTCTATTCAGAATGTCTGTATTTTCTGTCGAATAAAATAAAAAAATACCGAGGGTGCCATTTAAAAATCAAAAGTTAGAGTCAGTTCCGGTGAAACAGGAAATATATAATAAATAATAATATAAATAGTTCATAGTTATTTAGATAAGAGATTGATAGTATAAATATTGAGACTAACCGTTATGTATTGGTTTAATGTCGATTCCATTCGACGAATGATGGCTGGATAAACTGCTGGTGTTGGAATTTGGCGTCGTGCTTACGCTAGAATGAGGCGATCCAGGTTTTACGTCTTTCTGAAGTACCTGCCCGCTCTTCGTCGTCGTGCCTGCAGTTTCCGCTTTTATCGATGGAGGGTTCGGACTTTCGGCGCTGTTGCCGCTCTGGTTCTGGTTGGAGGCTTTTTGCTGGGCTAAACGTTCCTGCTTCCGGAATTTGGCTCTTCTGTTTTGAAACCAGACCTGAAATTTTGATACTTTAAAAAATGTTCCATTGTTATAAAATAACTTTTCGAGAAGAATAAAATAATCAATTTTAATTTAGCTCGAAAGCTATAGGGCGTTTTAATAAATATGTACTATCTCTCGTGGGGATATTTCTGATGTAAAACGAATATTTATTTTTTATATCAACTTATATAAAAGATATATCAACAAGATATATCAACTTATACAAAGTGTCGACATATCCATCAGGGACGTGCATATGTGTTATCACTGGAATATTTTTCTAACAAAAAGCATGTACGCCACTGACTCTTTTCCACTTTATAGCAAAATTGTGAAGGCCGTTTAATGCCGATTAAAAGTTGTATCTCGAAATTTTGTCGATTTCGATCCCCTTGGTGAGATAAGCAAAAAAATTTTAATCACAATTAATAATAAAATAAAAATAATAAATTATTTATTTATTCTAATTTATTATTAAATTTTATAAAAATTTATAACACTGATGTTTAGTGCTACCTACGGCAAATTCCAATAAAAAATAATGGTATTTACGATTATTAAAAAAAGAATACCATGTTACTTTATTTCCGCACCCATGTTTATAGGAACTTTTTTGCTTATTTTTTGATAAGGAATCAATGAGTTACTTATTTAACACATTGGCCCACTTAATAATATTAAAAATGTTTGAAGGCTGCTGTTAGACCTGGATTAAGTCAAATTAATAAAATTGCGTTTATCTTATCAAGGATATCGAAATCGACAAGATATTTACATTAAACGGCCAATACAATTTTGCTAACAAAAGAAAAAGCCAGTGGCGCTCCATGTTTGTTTTCTTAGAAAAATATTCCATTGATAACCCATATGCAGGTCGCTAGTGGATATGTCGACACTTTTTTAGCATTAAAATATGTCGCACCTATAGTAACTAACTTTTACCCTCAAAATTTAATTCAAATTGCTAAAAACACTTGGAAGAAAATTAAAACAAATCGAAAAAAAAAATAATACTAACAAAGCAGAATCGGACCTATGTTGATGTAAACAATAAATTTAAATTTTACGTGAGAAATCTCCCCACGAGTTTTAACGCATGTTTTTGAAACACCGAAAATCTAATTTTATTTTGTCATTTTCTTATTTAACATGAAAAACAGTAAAAAGTTAACACTCAAATATCAAAAAATACTAAAAATCTCACTAAAATATCTGTTTCATCCACGGTTTCATCTTATAAATTTATATTTGTTTTTATATCCTTATATGATATTTATTTAGAAATTGAAAGAACAAACCTTAAGATGTATTATGAATGTATTAGAAAAATGGCGATAGACACGCAATTGAACAAAAGGTTTTAAGCCGATAGACTGAATCGGATTATAAGTTGCCAATATACTAAAGGTTCGCAAAGATTAGTTTTGGGTCGAGATTTCCGTACATAAAGGCGCATTCTCACGACTTGTGTACTTGACAAACATTTGTTATTGGAATATACTTGCCATGTCGTGAGAACGGTTTCCTTGGTCACTCGTCGTGTCCCCACTCTCTGTCGGTAAACATAGCCTGAGTCAAACGATTAATCGTACAATTGCCAAGTGTACTTCGCCAGCCTTGTTTACACTTGCCGAGGCGCAAAAAAACGAATGCGCAAATAATTATACTGTTATAGGTGCATACGTATGTGACATATGTCCGATTTATTTCCGGATCGTAGTGTTTTTCGAGTTAACTGCGGATAATTTAAAACGTTAAAACAATAATAGATTATGTAATATCAAATTTACATTAATAACTTTAATATTGGCGGCATCTAAATAGTTCCCACATCAATAAATGGAGTGGACAAATGAAGACTACACGGGAAAAACCAGATATGTCACATTTTCATAGAAATTAAGATAGCGACGTTGAGCGATACAACTTTATGGATAAATGTTAACGTCATTCGAGAAAAAAGAAAGCAATAATACGCTTAGTCCCAGCGATATTACAGCTTGGTTATTTTGCCGTACAAAGGAAAAACCAGAGTAGTCCACGCGTAAATGACAAAAACCAGAGATGTACTGACGCATGGGCGACAAGCATGCATCTTGCAATTAGTATTATATGTTATAAATGTATGTATTTTAATAAAAACATACTTAAATGGATATCCCTTTAATTGGACATCCCTGGTTTTCCCCTGTTTTGTTTTGCATTTTGACATTTTTATTTCGATATTTCAGAATATGGCGATAATTCACAATATTAATTGTTCAGAATTGGTAGTAATATATATTTTTCTAATTATTCAACCGAAAATAACATATTTCTTTAAAAACACTAAATTGCATTTTTCTCGGCTCCATTTAAAATGGACAAAACCGGGTTTTCCCGTGTAGTCTTCAAATGATGTTATTTTGGAATTTATGGTTTTATACGAAAATGAGCCCTTCATATGGATGGCCAAACATAAAGAATATAGAAATCGTATTGTAGTGTACAGTAAAAGAAATCGTATTGTAGTGTACAGTAAAAGAAAGAAAAAAAAAAGAATCACTAGCAACGACAATTTCGGGACGACCATCGATGCTACTATAGTGTTTACTTACCAAGGATTTAAACTATGTTTGTGCTGGCGTACTTGTTGAAATGGACACGTCGTGTGAGTGCCTCACTTGCCGATGTTGTTTACAAAGTGGGGACTGGTGGGGATACTTGCCAAGTACGCCAATATTGGCGTACTTGCCAAATACACCAGTCGTAAGAATGCGCCTTAAGAAGAGTACAATGCGTTTATAATGTACTGAACAAAGAGAGAAAGTAAAAACGTTGTCAAACGTATGAAATAAACCGAGAAATTATGCACATTACTAAGAGACGTGGAAGGGAATAAACAGATTCGTCGCGGTCGACCGGTCAATCCAATCAGTACTCGGTACTTAAAGTTCTAGGAAAGTGTGTACATCATGAGTTGAACTTCACGATTTAATTATGTCTCGTAATACTCTTTTTGTTTATTTATTAACGAGTCATAATTTTCCATATAGCTTATAAATTTTTAAGTGCAAGTTAGAAACTCTTGCACTTTTGGTAAAAATAAGTGGATTTAAGTTGGTGTTCGACAGTGGTCGCGCTATTAGAACTCTGAATTCAAAAATCGATATCTCGAAAAATTTTAGAAACAATTGATTATAATTTTTTCAAAAACGTTCTTAATATTTCTCGAGATATGTCTGCTATATTTTCTTCAGATAGTTCAGATCTCGGTTCAGATAATATGTGAAAATCTTTTTAAATTTTAAAAAAGTTACATGATTGCTGAAAATTGCTACACACTAAAAGGGAATGGATGGCTTTTTTAATTTTTGAATGGAAAAAAACAAGACTATCGATTTTTTCTTATTTAAACATCTTAAAAGATCCGAACTTCAAAATAAAAACAAGTTTCAATATCTAAAGTGATTTTTGAGTTATCGCATGTTATGTGTTAAAAAGTTGAGTTTTTAAATTATGGCGATTACTGACGTTCTCTCGTTATAAAACGGACACCCTAACCATATCCTTATAATTCCATTTCAGATGCTCAGAAACATATCTAATGATTTTATCTAGTAACCTTTTCGAAAAAAAAGTATTTTAAGAACTAGCGGTTTTACTTGATAGGGAAAGGCGTACCGGAGAAATGTGGCGACGCCGCAACAGTACACCGTCGCATTTCTCTCACACCGACTTAATAATAAGATCCCTATGCGACTTACTTCCTCACATGTAAATACCGTCCCAAATACAAGAGTTTCCAGCACGGAATACGTAGTCATTTATAGTTTTTCTGCTATTAGCTAAGATGCTAAGTTTTTATTACCCTGTACAAATAAAAAAGGACCCGAAAAGAATATAACTAAAAATACCAGTTACTTAATCTATAAAAAATAAAAAGATGTGATTAATGTCAGATTTGTTAAATCGTCTTACAGCGCTTTCAGATGGGGGGAGCGTCCACGACGGACCGTCCGCGACTTCGAGCAAGTACCATGACTTTATATGAACAATTTCACATGGGTCGCGTATGCTCCGTCCGGACGAGCTATGTTGAAAAAAAACATCCGCGCGGACGGTCCGCTCCATCTGAAAGCGCTGTTAATGTATACGTTGACTATTAGTAAATATGCTGACTTTAAGAAAAAATATAATTAATTTAAAAAAGAAGATTTTAATCTCTTATATTTATTTATTTTTAACTTCATCTCTAGTTATTTATGCATTATATTATTATTAATAATAATAATAAATTAAGTAGCTAAATAAGCGTAATTTTACAATATAATAAATTTTCCTCAAAATAGAAAAATCAAACTTTTTTTAAGTAAAATTAAAAGAAAGTAAAATTTTACTTTCATAATATGTTAATTTCTATATCAATAAAGCATATTGTGTCAAACATGCATTGAATTATAAGTGAAATTTGTCAAAGATAAATGAATATAATTGGAATTTCTAAATATTTTCGTTTCTGTTCTAAACATGTTATTACATTCATAGATTCGATTTTATTTTACGGTTCTTTCAACACACGAGTCACAACAATTAAAACTACTTTGTGTTTATATGTTACTGGCCATCATCCAATTTTTTAGATTACAGCCAACAAACCAAAAAAAACTGTCGTTTCAGGTAATACACATTATAAACTAGTTATTTTCCTGGCTTCTACAATTTTGTGGAGACAGAAAAAAATACTTGTTTTTTTGTTTCTTCTTTTTATTAACGACATTGCTAACATAAACATCGGTGGTGAAAAATGTTTTTTAGCGGACGACACTAGCTTCACGTCACGGCACTTCATAGGATTATATCAAATGACTTAATCACCATTAAATCTTGGTGCGATTCGAACCTTCTGAGTCTCAACATTTCTAAAACTAAAGCTGTGTCGTATAAAAACTCGCTGCAGCCTTTTGTACTTAACAACACCACCATTGATGTCGTAAACTCTGTAAAATTCTTAGGGCTTGTTGTAGACAATTCTCTGAAATGGGACATGCATATCGACACTTTTTCGAAAAAAGTATGCTCTGCCTGTTTTGCATTAAGATCTGTTTCTAAGGAGCTTAACTTGTCAGTGGCTAGAACTGTTTATTATGCACTTTTTGAGTCGCACCTCAGATATGCCCTTCTATTCTGGGGTACGTGTTGTGCCACTCAATTTGGCCGCATTTTCAAGCTCCAGAAGAGAGCTGTTCGATATTCACTGCAACTAAACAGCAGAACTCATTGCCAGGACTTTTAGGTACATTCAGGCTGAGAGCGTCGAGCGTCGTGTCGCGTTTGCGTCGTGTCCGCCCCATTGAACTCGAACCCCGACGCTCAGCGGACGCTAGCGCAACGCCAAACGCGACGCTGCACGCTGTTTGCCTGAACAACTCTATGGCCTGAACGGTCTAATTTAAGTTAAGTGATTTGATTCCGCTCTCACCGCTGATTTGATTCCGCTCTCAGAATGTACGTAAGCATGTATCAGCTTCTCAAGAAAGGCCATCTCACACTTATCCACTCAGGAACGCGGAGCAAGATCTTTAAGATCTTTATCTACCTACCCCACGCTCAGAGTTAGTTAAAAGTTCAATATTACCTGCCATTTGAAATCAAATCCATAACATTATTTTCTTCATTTCGCGCAAAGCATTGAAATCTTATTTACTAAGACAAGGCTTTCTACACCGTAAATGACTTATATTTTGATAATCGAATTTGATCTTGTAAACACTGGTCTAAGTTTGCTATTACTATATTTACCAGTGACATCGAAATGGATTTATCTAGAGGTCATTGATATTTAGTATAAACTTACTAAATATTTTTGAATCTTACTTTTATTGTTTTATTCTTTGACATTGTAAACATTTATAAATGTTTACTTTAAACAATAAGACTGACAATGTTATTTGTATAATGTTTTGTATTTTCTTCTCTCTTTTGTTTGTTTGTTTGTTTACTTTGTGTGTTTACTTTACCTTTGTCTACAAATTGTAATTTTTTTTATAATAAAGGCATTTATTTATTTATTATTATTTTTATTATTTAAATAAAAATATTTATGTATCTAAATAGAGCGACCAACGAGCCTCCACCTCAAGGAAGGCAATGGCAAACCACCTTGAGTATATTTGCCTTGTACAGCCTCTCAGATAGTGCCGTTCGGATTCGGCGATAAACTGTAGGTCCCGTGTACTTGTGAAACACTGATGACACACATCACAAGTACATGCGAGAGGTAGCCGACGCTCTATATAGAGTATGGCACTGTAAGAAGAATTTATTTATTTATTTGTTTTGAATACATGAAACAGAAATAAAAAATTAATGAAAATAAACAATATTATATTTTATATACCGGGTGGTACATCCGCGTTGGAAACATAGAAACTGTCCAAATATCGGCTCATCTATTGATTTTACAGCGAAGTTGTAAATAGATTTTTAAAGACCTGGCCATGCTGAAGACGCATGCCAATTTGAATGATTTTGGACAAACCGTTTTTAACTAATTGAAGAAAAAATTAATCTAATTTTAAATTAAAACTGAACAGGTAACAATGTAAAACCAGGCAAATGAAGAAATATACCTTAAGTTGTCAACTAATAATTTTGTTAATGTCAAATTATATTTTCTAAAGACTTTGTGTCTAATTTGAAGTTTTAAATTACAAAAATATATTGAGGCACATTTAACCGTAGGTACTATAACATAGTAGCACAGATAGCACAACAAATTGCATTCAACCGTAGGTTGACAACTTAAGGTATATGTTGATATTACCCGGGTTTTGCATTGTTTACCAGTTGTAATTTAAAAATGAATGCAGTTTTTCACAAATTTGTTAAAAACGGTTTTTCCAAAATTGTTCAGATTGGACAAGTGTATTCATGTGCAGAACTTTAATAACCTTATTTACAACTTCCATGTAAAGTTAAGGTGAGCCAATATTTTCAGAGTTCAAAATATGCATGGGATTTCCTATGTTTCCAACGCCGATGCACCACCCGGTATATATGCCAGTAATAAACTAAAATACAGATAATATATAAATAATTTGATCTTATACAGGGTATAACTGCAAATATTTTAGGGGTAGTATATTTACAAAGTCCAGAAACATGATTATGAGATTTATTTTCGCGAAAAAAAATATTTGAATTTTTTTTGAATTTTTTGATTTTTTTTTTTTAGTTTTTAGTTTAAAAACATAATTTTTTGATATGACAACATAAGTAGTAGATTAAATTTACAAGAAAAAAAAACAGAAAAGATCCAGTGGTTCTCAAAATTTAATTATTTTTTTTGGAAATTTTCTAATAAAGTAAAAGAGCAAATAAGTCCAAAATAACTCGGTTATTTTGGACTTATTTGATAAATGGTAAAGAGAAAATATGTTTCTTCTATCGAAATCTACCTGCCCTGAAAATATTTGCACTTATTTAAGACTCATCCTGTGTATATTCGGAATATGGCTGAAAACTATATCAATATTAAGGTACCATTTTTTTAACGCATTCCTACTATACTGGCATCAAAAAAATATGATTTTAAATTAAGTACCTATATGTCGTAGGTGTATCGAATAATTCGGCATTTTGTAAAAATACTAGGTATATTATAAAATGTCGACATTTAAAAAAAGGAAATTTTACAAAGAGCCTATCTGTTTTCAGTCGTTTTGCAAAATGCCTAATCAAAATTAGGCTTATTAAACAACGATGATATTTGCTATACATTTCTGCAAAAAGAACGCTTGTTTTCAGTCGTTCTTCAAAATGCCTAATGAGGGCTAGTCAAATTGCTCAAAACATTTTTCGCATGCTTTGTATAACTAGCCTTTTTGAAACCAATAATATTAGAAAATAGAGATACATTACACTTTCCTACTAATTCATTAAATGATTATACTGCAAATACGTCGATTTTTTTTATCCGGAAGTTGTAATGGTTCATGCGAAAGGACAACAAAAACTTGTTTTATTGTCAAAAAAAAAGTAGTAGTATCTGTTTCAGTACAATTAGGCAAAAAAGGGAAGAGCGTAAAAAACAAAGCGAGGCCCGATGTTATTTGCACAACAATTTACAATAATTGCACGAGTCCGCTGGCAGCCGATAAATAAAAGCAGAATTGATTAAGCTGATTGCCGCCTGCGGCTCTCTTTTAGGATAAATAAAAGCTGGAATAAAATTGCGATGTCACGCTAGTTTTCCGTATAAACAATATGTTGAAAATAACATTTTCCATTTAGAATTTTCAAGCGAAATTCGTCTATCGTAAAATGATAATTTGGTAAACAAATTAAAACTTAAGAACAAAGTACTTGTATAGATAAAAATAGGATGAAAAGTTATTAATAAAAGTTCTAGGGGTTGAAAAACTACAACACGTTACCAAATTTTATCTCAGTACCTAAATGTACAGGGATTGGTAAAAGATTTCTCTCCATATAAAATACCATTTACTCTAAATTAACTTAATTTTTTTTTAATAACTTTTAAATCCTTTTTTTACCTTTACGCAATTTCATTACTTCCCTTTTTAAATTAACCAATGGAGGCTATAAAATAAAACTCGTACACGATTAATTATTAAACTTTTTTTTTAGAAAACGAATGAAAAATAAAAAAATATTGTTGCAAAAAAAAAAAAAAATTGATAATAAAGGCAGGTTGTCAATTTAAAAAAGAACTATTCGAAAGTTTCTCCAACAACCTCTTCACATCGTTGAACTTTTTTAATAAACGCCCTATACGCGTTTCGTATTTCTTGCAACGGGATATTTTGAATCACTTGTCTAATTCTGGTTTTTAAATTATCAAGATCAGGTTCCAAATGAGTTGCATACACTTACTGGGTAAGGTAACCCCATATGTAAAAGTCCATTGCTGTAAGATCGGGACTTCTTGACGGCCAAGGAATTGGTCCATAGCGCCCAATCCAACGCCCGGGAAATTGTCGATCCAGGCATTCCCGCACAATGACATTAGAATTTTATTTTATAGCCTCCATTGGTTAATTTAGAAAGGGAAGTAATGAAATTGCGTAAAGGTAAAAAAGGATTTAAAATTTATTCAAAAAAAATTAACTTAATTTAGAGTAAATTGTATTTTATATAGAGAGGAATCTTTTACCAATCCCTGTACATTTAGGTACTGAGATAAAATTTGGTAACGTGGTGTAGTTTTTCAATCCCTAGAACTTTTATTAATAACTTTTCATCGTATTTTTACCTATACAAGTACTTTGTTCTTAGCGTTTTCCATACTTTTTAAACTTTTTAACACTCGGTATATACATTTGTAAAAATAATATGCCTGTTGGTCGTTTAAGCTCAATAAACACACGAATAAAAAAGTTTTCCCTCTTTGGGAATCAATCCGTGGACACACTGTATATCAATGGCATAAAAAGGGTTCCTATTATTTTCAAAACTAACGGCATAGACCTAATTAGTATAAGCAATAACACTAAAAGAAGAAAAACTTACAAAAAAAATATAATTTTAAACTTATTAATGATTTTAAAAGGTGTACCATTATCAATAACAAAAGTAGTAACTATAATTTCGAGGGAACATCCGTTATTTTAAAAGTGACAAATTGTTTATCAAACTAAACTGCTACACTAAATGAGACTATTTATTCGACTCTTTAAACGCAAAATATTCCAGTTCACTGCTAAGGGTCATCCAAATACACACGCGCGCATATAGCAAGTGGTCTGTGTGATTTGGCCCTTTTGATCGTTGTTGATTAGCGAGTGAAAGCGCTGTTTGGAGCTTTGAACCAAAGCGGTGTTTGTCAGGTTTTTTTTATCTTTTATAGCGAGTGTAACAAGAAATACTATTTTTGTTATTAAAGATTAACAGTTAAATATCCGAAACTAAAAACAGAAGTTTGTTCAATAAGAATTTTACATATAAACATAACTTTCAAGGCAAATTCCTAATCACGCTTTGCATCATTACGGCTTGTCTAATGGCTACACGGAATAAACAAATTGTACTAAACCCCACAATTGTAGCACTACTGTATTTTGCGTCTAAAATCGTACGAATTATCACGTTGTACCTAACTTTTATTTCTACCAATTTGTAAATCTCCAAAATAGTTAAATATGCTTGATTTTATGCAGAGAATATTCAGATTGTACTCGTTGAAATTTAAATGAAAATCATTATTACAAATGGAAGCACTGCTAACTACATACCGGGTGGTGCATCGTCGTTGGAAATATAGGAAATCTCATGCAAATTTTAAACTCTCCAAATATTGGCTCCCCTATTAATTCTACAGCTAAGTCGTAAATAGATATTTTAAAACATTTGTATTTTAAAATACCTATTTAAACAATAAAATTTTAACAAATTTTGAACAATTTTGGACAAACCAATTTTAAGTAATTTAGGAAAAACTGCATCTATTATTAAATTAGAACTGAGCAGGTAACAATGCAAAACCAAAAGGTATACCACAGTGGCTAAATCAAAATTACAGTTTATATCGGGTGGGTCTCAAAAGTGGCTTTCCCCTGTAACTTTTTTATTTGTTCAGATTTCAGAACGAGATTTGGTGTGTTATTAGTATGACATAAATTAGGATTGATTGACGTATTCAATTGTTTTCGACCACTTCCTGTTTCACCGGAAATGACCACAACTTTTGATTTTTAAATTACACCCTCGGTATTTTGTTATTTTATTCGATAGAAAATGACATGACACTCTCAATAGAATCACATATCATATGTCAACTTTTGACATTTTCATATATGGATTATTTGAAATTGCAGCATGCGGTTCATAACGACAATTTGATTTGAAATACCAAGTATGTGGTATCAACTTATTCGTGAAAATGCCTTTTCCAAATATGCTAATGAGCCACCCTCGTTCCATTTGAATAAATTGAGATATGATAAAAATACGATTTAGGTATCTTTCAACCGGCCAGTACAAGACACTAAAAACGTTAGACGATTAATATATATTTTTCCAAGACTCCTTGATTAAAAATAAGTGTTTTTAAAGCTCCGTCCTCACTGAGTCGACACTGTCGATCGACCATGTCTATCGACATTGTTGATCAACAAGTCGACAAAACTGCATCTGTCCACACCAGATTGACAGAAATATTTGTCGATCAGTCGAAATCAACATGTCTGACGAAAATGACGCCAAAGTTGCTTGTGCCACATATATTATTATCGCCAATTTCAAACTTTCAAAAGCAAACATTTACTTGCTACACATCCTCCGTCCCAGTGCCAGATTTCTTGCTCTCCTTTATTTTTTTCACTTCTCTTGCAAATTGACTCTGAAGATTTTTTTATTTTTTGTTCTCCCGCTTGCTTATCGATGTTAAATTGATTAGCAATTTGCATAAGGGCACCGTGCCTCAAGTTTCTGTTCTTATAGTTTTTGGTTTTCGAATCCCGTAGATTTTTTTTCAGTTTGTACGCCTCAATAAAGGCTATGACTTTATCGTCGTTGGAAATATAGGAAATCTCATGCAAATTTTGAACTCTCCAAATATTGGCTCGCCTATTAATTTTACACCTAAGGAGTAAATAGGTATTTTAAAACATTTGTATTTTAACATACCTATTTAAACAATAAAATTTTAACCAATTTTGGACAAACCAATTTTAAGTAATTTAGGAAAAACTGCATCTATTATTAAATTAAAACTGAGCAAAACCAAAAGGTATACCACAGTGGCTAAATCAAAATTACAGTTTATATCGGATGGGTCTCAAAAGTGGCTTTCCCCCTGTAACTTTTTTATTTTTTCAGATTTCAGAACGAGATTTGGTGTGTTATTAGTATGACATAAATTAGGATTGATTGACGTATTCAATTGTTTTCGACCACTTCCTGTTTCACCGGAAATGACCACAACTTTTGATTTTTAAATGACACCCTCGGTGTTTTGTTATTTTATTCGATAGAAAATGACACTCTCAATAGAATCACATATCATATGTCAACTTTTGACATTTTCATATATGGATTATTTGAAATTGCAACATGCGGTTAATAACGACAGTTTGATTTGAAATACCAAGTATATGGTATCAACTTATTCGTGAAAATGCCTTTTCGAAATATGCTAATGAGCCACCCTCGTTCCATTTGAAAAAATTGAGATATGATAAAAATACGATTTAGGTATCTTTTAGCCAGCCAGTACAAGACACTAAAAACGTTAGACGATTAATATATATTTTTCCAAGACTCCTTAATTAAAAATAAGTGTTTTTAAAGCTGCGTCCTCACTGAGTCGACACTGTCGATCGACCATGTCTATCGACATTGTTGATCAACAAGTCGACAAAACTGCATCTGTCCACACCAGATTGACAGAAATGTTTGTCGATCAGTCGAAATCAACATGTCTGACGAAGATGACGCAAAAGTTGCTTGTGCCGCATATGTTATTATCGCCAATTTCAAACTTTCAAAAGCAAACCATTTACTTGCTACACATCCTCCGTCCCAGTGCCAGATTTCTTGCTCTCCTTTATTTTTTTCACTTCTCTTGCAAATTGACTCTGAAGATTTTTTATTTTTTGTTCTACCGCTTGCTTATCGATGTTAAATTGATTAGCAATTTCCATAAGGGCATCGTGTCTCAAGTTTCTGTTTTTATAGTTTTTGATTTTAGAATCCCATAGATTTTTTTTCAGTTTGTATGCCTCAATAAAGGCTATGACTTTATCTTGCTGCCATTCCTTTTCTTCAACGAAAAAGCGCGGCTACAATGTCAAATAGCCAAGACGTTACTATGTATAACAGTTTGTCGAATGTCGAACGTCGAAAACAGGTCCACACACTAATGTAGATCGACTGTTCTTTGATGTTTACCGACGGACGACGGAAAATAAATCGACATGTCGATTGATTAATTCTGTCGATCGACACCGTCGATTGCCACGTACACACCAAGTCAACAGCGTCGATAGACAGGGTCGATCGACAGTGTCGACTCAGTGAGGACGCAGCTTAACACAGCCATGGAACTCTAAATTGAAATTTAAAATACAATTTTGTTTTAAGCGAAAATGTCAAAAGTTGACATATGATATGTCATTCTATTCAGAGTGTCATTTTCTATCAAATAAAGTAAAAAAATACCGAGGGTACCATTTAAAAATCTAAAGTTGTAGGCATTTCAGGAGAAACAAAGGAAATTGCCGAAAACAAATAATACGTCAATCAATTCTAATTTATGTATACTAACATACCAAACCTGTAAAAAAGTTATAGGGGTGAGCCACTTTTGAAACGCACCCAGTATATTATATTTTTTATATTATAGTTTATAAATAGATCTATTACTATTACTACTGCGTATTTTATTTTGTTTAAACAATAAAGAAACTGTTAAAAATATAATCATAAAAAATCGCAAATCGTACCATTTCATTAGTTAATCTCGATAAGTAAGGCTACAAATCCAAAGAATGAAAAGTGTTATAAATTAGGGCGCAGCGCCGAACACATCCCGTCTCGCCTTCTCTGGAAGAAAATGATACAGAAAAACAGGACAAAACCAAGGAAAATTTTAATCAACTTACCGGGGAGAGCCCCATATTTAATTAAGATTTTCTTAATTAAATATAGAAACCGTTGGAAGTTAAAATAGGTTTTGAAATTTTCTTCTGGGGAAGATTAAAATTATTATGATTAGACTTACCTAGTTGATTTAAGACTCTTAAATGTAAAAAAAAACTGTATAGAGTTTTAGTAAAACAAACTCTGCATAAAAATGAAGATATGAAACTACCCATAAATTGCCTTTTAAATTTCAATCTAAAGTCACATAGCCATAAATGTGATGACAGTTTGACTCAAAACACTAAGTATATATGGTACCAAATTATTCGTAAAAAAATTTTTTTTCCAAATATGCTAAAGAACCACCCTCCTTCCATTTGAAAAAATTGTGTTATAATTACACATCCAGGGCACTCTAGGCTGAAATTTAAAATACTCTTTTGATATGTGATTATATTCAGAATGTTATTTTCTCATATAACGTAAAA
The DNA here is from genome assembly GCF_002938485.1 of Sitophilus oryzae. Classification (NCBI taxonomy): domain Eukaryota; kingdom Metazoa; phylum Arthropoda; class Insecta; order Coleoptera; family Curculionidae; genus Sitophilus; species Sitophilus oryzae. The sequence continues at coordinate 666,941 of NW_022146030.1, forward strand.
AAATTGGCACCGGGAGGCACGTATAGCCGCCCATACTAAAATATGTTAATAAAAAGTAGATAGGCAGTTCTTTTAGTTTCAAAGTAAAGGAATTTTTCCTATTTTTTTATCTCAAAAACTGCGACTTTGACTGATTTTGATGTTATTAAAAATTTTGTTGGAAATATTATTCCTAATCTTAAATTGAAAACCGCGTTTCGCTAGCTACTATAGTTTTCGAGTTACGATTTTTTAAAATTTTTAACCCCCTCCCATACCCCCTCACCAACCCCCCACCCCCACCAAAAACTAATGGCCAGATTCTCGGGTGCCACAGTATTTTTCTACCAAATTTGGTTAAAATCGGTTTAGCGGTTTTTGAGTTATCGTGTTACAAACGGTCAGACAGACCGACAGACAGACCGACAGACAGACAGACAGACACCTTGAAAATATTTTGTATTTAGGTCATTTATGACCCAAATAACTCATTTTGAGTAAAATTAAAAAAACTTTTTTTGCCGATCTTAACAGCCTACCATACCTATTGGTATGGTCGGCCAAAAACGAAAATACCACTTAAAAATCAAAAGTTATAGTTATTTCCGGTGAAACAGAAAGTGACCGCAAGTAATTGAATAGGTCATATTACTAACACACCAAATTTCGTTTTTTTTGATATCTTAAAAAATAAAAAAGTTATAGAGGTGAACCATTTTTGGAAAACACCCGGTATATTGCCATACCCTGCATAAACGCGTTAAAAATAAGAATAGGTCATTAATATTAATAATCTATTCTTTGTAAACAAAAAAAATTGTGAATAAAAAAAGTTTTTGTTTTATTATTAGCAATCACAACCCTTATTTAAAATTAATAAACAGGCCAATTATCGATTATTATAACATTTTATTATAAGTATGGCAGTTTGTCATTATTAATTATTATCGATCAAAAATACCTTAAATAGGCATACGATTCAAGTCAAATTAAAAACGCAGCGTGTGACGTTGCGAATATATTTTGGCACTTGGTCCAAGCTTACTTAAGTGCTATTTTTAAACGCCTGTCTTCGCTTAATACTACGCCGTACAGTGAGCGTTCTCAATTTATATCGGGACATAGAAAAAGATTATGTTTTTAGCAAAACCACAAAAAATAAGTATTTAATATTCAGTTAAAAAAAAGCACTAGCGACATATTCATAATTTCGTCCATCTTCAAGAAGAACAACGACTTTTGCACAATCTTCGACACTAAGGACCATATTCAATCGTAGGTATACAAAATGTAGTTGTCAATATGACATTACGACAATAGTCACCTAAGCCACCTCTTCATATCAAAAAATAACATCAAAACGTAATGATAATTGAAAAAATTGTAAACTGCTGGTGGCAAGTTCATTTCACTCTTAAAAATTAACCTAGGCATGTGTGGACCTGAGTTAAAGGGTGCCCCACTTGGGTAAAAAATGTACATGTACTGTCAAAATATCATTTTACTACCAAGTGAGTGCCAATGACTGCCATGTGATTATTATAGACGACTGCCGTAAAACTACCAAAAATGGCAAAAAAAACTACTAAGAAAATGTACATATACAGGGTGAGTTTCCTACGATGTTCTCTATGGGTATCTCAGAAGCTACTAGAGATAGAGAGTTGGTTAAATGGGGAAAGAATTGCAGTATTGTGGGTCATAAACAACCGCCTTTCAGATTTTTGAAAAAATTCATGGCTTACTAGATATTTCGAAAAAAACAAATTCGGCTTTATTTTATTTAATTGGCCCTAATTCCATTATAAGCTATTTTAGACTAAAAGTTTTCAGATAAAAGTTGTAGATAATCACATTCTTAATGAGATTGTGTCCTCCGTTTTTCTTTCTAAAGCCTAATTAAGCACCATTTTTTAAGCTTTTCAGCGATATAAGCTATAATATGTTTTCTTCGAAAAATGTTATAGCCAATTCTTATAATTTTTAACAATTTCACTTAGTTGACCATGAGAACAAGTTCAATCGTCGTTGCTCTCAGAAATGTGAAACTGTCACATCCAAACTTAAATTAATAATAATCAAAAATTGTAAATATGAATTTTTCAAATGAAGAAAAGCGTGTAGGATTATTGGTTCAACTTTTCTTGACCATACATTTTCGGGGATACGTTGACCAGTGAATGTCACATTTTTTAGAGAACGGTTTTCAAGACATGTTAGAAAAGTTAAATTTAGTGATAGCCAATTCTTATTTTTCTTGACTAATTTCACTTAGATTGCATGGTATTCTTATTCTGTTATGATTTATAACTTATAAAAAGTCAGAATATATTACTAAACGGTTCTTTAAATTTACATTACACAAATTAAACTTAAAAAGATAATCTCACTACATACACTTTAAGTTATTTTAGAAAATCTTCAAAAAATCCGCCATTGTTTTGAGTTGCATCTTTTTAAACTGAACTACTACCTATTCTCACAGAAGGACCGGTCGACTTAATTAAATTTCTCTCGTACCGCCACTTCGAGTACCTCTCTTAATTCATTTATTGTACCTTATTAATTCATTTTGCAAACCTTATTGTTGACCATACCGTATAAAAAAATTTAAAATGGATAGGTTAGGTGATCGAGGAGCCCCATGCAATTGGTCGACCTCTTCCTATCCCTGAGTTTGCATAATTGTGATATAATAATTTTAACATTTCTTTCATTATGGGGGGGGGGCATAATGAAAGTCATGTTGGAACCACATTTGAAAAATTCATATTTACAATAATTTTTGTTTATTTTAATTTACAAAGTTTGGATGTGACAGCTTCACATTTCTGAGAGCAACGGCGATTGAACTTGTTTCCATGGCTAACTAAGTGAAATTGTTTAAAAATGATAGGAATTGGCTGTAACTCAGTAATTTTTCGAAGAAAACATATTATAGCTTATATCGCTAAAAAGCTTAAAAAATGGCGCTTTTTATGAAGTCATGGCCAACTATGGTTTCCATTTAAAAAAAACATATATTTGTATCATAAGTCAAAAATGACAGGCTTTAGAAAAAGACAGAGGACATAATCTCATTAAGAATGTGATTATCTACAACTTTTATCTGAAAACTTTCTGTCTAAAATAGCTTATAATGGATTAGGGACAATTTTTAAAATAGCCGAAATTTGTTTTTTTCGAAATATCTAGTAAGCCATGAACTTTTTCAAAAATCTGAAAGGGAGTTGTTTATGACCCCACAATACTGCAATTCTTTCCCCATTTAACCGACTCTCTATCTCCAGTAGTTTCCGAGATACCCAAAAAAATGTTTTAATAAATTTTGCTCACTAACTTATGGCACACTGTGTTTTAAAGTTAAGGTAAAAAACAGCCCTTCGTTTAACACTCTAGATATAATAAGACAAAGACTAAATTTTATAAAAAAAACTGGCTTTATAAATTAAAATACACATATTTATATACAGTTTGCTAAAAAATCATAAAAATAAGCCTAAAAGAAAGATATTATACGTTTAATTTGACGACGCAATGTTGCGTTTTTTGTGCAACTATAAGTGTAGTTAGTAGTGCCAGAATTTGTAATAATAATAATTTTCATATAAATTTCAACGAGTACAATCTGAATATTCTCTGATACAAATTGTTAGAATTACCACCACACGTGTTTGCTATTTTCGTATAAATTCAAGCATTTTCAACTATTTTGGAGATGTAAAAATTGATAGAAATAAAAGCTACAACTTGGTTAGGTAGTATTTTAAACGCAAAATGCAGCAGTGTTTTCTACAATTGTGGGGTTTATTACAATTTTTTTATGTATTTCACTTCTTCTATAGCCATCTACGACATTAAACAAAAATTATATATAGTAATACAATAATTAAAAAATTTACTAAATTTTGTTATACTATTAATTTTAATATATATTTTTGAACTTGTTTTAGTGAAATTTTAATGGTGTATTCACAGATACTGAGTAATTCTTTGCCATAAAGTAATACCTGATTTCAGAAAATATGTCATTTATAAACTTTTAAAATTAGAAATCTCTACGGTATGTGTAATTGCAACATGTCTGAAAAATTTAGGTCATTGAAGTTCATTTCCAATGTTATAAGATATTTTTAAAATAATATGAAAGTTTTAACACTGTCCTAGGATTAGTCACTAAATGTTTATATCTTTTTAGAATCATAAAATTTATTTTTCTAAAGTTTTAATGTGTTGTAATGAAAGTAATAAATTTTATACTTATAAAAATAGACTTATGGCTGATACTACCAACAGTTTGTTACAGTATATTAATAGTTCGGGTCAAAATAAGAAAGTTTGTCTATATACAACGTTCCAAGACATTTCAGTGATACACTAAAAAACAATTTAGTAATAAATCTTAATCAGTTGATGACTACAATCGAAAGTATTTTGAGTGGGTAGAGTCTATTCATATTCGTTATAAATGGAAAAATGAGTGAATGATACGAGGCAGTTTACGCAGTCAATTAACTTTTGATTTTACCCACGATTTCTGTAGTGACGACTTTTTTGTCGACTTCGGCGTTACTTGTGATGGTACAACCACAACAGAACTCAGTATTGATAGTGCAGAGTGTCCATAATTTTTCAAGCCTTCTCTTGGTACAGGTTGTGTTTTTTGCATAAAAAGTAATGCTTAGGCTCGATGCACAAAGAAACAGCAAAACTGTTTTGGTCAAAAACGTTTTTCTGTCGGGCAATGACGTTTTTGTCTTATGAAAACATTATGTTTCAAAGAAAATCAAAATATTTTATTTACAATCAAATATGCAGGGAAGTAGATACGGAATGGATCGCAACTAAAGATGTTTTATCATAAAACAACCATCCAGCGTTCGACGTAGAGATGGGTAGGTCCGGATGGATATGCATCCACGGACCTCTCTCCGGTGCCAGTACTGATTGGATGCAGATCCTACTTAATATCGATCCCTATCCGCGGAACTGCATTAACGTCGGCAGATAACGCATACATAACGATGCAGCGAACTAAATAATTATTGGAGAGTATTGAAATAAAGAAGGAAATGTAACTGCAGTTGTGTTTACTGTTTTTTAAGTTGTTACTCTATTGGCAAATTCAAGAAATTCTAGAATATATTATGATCATACAGGGTTCGTCAAATCAACCAGCAGACGAGGACTACGTTCAAATTTAGTTTTAGTATTTTTTGTAAAAAAATGCCATTTTATTTCTTAAAAATATTATCTTTTAAATGCCGATCCTTTTGCTTCTAGCATGAAGCAATCCCTATGCGGCAGTCTCGACTATCTTTTATTAGTATGTAAAGTTCGTAATGCTTTGTCTCATAGTTATAAATGTTTACCCTAAGGTACATCTATTAAATAAAGTGAACAGCTAAATAGGTAGTAAGGATTTGGAAAAATGCTAACATCAGATTTCCCTAACCGACTACAAAACTTTTGAACGCGGATTGCTTCATGCAAAACAAAATTTAGATAAATTAAACAAACAACTTGAACCTGGATGCAGGTCCACGAAGCTTGATCATAATCGGACCTTTTAATAAAATTAATGTTATTTTTCAGAAACTATTTGAGACAGAGTTTACCAAAAGTGTTTTTTATATCTACTAGAGGGCAAATGAATTTTAGGTATAGTAGGACTTTTTTTGAAACTTTAGTTTCGAAGATATACATTTAATCGGACCTTTTAAAAAATTAATTTTATTTTTCAGAAACTATTTGAGACAGAGTTTACCAGAAATACTTTTTATATCTACTAGTGGGTAAATAAATTTGTAGATATAGTAGGACTTTTTTTGAAACTTTAACTCATAACCTAACCGGATCCGACCCTTTTAAAATACCGGATCTACTCATCTCTAGTTCGACGCCGATCAGTCTGACGATAACTAAATAAATAAAACAAATTTTTATTCATCGTTCGGGTATACAAACAAGATATAAATATAAATATATACTTCTGCAACTCATAAGACTAGTCAAAGAAAAAGTAGAAAAAAAGAAAAAGTACTTAAATTACACCTAAAAATCTAAAAATTCCTTTACCGAATAGAATACATTATTCAATAAGAATCTCCGCAGTTTATTTTTGTAATTATCCTGATCCAAATTGGGCACAATTTTAGAAATCTTATTAAAACATTTTATGCCTAAGTATGACGATGCATTCTGACTCACACTCAGCCTTGAGTATGGTAGGTGTAGATCACTGGCAAATCTAGTCTCATGAGAATGATAATCACTGTTTAATTGAAATTTATTTCTATTATTATATATATTCAAAATTAATTGATAAATGTACATGTTGGGAAGTGACATTATGTTATGCATTCTAAATAGTGGTCTGCAATCTTGCAATGTATCACCTGACACATCTGTGTCAGGTGATACATTAAGCATATACCTTAAAATCTTTTTTTTTTGCATGTTGAAAGCTTTTTGAAAGTGAGAGGAGGATCCCCAGGATATCAGACCATACTGTAGAATCGACTGTACTAGGCCAGAATAAACAAGTCTCAGTATATCCATACTAACATTTGTACGTAGCGTTCTAATTAAGAAGCAAACACTGCTAAGTTTTGTACATAAAATATCTATGTAAGTATACCATGTTAGTTTTTGGTCCAAATTAAGACCCAGAAATTTCAATACGCTATTATTTCTTATTGACTGTCCTTCAACTGCTACATATAGGCTGTAGTCCACACTAACATTTTTTGGAAGAAATCATATAAGAGCTGTCTTTTGTGAATTTAATATAAGGCCGTTATTAGTGCAATATTTATTAAAAGTATTAGAAATCTTATTACATTTATCAATCATTTTATATAAATCTATATCACTTACTAGTGTATTTGTCTCATCAGTCATATAAAAGAGAATATCCTGTACCATTAAAACACATTTGTACATCATTTGTAAATATAGAGCCTTGAGGAACGCCCTTGTTAATATATAACCAAACGAGGCTAAACTAACAAAATTTTGGATTTTTACTTAAAGGCGCCTGCTCCATCTAACTTTTAGAGTTTTTGAGATAAAAAATAAAATATGTGTAAAATTGACAAAAACATGGATATCATAAACATTTTTAAAGTTAAAATTTGTGTTATAACGAAAGTCGATATATTCGATCTTGCCTGAATCTATTTCAAAATATCTGACAGCAATATAGATGTCTATAGATAGACGTCGTTGTCATATATGTCAATCAGTTCGTATTTCAACCGGTTTATTGAAATATTTTCATTATGTCTAAAGAAGAAGTTCCTCTAACCGATGAAGAAAAATTCGAGTTGGCTCTACAAACCGAGCAAGAACTAGCACGCTATGCTAGAACGTATATCATTTTAGACAGAAACCGAGCCGAGTTCCTCCATACTGGAGGAGCATGTGGTAAACTTGCTAAACATAAAAAAGTTTTGGATATTTTTAAAAGAGAACAAAGAAACATCCTAACTGATCTCGCGGTAAGGTTTATTGTTATTGAAATGCATATTTTCGATTATATTTCTAATATTGCTGAGGATTTAAGTTTTATCATAATCCAACAGGTTGCTTCGGCAGAGGCAAAGATAAAACAAGATGAAAAATTATCAAAAAAGTTGAACAAATTGTTAATCGAGTATGACGAGTTTGATGCTGATATTAAAATGGAAAAAGCTTACACGAGTGAAATAGAATATCAAATCCAAATAATGAAAAAGAAAGCGCTAGAGCAAGCTGCTGAACAAATTTCAGAAAACAAATATCAAGAAAGAATAATCAAGGTAAATATGTGGTTCGTTTATTTATAGAACGAATTTAAGTATTTTTACATAATTTTATTAATGCAATAAAAATATGTTACTATCCCACAACTAAACGCCATTAAAGACGCTTCACTGCCATTGTTATCTATGATTTGACCAATAAAAAATATTAAGAGACAGCTACAACGCGTCATTTTAATACAAAGTAGTTTTTTCTGCCATTTTTTCTATGCATTCTGTTAAAATAAATAAATAAATGCCTTTATTGTCAAAAAAATTTACAATTTGAAGACAAAGGTAAAGTAAACAAACAAACAAACAAAAGAGAATACAAAACAAGTATACAAATTACATTGTCAGTCTTATTGTTTAAAATAAACATTTATACATTATGAATTAAAAAAAATATATTTATAAATGTTTACAATGTCAAAGAATACAAAAAATAAAAATAAGATTCAAAAATATTTTGAAAGTTTATAGTAAATATAGTAATGGCAAATATTAGACCAGTGTTTACATGATCAAATTCGATTATCAAAATATGTCATTTACGGCGTAGAAAGCCTTCTCTAGTAAATAAAATTTCAATGCTTGCGAAATGAAGAAAATAATGTTATAGATTTGATTTCAAATGGCAGGTGATTGTGCATTTTTTTCGAGTTGTATAACATTGAACTTTTAACTAACTCTGAGCGTGGGGTACTACTAGTGTATTAACTTACACCCTTGTTTATATATTCTTCATATACAAGGCTTACACGAACTGTTCTGAGCTGCACAGGACAGACAGTGTTTCGCCGCGATTGTTGCCAACCTTCATTAGAAGATGGTACTACAAGAAGAAGAGCGTGGGGTAGGTAGATAAAGATCTTGCTCCGCGTTCCTGAATGAATAAGTGTGAGATGGCCTTTCTTGAGAAGCTGACATATGCTTACGTATTAGGCAAACGGATTCAAATATAAATAAGGAAGGAAGGGTTAATATTTTATTTTTTTTTCAAAAAGTCCTGGCAATGAGTTCTGCTGTTTAGTCCCAGTGAATATCGAACAGCTCTCTTCTAGATCTCTAATCCTATGAAGTGCCGTGACGTCCTTGTTGCTCCAAGTGAAGCTAGTGTCGTCCGCAAAAAGACATATTTTACCTCTGATATTTATGTTAGCAATGTCATCAATAAAAAGAAGAAACAAAATAGGGCCTAGTACTGAGCCTTGAGGTACTCCACATTATATTGACTTGCTAGAAGACAACGTGGTATCCACCCTCACAAGTTGACTTCTGTTGCTCAGATACGACTTAAACCATTCGAGAGATGTTCGCTGAACCCATAGTGCTGCAGTAACTGCATTAATTAGGATCTTATGATAATATACAGGGTGGTCCGAACTGCATTCCGGAAACTTCGGCAGTATATTCTGCAGATAAAATTAAGTAAAAATGTTCGTATAGATGTATATCCAAAAATGCTTAGTTTCGGAGATACAGGGTGTAGAAGTTTCATTTTTATTTCGATTTTTTTCAAATAATTTCTGCAGTAACGTCAATATTTGGATTAAAATTCGTGTCTGGGAGTTTTTTGACATGAGAAATTTGATTTTGATGTCAATATGACTCCTACTAGTAGAGGGCGCCACCTACAAATTTTTTAACTGGTTTGAAGAGTAATAACTTTTCCTCCGTACCTGTATAAAACTACTGAGTAAGAAGTATACATTTACGACGCTTTTTACGTAAAAAAGGTCTCTTGGTAAAAATCGCTACTAGTAATAGTTTTCGAGATATTTCAAATCGAAATTATCAATACCTGTCATCACTGCCATAAACTAAACATGTTGACTAAATAGTTATTGGACTGAGATCATAAATCTGAAATGTCTTAGTACCAAAAGTTCAACAAAAACTGTTTTATCATTATTTTTTTTTGCAGAATAAATATGATTAATTTAAAACAAAGTTCCCAAATTTATTATTTCATTGAAATAACTATTTACTCAACGTGTTTATTTTTCATTAATAATGGCATGTATTGACTATTTCCATTCTAAATATCTTGAGAACTGTTACTTGTAGCGATTTTTACAAAGAGATATTTTTTACGCAAAAAATCACAGAGATGTATATTTTTTCCCTCGGTAGTTTTATACAGGTACGGACAAAAAGTTATTACGCTTCAAAACAGTTAAAACACATGTAGGTGGCGCCCTCTACCAGTAGGAGTCATATTGACATCAAAATCAAATTTCTCATGTCAAAAGCTCCCAAACCCCAATTTTCATCTAAATGTTGACGTTACTTCAGAAATTATTTGGAAAAAATCGAAATAAAAATGAAATTTCTACACCCTCTCTGTATCTCCAAAACTAAGCATTTTAGGACATACATTTATACGAACTTTTTTACCTATTTTTATCTGCAGAATATACTGCCGAAGTTTCCGGAATACAATTCGGACCACCCTGTATATTTATTCTCCTGTTACACAGATTGGCAGATTGAATTTGTCATCATCATCATCATCATCATTATCATTTTCAGCTTATTCAACCATTCCCAATTATGATGTAGACTCCCTCATATACTCTAGTTGTAGTTGGACTCATAGTTGTCTTTTGTTGGCTATGCAGGCCCAAAATTTTCGTACTAATTTCCTAATATCATGATCCCATCTCAGGTTCGGTCTTCTTCTAGGTGTCTTAATTCCTCGTGGGTACCGTGCTGTAATTACTATTGAATAATAATACTAAATGAGACTGTCATGCCTTACGATATTTCGTTAATTGACATTCCAGTTTACAGAAAATATATTTTTTTTATTTTGCTGACTTTGTATTAGAAGCCAACGTAAAGCACTGTGTATGTCAGAGGTCCTGTAGAATTATGCATCTATTTCCGTATAGGCTTGGTGCATTCTCCACCGATGTTACAACCATCGGAGATTAAACAGCCGACTAATCAAATACATGGGTTTAAATACGAAAATAAAAGACGAAAAATGTTGTTATTATAATATTTGAAAAGTATTAGCGAGTGCAATTTGTAAAAATTCTAAAAAAATGTAAATATTTTGATATTTTCAGAAGGTCTAACGTATATTATAATTTATTACTCAAGCTAATATAACTTTATAGATTAGTAATAACACACCGACTGCTTCAACTACGGTAGCGATCATAGTTTTATGCACCGGTTTTGCTAGTTGGGGTATAAGTAGGGGCTATCTGAACTGTAACAAAATATTTTAATTGTACATAATTAATTTTAGAACACCATCCATAAAAATGAAAGAAGTACATACTAGTACACTAATAATGCTAATTAAATTATATTTCATCCTCTTAGTATATGCCTATTTCATTACATTTATTATGTAATGGGCACTTTGTTTACTCACTTCTTTTGTCGAATTGCCTGAATCAATTTTCGCTTTTGATCACATAGTATGGCCTCTGTGTCTCACAAGTTATCAGCTAATTTGAAAATACTATCAGATAGCCCTAATAAAGTGGCTATGAGAATGTGCAATTAGTTTTTTAATTTTTTAAAAAGTAACGACAGGAAAAAATAAAAATAATTTTCAAAAAAAGTTTTTTCCAAAAAACTCAGGTATACTTGAAATTTTTAAAACTTTTTTAATGGCATCTTGGTGACCAACCCAAAGCGTAACTTTGGCCCAATTTAACCATGTTCGTATCTATTACGGTTACCGAGATACCAATGCCCGTACTCCGAATTTGTAGCACCCTGTATAAATATATTATAAAATGTAAAATAAATATAAATGTAAATATTTATAAACAAACAAATAAGTATCATCAATATTGGAATACGAAAATTGCCGGCTTCAAAATAATGATTGTTCCTATTAAAAAATTATGGTTATGGCTTTAAATTGTCACTATTATATGCAGGGTGAGAAAACCGTCCAAACCTTAGAAAATAAGCTGGAAGTACAAGTGAAGAAGTTTTGTTCAATTTGTGCTGAAAATCGAAATCTTCGCTACGAGCTTCAACATCTGCTCAATGAGAGAACAGAGTTTAATAAAACATGGGACAATCTAATAAAAAATTTGTGCATTGGAAAGAAATTTATGATCGATCTAATTGAACAAGCAACCATTGCTTACGATCAAAGAGAGGAATGGGTATCAAAACTGCAGTTTCTAAGGTTAGTTTTAAAAATATAGCAATATCCTGTAGCATAATCACATACATCATTAATAATTTCCAGCTTATTCAACCATTTCCAATTATAGTGTAGGCTCTCTCACATATTTAGATAATCTCTTTGTAATTGGAATTGTTGTCTATTTTTGCCATGTTGGTCCAATTTATCCCGGCTAATTTTCTAATACCATGGGACCATGATCTAGGTTTTGTCTTCTTCTAGGTCTCTTAATTCTGCGTGGGTACCATGCTGTAATTTATGTGGTTCATCTGTTGTCAGTTCTTCTTGCCAGGTGTCCTGTTCATTTAGAGCATATTTGTAAACAACGTCCATGATCGCGACTCGGTTCTAGGCCGAACGATGCCGCATAAACAGCATACGATATCGCAAATCCGTCTAGTAAATAACATCCGTGATTAAAAATTTTAACTGCCTTAACTCCTCTTATACACAGCAGACGATATCGCGAAATTTGTTGATTAGTTGCTCGTAATCAGCATTCAAGATCGCAAAATTCGCAATGCAAGATGTCTACCAAAAAATATAGTACTTAATAATATTTTGCAAAAAAAATTAATTTGCCCCAAACCATGAAAATATAAGTTAATAGATAAAGAAATTATTAGAACACGTTTTGTTAAAAGGCAAGAAAGATAAGTTAATAGGTAAGTTACAGAAATTAACAAGAGTAATTACTCAAAACAAATTAACTTTAAAAGAAAAACAGATTATAAATCGAAACCAAAAAATGGCTGAAATGAATAAAGTTACAGAATGTTTTAAATTTCCAGGGCATTTTACCCAATGCTTAGAGAATGACCAGCTTTACTTCGAAACTTTAAAATAAAAACTGCACTTTGAGTAGTTTTTTTGCAGGTAAAATTTAACTTTTTCTATTACAAGAAGATCAAGAAGATTGTAACTTAGTTCCTTCTTGAATATTTTTTATAGTTAAGGACAGATCTTTTTTTTAAGAAAAGTTAGGTATTAGAAATTTATATTCAGTTCTGTGGAAAATATACGAGGCTGGGCTGAGAAATAATCGGCCTCGGCAAGAGTTGGTGGCGCTAGGAACAAATGCAATTGGATCCATCACAATGCGCCAGAGACGAAGGAACAGTCAAATCAATGGGTTTCTCAGGGCGAGTCAAAGCCAAAGAAAGCCTGTCTGCCAACAAGGTCATGGCCACTGTTTTTTGGGATGCGCACGGTATTATTCATATCGATTACCTTGAAAAGGGCAAAACGACCACCGGCGAATATTACTCAAAGTTGATGGACCGATTCGACGCCGATTTGAAGCAAAAACGACCACATTTAGCGAAGAAGAAAGTGCTCTTCACCAGGACAACGCACCGGCGCATAAATGTGCAGTCGCAATGGCAAAACTGTATGAATTGTGTTACGAATTGGTTCCTCATCCGCCATACTCCCCAGATTTGGCGCCCAGCGACTATTATCTGTTTCCAAACTTGAAAAAATGGCTCGGTGGTAAGATATTTGAGTCGAATGGAGAGGTCATCGCTGTGAGAGAGGCCTATTTTAAGGACTTCGAAAAATCGTATTATTCGAAGGGCATCGAAAAATTGGAGAATCGTTGGACAAAGTGTATAGAGCTTAACGGGGACTACGTTGAGAAATAAATTGAGTTTTGCCAAAAAAAGTTATGTTTTCTTACCTAGGCCGATTATTTTTCAGCCCAGCCTCGTATTATATCTCTATTTTGTTTTAAGTAATTTGCATACGTATGTAAGTTGGATGAACATAAAATAGTGTCATCTGGGAATCTGTTTTCTGTTGATTTCTCGACGCGATTTTAGGTTTTACTTTATAGGTCTCTATAATAATCGAAATTTTTATGAATCAAAAGCACGTCAACGTGCATTTTTTCGTACGATCACAAAAGTTAAGCAGCAATATGTGTGGTTGTTATTGGAAATTGTTGCCGCTTGAAACCCTTTTTTATGTTAAGCTCGTTTAATTTGTGTTGACAAATAAAATTTGCGATTCTGAATGCTGATTATGAGCAACCCATTAATAAATTTCGGGACATCATCCGGTGATTATAAGAAGTGTTAATGCAGTTAAAATTTGGAATCACGGATGCTATTTCCCAGACGGATTTGCGATATCTTATCTGTTTACACGGTATTTACGTGGTACAACCAAACCAAATCAAACCAAACCAGAACCGAATCGCGATCATGGACGTCGTTTACAAATATGCATCCGGGGCGGTCCAGTCCGGATTTGTTGTGTCCGGGAAACCTGACCGCAAAAACAATACAGTTACAGTTGAATTAATTTCTCAGTTACTTTGTGTGAATATTTTAGTCTCTACGATGCTACTTAACCGACGCATGTTCGAAAGTACCCATTTCTTCGCTTTTGGTGCACTCCTGGAGAGTGAATGTGTTTTTGGTTTATATTTTGTTGATTCCGGGGCTATTATTTGCGACCTATGGATAGATGATATTAATTGTGTATGCAACGGCAATCGGTATAAAGCTGTTACACAGCTTTGCAAAACCGTTCCTCAAAACTTTTGTATGAAACTGTTTCGCGAAACAAGGTGAGCCACTGGTTTTTTCTTAGGAATATGCAGTAATATACAGGGGGTTCCATTTAAAAAAATGGAACTTTGATGTGCCACGACTTTATGGCCGACCGTGTATACTTAAATGCTATAGATAGCTATAGATATTTAAAAACCCTATAAGTTTTATATTTAACTTTTTGCGGTACCTCTTATATTTTACCTAATAATCGACTGTTCCCATACATATCAGGGACCCTGTATATATTCTTCTACTATTTCCATAGATTCCCAAGACAAATATTATATCTAACTGGTTAAAATTGAATATTGTTGCTACTTTTGAAGGTAAATTTATAACTTATGGCTTATTTTCTGCGTTTTACTAAACAAGTAATTATTTACTTATATTTATTTTAATGTTTTCCAGAACGAAAGCACATAATGATTTACTGCTCCACGTTCAAGAAATGAGAAATTTTCAAAGAAAAAGAGATAACGATTTAAAACTTCAAGAATTCTTTGCTACAAAAGGTCAAAGAAGGTTCATGAAAGACCTTGAAGCAATGAATTTGAAAAAAAGGGAAAAGAACAAAATGCTTATACAGAACAAACTGGAAAGTTATCTCGAAATGTTAATGAAAATTAAAGAATTTGCAAATCAAAGCAAAATCCCAGTATGAATAATAATTTGGCATTACCTATACAAAACAATGTTAGTTTACAATTATTTCTAGGATATTGCTAAAGATTTTCTACGTCAAGAGGAAGAGAACTTTGCAAAATTTAAATATATAAATGATCTTAATAAGCAATTAGAAGACACCAGCGACAATCTAACAGAGTTACATAATGTAATTGATGGACAGCGTGTTCTACACGAGGGCAGGACAATTCAACAGGAAGATACTTTGAAAGCGTTGGAGGTAATAAAGATAACGAAATTGAATTAACAAAGTGCAATTAACAAAATGCTATTTATTATCAAGCGCACGGCCACACAGAAAGCGTTTTTAGTTTTTTGCGTTTTTTTGGGTCTCAAGCGCTTTTCGCGATTTTACAATTTTAAGCGTTTTTTTGTCTATTTGTATCCATTAAAAACACGCAAAGAACGTGGCAAGTCTGCAGTTTCTATCAAGATGTCAATTAGTAACGTCGCAAGCTCGTGGATTCCCGGCCCGCTCAACAATCAATCCTGTGAGAAAGAGATAGGCGAGATCGGCGCGGTTAGTGTTGAAGAGACGAAGATAAAAGATGCTGGGATTGAATTGTGGACGGACCGAGGCATATATTCAGCGACAAACACAATCTACTGCTAGTGCTTGTGCAAAAGTAATAATTATTATTTGCCATTTATTTTACGAATTTTAGTTTATATATGTATAGTTTTTTATGTTGTAGTGTTGTCGTTACTTGTTATAATTATAATATAATATAATAAATAATTATAATTATATAATAGAATAGTAAATATTACTAGTTGCTAACGAAATTTTAGAATATGATTTATGAAACTTTTTGGAGTGAAACTTCTTTACGCGCGCTGGGAGTAAAAATTCAAGGCTGTGACATACGAGCTAGCGAGACGGCCCTGACACACGAGCTAGTTGTAACGAAACGTGTTAACGGCTTAGAAATACGTAGTGACTCGACGTGTATTTGTGAGCAGTCCACGTGTTTATCAAAAATATTGATATTTTAATACAAATTTTGTAAAAGTGAATCAAATTATTACGTGTAAAAAACCATTTGTTACATGTAAAAAGCTATTTTTATTATTTTACGCGAATAAAACTATTTCTTATTGGTAGAAAACTGTTTTTTACGCGTATAAAACGATTTGTTACGTGTAAAAATCTATTTGTTACACGTAAAAACTTATTGTTTCTGGTAAAAAAACTTTCTTACGCAAAAAAAATATTTTTTACGGGTAAAAACTATATGTTACACGTAAGAAACTAATTTTTACTCTTACAGTTGAGGGTTGGAACCTTTGGTGTTAAACAGCAAAATAAAAACACTAAATCACCACAATACACCAAAACACTTTTACTTTTACACTGGACGCGCGTTTCGCTAACCATGTTAGCATCATCAGCAGATGATTATAAACTGAGTTTATAATCATCTGAGTTTATAATCATCTGCTGATGATGCTAACATGGTTAGCGAAACGCGCGTCCAGTGTAAAAGTAAAAGTGTTTTGGTGTATTGTGGTGATTTAGTGTTTTTATTTTGCTAATTTTTACTCGTCAAAAACTTATTGTTTCTGGTAAAAAAAGTTTTTTTTCCAAAAAAAATATTTTTTTAGTTGTAAGAAACTATTTGTTACACGTAAAAAGCTATTTTTTACGCGTCAAAAACTTATTGTTTCTGGTAAAAAACCTTTCTTACGCAAACGTGCCTTTCTTACGACGATGTCGTAAAGTGTCGGTGAGATATTAGTGCATCTCCCGTCAAAAGATGGTAAAGAGCGTTTTTCGGCCCACTCAAATATATATGAAATGAACAAAATTCTTACAGCTTTAGTGTATATTAATAAATAATATTTTCTTGCCTTTAGCTGTGTATTTTTTCTAATTTCGAAAAATCGAAAGTAGAGAAAAAAAAATCAAAAGTAAAAAGAAAATTGTTTTGCTTGTCGTAAAGGGGGGAACCAAGCTCCACTCCCACAACCGGTTTCTGGGCCTACCCTTCATCAGGTGGGTTTCTTCAAATGAAAAAAGGTATGCATTTAATTTATTTTTATTGTATTATTAAATATAACGTCCGCCTATGACGGGATCTCATCTTAGAAATCGCTAAACACGCTACAGAAAACAAACTGATTTGTTTTCATTTGCGTTTTTTTTGCGCCACACGCCGAACGCTACACGCTTTTGGTGGAACCACTCCTATATAAGCCTGTTATTTTGATTTAGTCGCTAAAGACGCTTCACGCTAAAAACGCAAAAAAACGCTTTCTGTGTACAAAAAAATAGTTATTTTTTTGTAGATTTTCTTATTAATGTTATATTATATAAACACTGCTCTCGTTAAGCCAACCAAGAATTGTCAGCAATGGTTTACTAATAAACAAATTTACCTGACGGACAAACAATGCTTAACGTTTCGGGATGTATATCTCTTCCCGTCATCAGAAGCAAAAATCACAAAGAACGAAGAATAAATAAACTACTTAAAATATCTAAATACAACTATTGTTTTTTTTAAACAGATACGTCTATAAAAACCGTTGACGTTCTGTTAAAATTACATATCAAGTTCAAAAAAACTCCAAAATTAGCAATTACTACCTGATAACATTTACTTAATAAGGCAAAACCAAATAGCTTCAAACTTTCTATATGATTATTTGTTTTTAATCTTTACGTATGTTATGTTTATTTATGTTATGTTCTTTAAAATCAAAGAAGCGATTGCCATACATTACTAACATGAGCAATAGATTTATTTTTATTAGATTGTATTAAAAAGCCTCTTTTATTTTTGACATCATTTATATTTTTTTGTACATTTTTTGTTTTCGCATAACTTTAAAAAGACTTAAATTAAACACTAGTTACTGTGTTGATCAATTGTTGCTATTAAATACTTATTTTCTTCTAAACGACATTATTAGTTGAGATACAAGGGTGCTACAAATTCGAGGTACGAGCATTGGTATCTCGGAAACCGTAATAGGTACGAAGATGGTTAAATTTAGGCAAAGTTGCGCCTTGAGGTGTTCACCAAGATGCAATCAAAAAAGTTTTTAAAATTTGAAGGATTGCTGAGTTTTTTGATTTTCAAAAAACAGATTTTTTTGAAAATCAATGTTATTTTTTCCTGTCGTTACTTTTTTGAAAATCAAAAAACTAATTACAATTACATTTTTTATTTCAGGTTTTGAGAAACAGTTTTTTTTTGTTTTGGGTACCTAACAACAACACTATCTAATTATTATTTAAAATAATTTCAAGTCCGGCTCTGGTTTTTTAAATTATTTAATGTGATTATATTCATCGCAACAATATTGACCAGCGCTAATCAACATTGACTAAGACAAATCGAATTAAATAAATAATATCCAGGTCAACAATTTAAAGATAATATTTTTATTTTTTTTATTGTGAACTTAAAATCTCAGTGTACGATCTAATAATATCCATCATATTAATCGTAGTTATTATAAATAAATCAACTTCTACAAACTAGTTTCTAATGCTCTACATGTTCTAAAGGGTTACCACCCTCCCTATTGCACAAATTTAGTTTTTGGTCAATTTTGTTTATAGCTCTTTGAATAGATCTTCATCTTCCGATTATACTTCCGAATACATTTTGTACTCTTTATTGTAAATGTTTAGATGTATTGATTTCACTTTTACAAACGACGTCATATAATATGGCGAAAGGTTCAGAAACCTCGCTGGCTACTACTATAGTGCTCCACCATTTCCAATTCATCTTCCGGGGAAATTATTTCATTGTTTATATTATATTTATATTATTTATTTTATATTATCTGTATTATTTTATTGCATTTGATTTTCAGTATTCAGTGTTTTACCCCACGTCGTTGTTAAGTTTGAAAGCTAATCAATATTGTAACGATACCTATGAATAGATTAAATATTTAAAAAAACAGAGCCGATCTTGAAATTAGTTTAAATAAATTGTGTTGAAATAAATTGTGTTAAACGAGTTTTTTCAAAACATGAAATATAAAATGCAGGTCAGCATTTAAAAAAATTAAGTTTAATTATTTTTTAATTATTAATTAAAAAAAGTCCTATGGATATTTCGTCACTGTAAGAAAATCTACAAAAAAATAGTTATTTTTGTAACCACTGCTGCGTTAATCCGACGAAGACTAATTGTCAGCCGTGGTTTACTAATAAACAAATTTGCCTAACGGACAAAAAATGCTTAACTTTGTGTTTCACAATAATGTTTCACAAATGTGTTTCAGATATTTTAAAGACCGTTATTGCGATTTGAATGAGATTTTGAGTGACTATGTTTGGCTAAGTACTTTAACATTTGACTTTCAATCAAATTAATTTGACAAAAATCAAGAAAAAGTGCTTTAACATTTGACTTTCAATCAATTCATTCGACAAAAATAAAAAAAAGTACGGGAAGGGTGCAAACTACCCCCAGCCTTACAGAAATTTTAGAGTAAATCTTTTTCAACTCCACCGACGACAGATCGAAAAAAAATTTTGGAGAATTTATTTTTCCAAAGCAGACCTACAAAATATACAGGGAGTTCTAATATTTCCTGGACATAGAACAACTACGTATTTTTTGGATCAAAATAAGTTAATTGCGCATAATTTCCCTTTATAAAAAGTGCTTCCTGTGTCCGTTAGAGGGCATCAATCAAAAATAAACCCAAACTTTAATTAATTTAAAAATTATTAATTTTCTAAGCTGTGTATGAAGCTTATTGTCAAATATAATTTGTGATACCAACATAAATTTCCATATTTCTGCCAACTAGATGTGACAAAAAACATTTTTTATATCAGCTTTGGGAAAATATTCTGTTTCTCAAAATGTATGCATCGTGGCGGTTTTTTACAAGAGAAAAAAAATGTAGTTAATTAATTATTAAGTAAAACTTCTTCTTTTCGGAAAATGGTCCATCTAGTAAATACCAGTGGGGCAATTTTACGAAAAGAAAATCGGCTTTCGGTGGAGTCTGGAAATATTTATACTAAAATTTATTTAGTGGTGGGAGTAGTTTTGACCCTTCCCGTACTTTTTCTTGAGTTTTGTGAAAGTCAAATATGAGAGCACTTAGAAAAATATAGACACCCAAAATCTCATTTAAATCGGAATAACGGTTCTTAAAATATCTGAAAAAATGTGTTTATTTTTTTAAAGTTTGATGCCCTGTAACGGACAAACAAAGCACTTTTGTAGAGATAAATAAAACTGTGTCCGATGAACTTATTTTGATTCCAAAAATATGTATTAGATCTATGTCCTTGGAATATTGGGACATAAAAAAAGTTTGATGCCCTCTAGCGGACAAACAAATCACTTTAGTATAGTGGCAAATAATGCCAAAAACACGTAGTAGTTCTATGTCCACGAAATATTGGGACAACCTGTATTTATTTAAAAGATCTGAGGGTTTCTATCCTAAAGACATCTAAATGGGTAGACATAAAACTCAATTTTTTATAATCATACATGGTTTGACACTTTTATGAGAGTTAAAATGAGATGGGTACATAAATATGACAACACGGTTAAGTTTCGTCTATCTTTCTGTTATTTGGCTCTATCAGTGGCGTAACGGTGGTGTGACGTTTTTTTTTTTATCAAAAATTGATGAATTTTATCAAAAATTGATTGAGATTGCCTCAGACCAATTTTCCATTATAACTAATTTTGCCTGAGGTCTAACTGAGGGTAACTCTAATTTCACAATCGAAAGCGCCAACAAATAAGAAAATATACGTATTTTCGTAATAATCTATTTATAAGTATCTAAATACGCTACTGTAAGTATGGCTAAAGGTAAAAAGAACGCAATGACACTTACCGTCTAAATATCAATTCCTGGTTAGAATAGTCCACCTTTTTACAAACTTACATGGTTTATAAACTTTACAAACACTGGCGAACCATCGTAGATAGTTAAAAACTACTTTAAATAGTTTTCTTTGCAATAAATACTAATAATCATTAGAAAGTTGTTCAAAAGCTACAAAAACTTTCAACTACCGCAGAACAACCGCGCGTTGTCAAATATAAGTTGAATGAAAACAAATGAAAACGTCAAATGTCAGCGTAATTCCTACAGATTTCGACAATTTCGTAGTAAAGATGAATCCACAGTGATGCTGTTAGTTATAATTGTAATTTCCCTAATATAATTTAATTAGAAAACTAAAAATAATTTCAAAGGTATAATCCTGACACAATCAATTTTTATTAATTAAAGTTATATACGTATACAAATATTTAGTTTAACGTTTCTATAGATACCCAAAAAACATTAATAACAATAATAACATTTGGAATTCGAACCGTATTCTATCACATACCGCGTAAATCTGTCATCATCGATTTTTGCGGAACACGATTTTGCGTGATCGCGATAAAATGTAAATTGTTTTGTCTCCCTTTATTTAGATGTCTTTGGTCTATCCAGTAGCGCTAATTTGTTAGAAAAGTTCGTCCTTGGATTTTTATACTAAATCCACAATATATTATTATGATCTAAATGCATTTTAGGAAAAAGTAGAAGAAAAACGAAAATCCGTTCAAAATAAAGAGGAAGAGTTAAAAACACTTGACCAGAAATTAAACGTTATCCTGACTGGCATAGGAACTTTATTTAAACTCTTTAGATGTAACAATGATCCTTTGATATTAATGCTAGGTAATAAACTACAGTTTAAAATGGTAAAGCAAAAATGTACATAAATATGTATTTCCTTGCATAATACATTGAGTTGAGGTTCTTTTTATCAAGAAAATGCAACTAACTAAGCAATTGCGACTAAACTGGTCAATACACGCAGTCCAGATAATTTTTAATTTAAATTTTTCAAAAATATATACAGGAAAGTTCACGCTATTCGACGCGGAGTATTGTAGCCAAAAGATTAGATTTTGAAATTGTGAGTTATGGGATCATTGGAGAACTACTAAAGCTACAATTTAAAATTATTATATTTTCAAAAGGTACAGCTAGTCTCAAAATAAAAAAAACATCAAACTTGTATTTTTTTATATGGAACACTTTATATATTATTAAATTTTTAGTTGCTACGATTAAAAAAAAATGATTAAAGTTTACAGCACTTTAATCTTACCATTTTTGAAATATTTACGATTCTATGAAAACAATAATTATGCTTTATTTCTCTAGGCGTATTTTTAAAACCAAATATTGTACTGAAGTTTTTCTATTTACTAAATATTGTGTTGCAATAATAAAACTAATGCTATCTTATACAGAGTGTAAAATAAATATTCTAAATAATGACTAGCTTTAAACGACAATAACTTGTTTAATTTAAATGGAACACCCTGTATATTTCACGTAATCAGATGCACAATGTAATTGTGTAACAAATTTTATTATGCCATTTTCAGCTCTCTCTTTCAATTCAAAATTTATTAATCGATATTAATCGATGTAGCCATGGAAACTTTCATCAAATTTACCTCTATTTTAATTGTAGAAACTAAAAATGTAATAATATACAGGGTGTTTCGATCAAAAAATACAACTTTGATATTTTTATTTATTTGGGACACTGTGTACCTTTGGCAAATAATTTTATATTGTAGCTTTAGTAATCCTCCAACGATCCCATCAGTCAAAATTTTCAAAAATCTAATCATTTGGTTACAATACTCCATATCGAATAACGTGAACAACTTTGTATATTGTTATTTGACAACTGTATTTTTCTTAAATTACAATTTTCGATAAACTTAAATCAGAAACGATTACTTATTTACAATTAAAATTATAACTTAAAATTATTATATAAAGAATGAAAAAGTATGAGTCGATAGAATCGCATAAAACATTTTTTTAAGCGAGTGTCACAAAAAATTAAGTTTTAGGAATCTATTACAGCGCTTTCAAATGAAGCGGAGCGTCCGCAATTTCGAGCAAGTACCAGTAGTTTATATGAACAATTTCACGTGGGCGCTTATGGTCCGTCCGACAGAGTTCGTCCGACGGCTGTCTTGAAAAAACACGACGGACGGTCCGCTCCATCTGAAAGCGCTGTTAAGTGAATCTTTTTTGTCCGCTTTTTTACTTTACGGCCGATTTTGCAAACAAAGTCATTATGAAGGCAGCCTACTAGACATATTTAATTTACTTATTTGAGTTACCTATTTCCACGTCCGATATTAAGATTATCAAATTATAAAGGCGGCCTACTAGACACACTTAATTTGCATGTTTGGATTATTTACCCATAAAACAAAAGAAAAGGTTCCGTTGCTAGGCTATTTATTTACAAGCTTTCCGTTTCTATCAGTGAAATGAAATTTAAAATAAATAACAAAGAAAAAATAAAAACCACATTACACGGTATATACTGTGATAAAAACAGTTAAAAAGGAAATATGAATGACAGTGATAGCGACAATCCAGCTGAAATTTATGAAGCCGCCAATGCAGCCACTGTAAATTTATTACCTGAAAAATCCAGGCAAATTTACTTAAAACAGTATAACATTTTTATGAAATGGTGCAACACATAGATAAAGAAAATAAATTTTGATTGGAATGTCCGTCAAAATTTTAGGTCGCGAAATTGTTTTGGTTCGCGACCGTTGTACGCGATCTGGCGCTACTATAGCGGTTGCTAAGAACAACCGCAAACAAAAACAGAAATAAGTTTCTCTTGTCCATATCTCTTGTCAAGGTCAGATTCTTCAAAAATTATAAAATCTTTCAACATCTAAACCGCTCTCATTGGAAAAATTCCAAAAAGTGTTTAAAGCGTCCATTTTCAAAGTAATTATTGCTATCTTGTGAGTTTAATTTAAGTTTTATTTGCTCAAACCCGTGATAATTGTGAAAAAGTGGCATTATAAACTTAAAAAGCTGTGCTGTGAAATGTGAACTGCAAAAATCATCGTGGACCGTGGCATAATGTCGGTTTTCAATGTTTCATAGGTATTTCATACCATGTCCTTATATAAAATAAAGTTTCTTGTATGCAACACACTGTATTTTATTTATAAAATTAATAGAAAATAATAATAAATTTGAATAAACATTATTTGGCAATATAATTCCGGAAAAAACGGAACCGCTTCGAAATTTTCAAAAGCGTTAGGTTTTCAAAATTGCAAGAATAGCGCCAAATAGTGTTTACATTGTCCTTATGGGCACTTTCCAATCTAATGGTGCAACATACATAATATTAAAAAATTAAAAGAAGAAGTACTTCTCGCATTTTTTCTGGAAAAGACCAAGGTTTCAAAATCATCAACATTATGGTCCATATACTCGATGTTAAAATCAACAATTATAGTCAAAAATAAAAATGACATTGATATCAACAAGTTTTCAAAACTGAATGCTTTATTGAAAAAGCAAAATGTAGGTTACAAAGCGAAAAATCGGCAGTTTTTACAAGAGAGGATATCAATAAATTCTTTACAGAAGCTCCAGATAAGAACTACTTAATGTGGAAGGTAATAAAACATAATATTTTTAAAGTTCATTCTTCTTATAACTATATTGTGATATTTTCAGGTTTGCTTAATAATTGGATTTATTGGTGCTTGTAGACGAAATGAACTAAGGCAGTTGTCTATAAATGATATTCAAGACAAAGGAAACGTGTTAATAATCACAATCCCGGAGAAAAAAACTGGTAAAAAACGAGTATTTACTATAACTAATGAAATAATTAAAAATATAAGTGCCCTACAGCTTATTCGGCAATACCTAAATTTACGACCTTTCAATGTACGTCATCAAACGTTTTTTATAAATTATCGCCAAGGACAGTATTCTACACAAGTTGTTGGTGTTCGTACCTTTGGAAAAATCCCATCACTTATTGCACAGTATCTACAATTACCAAATACTAATGAGTATACGAATCATTCTTT
Organism: Sitophilus oryzae; assembly: GCF_002938485.1. Lineage (NCBI taxonomy): Eukaryota > Metazoa > Arthropoda > Insecta > Coleoptera > Curculionidae > Sitophilus > Sitophilus oryzae. Next base: position 692,004 of record NW_022146030.1, read on the forward strand.
TAGAAGAAGTTTAGCCTCTCTCTTGGTTGAAACAGGGGCTAATATTTTAATGTTAAAAAGCCACGAATGTTGGAAATCTAACTATGTAGCAGAAGGCTACATTGAAGATTCCATTTCAAGAAAGAATGAAATTTCAAATAGAATTCTTGCAGGAGGAGAAGATACTTCAGGTATACGTTTTTCTGATCAAAATAATTCCAAAGAAATTGAATTAAATGGGACTTCAGTCAGCAACTTTCCAACAAAAATCATTGTCACTGAAAATCAAGAAAATGAAATGTTTATTAACAATGTCATGTTTAAAAGTGGTATTACTTTTTCAAAATGTAATAAACGTAGATTTAACATAACAATTAATAGCAAATAATGCCCTAATTTATTAACTTCTTTATAACCCAACTTCTGTTTATAATACTGTAAGTAATTCTGTACACATCTTTGTTACTTAATAATACACTTTTCATTTCTTCTTCTTCAGATGCCTATCCATTCACTGGATATTAGCGACCACATGTTGAAACCTGTCTCTATCTCTTGCGGTGTTTATGAGCTCTCCTATAGTCTTCAGATCGGTCCACTGTCTGATGTTTCTCGCCCATGAAAGCTGTTTTCTACCTATTCCCCTCTTGCCTTCTATTTTTCCTTCAAGTATGAGCTGTAGAATGTTGTATTTTTCATTTCAAACTATGTGTCCTAAGTAGGAGGTCTTCCGTTTTTTAATTATATTTAATAGTTCTCTCTCCTTCTGCATCATATTGAGTACTTCTTCATTAGTTATCCTATCGGTCCACGATATTTTCAATTGAAGATAGCCGTCGGACGAACCCTGTCGGACGGAGCACGCGCCCACGTGAAATTGCGGACGCTCCGTCGCCGACGCTCCGCTCCATCTGAAAGCGCTATAATAGATTCCTAAAACTTCATTTTTTGGTTAATAAAAACTTTTCATTTGGTTAATAAAAAATTGAATCTAATCTTCCAGTTTCGTCTTTATTTAGAAACAAAATTGTAAAAAAAATGTTACCTATTTCAAAAGACACTGGCTTCAAAAAATTTTGTGTGCACCTCGGCCGTATGATTTTTTTTGTCCTCACCTGAAATTTGCTTGGCTTGGCATTGATTTTTAACGGCCTTGGTACTTGAAACTTTACGGCCTTGGTACACAAATAACTATTATAAAGTTAAAAAAAAACTTTATACATTATTTTAGGTCACAATCAAACAATCCATAAATATAATGCCTTGTTGTATCTCCAAATTCTTGAAAGTAATATACAGGAAGCTCTTGTATCTGTTCACCAATTAGAACAAAAGAAAGGAACTAAATCTGACACTCAAGTTGTGCGGCAAGATAGGTAAGTATCATCTTAGTAATGTGAAGTCTGTCCAATGAAATAAAGAACCAGTTCGACAGAAGACATCCAAAAATTACAAAAAAGTAAAAAAAACGATTGACTTATAAAATAAAATGACAAACCATCAATGATGAAAATCATCGATTTTGTTAAATTAGCAGAACTGTATTGTCTTTTATATTGAAATTTTACATATTAGTTGTTACGAATAATTAAAAATCAAACAACTAAAGCTACCCTTTGAATAGACTCCTGTAAATTTCGCCCTCCAGAATTCTTTAATAATTATTATCAATAATAAAGAAAAACCAAAATAGTTATCAGTAACATACTGAGCATTAAGTTTACTGTTTTTTGGTTTCCCTTGAACGTTCTTTTGGCAATAGATCCAGATTGCGGACATCAGAGCATGAAAACTAAACGGTATGAAAGTTTATAAATTAATTAAGGATTAATAATTTTAGAACAATAGCAATTTTTTTTATGAAGAATGCATGTTTCTCAAAATGTCAAGTTTCTCAAAATGTCAATATAAAAAAAGTTTTTTCTCTTTTAAAAACAATCCGAGGACATACTGTATATTGATCATTCTTTTCATTATAGAGGCACTTCAGCTTTAAATTACCTAGAGAAGGTTGTTAGCTTTACCTAATATAGGCTTTCATACAGGGTGTCCCAATATTCCGTGGACATAGAACTATTACGTATTTTTGGAATCAAAGTAAATGTATTGGACACAATTTATATCTATACTAAAGTGCTTCATTTATCCGTCAGAGCATCAAGCTTGTACAAAATTCATCACAGAACTTCAATACGCTGATGACTGTGCTCTAGTTGCAAATACGTTACAACTATTGCAAGAAATGTTGAACACATATACCTGGGCATACTAGGCTTTGGCACTTAAGCTGAACCTCGATAAAACTAAAATCATGTGCAATCCCTGGAAGAGCACAACAATGCTATAAAAATAGGAAAATAACTATTGGAATATGTAGCGGAATTCAATTACCTCGGCAGTTTGATTTCGGAAAAGGCCAATATCGAAATTCAGCACAGGATTAGCAGCACCTCAAGAGCATTCTGGAAATTAAAAGACAGGGTTTTCTACAGTCATAACTTGAGTACAAAAACAAAACTTGCAGTGTATCGAGCAATAATAATTCCCACCATATGGAAACAAAACCTGGGTGCCGGATATATGCATGCATTAAACAAGTTGCAGACCAAAATCTCAGCTTTACGGTGAGCTTGTAGACGGTAAGGGGAGCCCGAGTGGACAACTCAGAAGGTACAAGGATATTTTAAACGAAAACTTAAAGGGGAATACAGAATGAGTGGGAAGAAGCAGCTCACAATAGAATGGAATATAGAATTGAAAACTCAGTTACGAGTTGTTAAGCGACAACCAAAAAGTAAAGAGGCAACAAAGCAAAGAAATTTTTTGAATGTCCGGAGTGCGGTAGACAGATAGCATCACGTATCGGGCTTTTCAGTCACAGAAAAGCTCATGAGAGAAAACGCCTTATGTGACCATCTTCTGATGCATGTCAAATACTCGTCAACAAGTAATGTATGTATGGGTGTCTATGTTTTGCCAAGTACTTTAACATGTAACTTTCACAAAAATCAAGAAGTACGGGAAGGATGAAAACTCCCCCTTCTTCTTCTTCTTACAGTGCCATACTCTATATAGAGCGTCGGCTACCTCTCGCATGTACTTGTGATGTATGTCATCAGTGTTTCACAAGTACACGGGACCTACAGTTTATTACCGAATCCGAACGGCATATTTGAGAGGCTGCACAAAGCAAATATACTCAAGATGGTTTGCCATTGCCTTCCTTGAGGTGGCGGCTCGTTGGTCGCTCTATTTAGATAAATAAATATTTTTATTTAAATAAATAAAGCGAGCGTACTGGCTGGGGATCGAACCCAGTACCTTCCGCTCCGCAGATCGACACACTAACGCTGGAGCTACGGCCAGCCACATAAAAAAACTCCCCCACCCGTACATAAATATTAGTATAAATTTTTTCCAACTCTACCGACGACCGATTTTCTTTTTCGGAAAATGATCCATCAAGTATTTACTACATTTTTTGTCTGTTGTAAAAAAACGCCACCATGCATACTTTTTTGAGAAAAAATAATATTTAAAAAAATGTTTTTTGTCATATCAATCTATGGAGGCGCATAAAATCTATTATGTTCTAATAACTTATTTAGCGAAAATATGTAATTTTATATGTTAGTATCATAAATTACATTTGACATAAATCTTCATAAGAAGGTTAAAAAAATAAATTAATTTATGGTCTGGTTTATTTTTGATTGATGCCCTCTAACGGACAAACGAAGCACTTTTGAAGAAAGGTAAATTGTCTGCGATTTACTTATTTTAATTCAGAAAATACGTAGTTATTCTATGTCCACGGAATATTGGAACTCCTCGTATACTTTATAGGTCTGATTTGGAAAAATAAATTTTCCAAAAAATTTTTTTGTCAAAAACTATGCGATTTGGCGTTTTTTTACAAGAGACAATAACTGTAGTAAATACTAGAGAGGCCATTTTAGAAAAAGAAAATCTGTTGTCGGTGGATTTTTGGAAAATATTTATACTAAAATTTATGTAGGGGCGGGGGTATTTTTCACCCTTCTCGTACTTTTTCTTAATTTTTGTGAAAGCCAAATGTTAATACACTTAGCAAAACATACACATCTAAAATTTCATTCAAATCGGAATAACAGTTAAAATATCTGAAAAAATGTGTTTATTTTTTTAAAGTTTGATGCCCTGTAACGGACAAACAAAGCACTTTTGTAGAGATAAATAAAACTGTGTCCGATGAACTTATTTTGATTCCAAAAATATGTATTAGCTCTATGTCCTTGGAATATTGGGACATCCTGTATAAAACAATGCGTATCATAAATAGAAAAATTGTGTGTAATTTTACGAACTGTGTTAACGACTTATTTCTGAGATTCGGCAATTATTTAAAAAGATTTTGATATATTGTAATTGCAAAACAGTTTCCGATGCACGTCATCAATCATATCGACATTGACACTAAAGTCTATAAACCTGACTAAATTAAGTTTTGGCAAAAATGTTTAAATTTGTTGTATAATTTAAGATACCGAGGAGCTCTTCATTTTATTTTATAGAGCAAATGAATATAACAGATATTTTATTTAGATGAAAGCTGCAAAAATTAGTTTAAACCGAATTTTATTATCGCTATATTGGTCACATTACGCCGTGTTCAGCAATGTGGTCCTTTATTATTTGACAATTATCCTAGTGTCAGTCATTATTTTGTATAATATCGTGCTGTTGTTGAATCTTTGTGAGTAATTTTCGTTTTTTGCCTATTTTCATAGTTTTTTTAATTGCGCTTTTAAGCACAAACAGTTCTTTTAGGAACTAAATTTTCGAGTTTTTGTATTGCATTTCTTGGAATTTGTGTGTTGAAAATATACCGAAGCATTTAAACAGCCGAAGCAAAGAGCTTGTAGCTTCCCTGTTTTTTGAAACTATTTTTAACAAGAACGTGACTATAAAGGTCCTTTATTTACCCGTGACTGCAGTGAGAAAAGTAAGTTTGATTGATAAGCACATTGTACACTTTCAAAGTTAGTTTTTACTAAATTCTCTGATTTTAATAAAAACCAAACCCTCTTACTTGTTATTACCACTTATGGCGTTGTAAGATGTACATCAATGAATAAATAACCCATCATAACTCTTATAATAATCTTCATAATGGACTAGTTTTTGCCAATATGTAATAAGTAAAATAAGCTATAAAACAAATAAATCAATTAATCACTAAAATATTAGTTATTAAATTAAAAATAAAACGTAAAACTCTTTAAAAAATGATATAATAAATATGTTGTTTGTCAATTTTAAATTAAGATTCATCTCATATATCCATCACAGTCTGACAGCGCTGTCGTCGTTGCTTTTCACTCAAAGTTGATCACGTGCATCGGAAATTGTTTTGCGATTACATACCATATTTTTTATTAATTAGATGTTATTTTATTACAGACGGCCACAGGTAATACATCCGATAGAAAAAATATGCGCAACAAGTCCATGCCCGCTCTGCATAGAACACGATCTGGTCAGCGATGTTATCGACGAGTTACAGTTTGCTTATAATAAAGACGAAATTCGTGAAAAATTACGGATACGTCTAAGCATTGAAGGTCAAGAGAGTGGGTTGCATAATGTGTCAGCTTGTCATTTGCCAAAATCTAGACAAATTATACAAAAACGTTATCAATAAAACTAAATAATAAAATTATAATTGAATATTGTCTAACTGTCACAGTTAATTCATGTAGCCATTTATTCACAGCTAAATAATTTTTTCGATTCCGTCTATCAATAAAATTAAATAATAAAAATATGTAATTATATTCCTGTAGTTTAAATGAAAAGTTTTGTTCTTAAATATCTACTTTACATAGTATAAACGCGTGTTCAAATATTAATCTTGTGGAATATATATCAACATAAAACGAGATGTAATTGACGAAATATAATCGTAACAACAGATATTTTAGAGACGCCTAGGTTTACTTATTTCACTGAGATTTATGAAAAAAAGTCCTTCGCCTCGGGTACAGATACCGCCACGTTTTGAAAACAGCTCGAAACGAAACGAAATTGGAAACGCGAACGAGACAACAGGAAACGCCAAAAAAATCCCTCCACGCCCTTCTCCGCAATTTCACGTATAGTTTTGAGGAGCTTTTAAGAATAGGTCAAGACAAGACGAAATAAGCCGAAACGTGCCTAACTTAGGCGACGAAACGCGACCTTGGCCTGTTTCGATCTATTCTCCGCTCATTGTAGAGCGTGTTTTAGGTCAGCTTTAGAAAAAAGACTTAAAATCAGATGACTTAAGTAATTAAAATGATTTAAGTAAAAAAATACTTAAGTTTTCTGTGAGTTTGCAGTTGCTAATAGAACTTAAATTCTTCTAATTTGAATTAACCAATGTTCGATATTTTTACGATATACTTTTTTCAGTCGGATCGCAAAAACTCCAAAATAATCGCCTCGGCATCGGTATTCGAATCTCGGGTTCGTCGCAGCCGGGCCCGCTTGATTGGGGCCCAAAAGGGCGGTTAACGAGCTTTTTACAAGGGAGCTCGCCGCGCTTAACTCAGCGCCAACAGTTCGTTAGTTGTTTTGAAATTCGCCGTCCGAGTTTAGCAGTCGGTTGACTGACTGAAAGCGTGTGTATGAGTATAACTGATTCTGATTTGAAGCATTGAACAACAATAAAAAACAATAATAGCAAATGATTTTAATTTCTTTTTTTACCCAATATTATTGGATACAAATGAAAATAAAATAATTTGTTTAAAATAATTAAATATTTAGCAATCATTGTAACACTAAACAATATCCCATCAAAAACATAGAATGTAAAAAAATGTTATGTCTCGCGACTCAATTCTTCCACTTACAAGAAGTCGTGAGACCTCATAAAAACCAAGTCAGTTTATTTTTTTTAGTTCTATTGAAGCACCTATTGAACAATTTTGTTATAAATTGGTAATCTCAATATTAGATAGCTTTGTTTCTATATAATAATTATAATGACGTGGCAAATATACTGTATGATATCCTACTAATTACTAATTAAACCACTTTGTTCTTAAGCGCACTGTTTAGATTTTCTAGTAATCGAAATGGTTGTAAATTGTTGAAGAGGTGTTTCCATCAAAACTAAATGAAATAAACTGACTTGATTTTACATGAGATCTCGCATCTTTTTGTCATGGAAGAATTGATTTGCGAGACTATTTCTTTACATTAATGGATCTCATGTCTTTTTGTAGGTCATCCTCTTATTTTTTTCTCAGTAATATATCTTTCAAAATAATATTAATGAAGTTTGACTAGCAATAATTCGTTAATATATTGTTGTTATCGACGATACAATGATTAAAAATATAAAACTGTTTTAATAATTTAAGTACACTGGCCCAAACTCCCTCGGAAAAATTAGTACAGGCTCACCATTCGTGGGCCCAGAACCGACACTTAGCGTTCCAAAAAATCTCGCAAGAGACAGGCACTGTGAATGGGTTAGGGGTGCGACGTTCCGGGACTGGAATGGCAGAACGGACTAGGAATTCCGGGACTAGAAACGGAGCGCATACGCTCACTGCAGTATACACGGGCCACTGCCGGCTGAGATCACACATTCAGTGGGGACTTGTGAAAGACGCCGAATGCCGACTCTGTATGGAAGATGACGAAACAATGAAGCATGTTATGTGTACCTGCCCTGCTGGGGGCAGGACCAGGTTTGAAGTGTTTGGCAAACCCACGCTAGACCTACCTAGCTATACCAAACCAAACCTAGGAGACATATCACCCTCGGACATAATGGCTTATATTAAAAAGCTGGGTCTTGAGGGCGAACTTTAATGCTCTTTTCCTATTAAAGAGCTTGTACTGAGCCACAATAGGCCCTCGCGGCCACAGTGGAGGGTCCCACCTGGGACCCACTCTTAGTCAATACAAAAGTACACTGAATTGCCTTTTGGAGTTAAAGAACAGTTCTCACTATACAATGAGCATAGTAGTTTAAATAATTTAAACAGTGTGATTGAATTGTAAATGAAGAAAACAGTGTAATTATTCAAACTGTAACAATTTCTACATTTTTAATTGATTTTTATCGGAGGCAATTTCTGCATAGAAAATAAATTAAATTGTTTTGTAAATTCATTTATATGTAATGTTGCGTGAAAAAAATCGCAAGACTACAAGAGTCTTAAAAAAATAGGAGCAATGAATATATAAATTAAAAATTTTAATGGAAACCGTTCGTTCCGTAACATTTTAATTTACAATCTAAAAATGGTCTTTTTCAGACGCACTTTGTGACGTCTTTTTTTGAACAAGAAGAAACTTGCTTTATAATTCAACATCCGACACTTAATAAAGTCTCTTGGCTTCAAACGTACAATTACGTCCAATACATTTTTTATAAGTTTTTCCGAAGAGGAAAACTCCCGTTCCAGTCCCAAAGGAAACAGAAACACCTGAAAAAATTAATTTACTAATGCTATAGATCACTGAGGATTCGCATCTGACGTACAATATTGATCGTTAATGATACAATAAACAAAAAAAAGAAGAAATTAAATATGTGTATAGACTTTTACTATATAATAATTATTGCTTTGTAATTATAATATGCCGGGTGCGTCTCAAAAGTGGCTCACCCCCTATAACTTTTTTATTTTTTCATATAATAAATAGAGATTTGGTATATTAATATATGACATAAATTAGGATTGATTGACGTATTCAATTGTTGTCTGTCACTTCCTGTTTCACCGGAAATGACTACAACTTTTGATTTTTAAATGGTACCCTCGATGACTTATTGCTTTATTCGATAGAAAATGACACTCTGAATAGAATGACATATCATATGTCAACTTTTGATATTTTTGAATATGGTTTATTTGAAATTGTAACATGCGATTCATAACGACAATTTGTCTCGAAATACCAAGTGTGTGGTACCAAATCATTTGTAAAAAAATGCTTTTTCCACATATGCTAATATGCTAAGAGCCACCCTCGTTCCATTTGAAAAAATTGAGGTATGATTAAAAATACGCCAGGACAAGACACGAATTACATTAGACTATCAAATCTATTTTTCCAAGGCTTCTTGATTAAAAATTGTGTTTTTAACACAGCCATGGCACTCTAGATTGGAGTTTAAAAATCAATGTTGTTTTAAGCAAAAATGTCAAAAGTTGACATATGATATGTCAATCTCTATCGAATAAAGTAAAAAAATACCGAAGGTGTCATTTAAAAATCAAAAGTTAGTCATTTGCGGAGAAACAGGAAATTGCCGAAAACAATTGAATACGTCAATCAATCCTAATTTATGTCGTAACTAACATACCAAATCTCTTTTTTTTATCTGATAAAATATAAGGGTGAGCCACTGTTGAAACGCACTGAATATTCATATTAAATTTGATATTACATAATATTGAAGATAAAAAAAGGTTAACTCATTTTTATTTCAATTTTACTGGAAAAACACATGTCTGCAAGCTAGGTAAATTTAATGCGGACCTTATATGTATTGTAATAATACAAATATAATCGAAAAAAAACGGCTTCAGCGATGGCTATGAAATGAAGAACGCTGTCATTTTGTATGTATAATTATATAATAATAATAATAATAATAATAATAATTAAATACAAATTTATCATCTGGAAACTTAATAAAAGCAATAAATGCATGGGCTGTACCTGTACTGATATATTCGTTTGGCGTACTTAAGTATTCTGATACAGATTTGCGTGATCTAGATCGACTCACGCGGGTACTAATGACTAAATTTAGAATGCACCACCCTAAGTCTGCTGTGGAAAGAATGTATCTTAAGAGAATAGAAGGTGGAAGGGGCTTCTGAATTTGTATGAGTTGTGTAAAAATCAAGAGCACAAAATGAGAACATATTTCCAACAAAACAACAGCCCGCTTACCCAGATGATAGTGGATGCAGATAGCAATTACTCTGCGTTAAACCTTAAGGACTGCCGAGACCAGTTTGAAAACTAACAACTAATAGAACTAAGGAACAGACAGTGGCGGGAAAAAGTTCTCCATGGAAGATATCCTGCATCCCTAGAGCAGCAGAATGTAGACAAAGAGCGGTCTCTGGAATGGCTAAGAAGAGGATTTCTTTATCCAGAGACCGAGGGTTTTATTGTAGCAATACAAGCCGAGGTCATAAGAACTAGAAACTACGAGAGAAATATTCTGAAGAATGGAGTTGAGGATGTGTGTAGAAAATGCCATAAACCAGGAGAAACAATTGCTCATATAACAACAGGTTGCTCGGCGCTCTCTGCTAATGCATATTTAGGCAGACACAACCAAGTAGCAAAATTATTCACTCAAAGATGGCCAACAACCTTAAACTTAAGAAGAATCTTCCACCATATTTCAAATATGACCCTGAACCAGTCCTTGAATCTTCAGAATATGTTCTATACTGGGACAGACCAATTCTCACCGACAGAACAGTAGACTATAATAGGCCCGACATTGTGCTGATAAATAAAGATACCAAAACAGCAAAGATAATTGATGTTGCTTGCCCGAATAGCTACAACCTGCAGAAGACCGAGTCTGAAAAAGTTAAATATGAGAATCTAGCAATTGAGATAAAACATGTATGGAAATTAAAAGAAGTTAGCATTATTCCTATAATCATCTCGGCAACAGGCATAATTCCAAAGAGCCTTCAAAACAACCTAAGTAAACTGCAGATACCACCAGCAGTCATAACAACTATGCAGAAAGCAGTACTATTGCAAACATGCCATATAGTGAGAAAGTTTTTGGGCGGAGAGAGATGAGATGAAGTTCTCCTTCGATACGTCCGAGCCTAACCCCATACACGAGAGATAAGGGGTAGGTAAAAGTTTTCCAGCTACGGCTGAGAAAGTGCAAAAAATCGGTAAATAATAATAATAAATAGTCTTTATTGTAATCCATAAGTATTACAAAAGGCGAAGTTGAAGCATTGCTTCCTATCTTAACCTATACATTTACAAAAAAACATATAATATACATTGCATAATCAATCCTATAAATTCATAGAGAAAGAAATCCTGCTACTTTTTCCAAAAAAACGAGCTACAATAAATTCAATTACAAAAAAAAGAAAACAGTCTATCTTAAAGTTTACAATTAAACCGCTTACGTCCAACAAGCACCAACCAAAAAAAAATAATATAAAATATAGATATGTGATATAATGTACTTATCAAGAAACGTGGCTTATTATCAGTCTTTTAGCTTCCAATCTGAACTTTTCAGGCGGGGCGCTTTTAAAATTGATAGGGACATCATTGTAGAGAGCTGCTATGTTATAGCTAAATGACCTTTCAAAAAGGGTCGTTTTATGCTTAGGCGGTGTTAATAAGAATTTATGCCGGAGATCTAGATTGTGCGCCTCAAATCTAAATTTTATTTTTTGGTACAAGTTTCAGGTTGTTTTTTAAAGATGATTTTATTATAAAGGACTAGACTATGTAATCGTCTTCTCTCACTCATATCTAGCCACTTAATTCCTTTCAGTTTTGCGCTAATGCCTGTAGCGTATTTTCTCAACCCAGATGTCATTCGCACACAATAATTTTGAATATACTGTATTCGCTTTTGGTCACGTGACAGTAAGTATGAACTGTAGAGCACGTCACAAAACGTGAAATGTGACAGAACACGGCTGTCACAAAGCATTTTCTTCATGTTACTCTTCAGCAGGTGTTTACTCCGATATATTAATTTTAAATTAATGAACGCCTTCTTAATACAATTGTCAATATGCTCTGTAAACCTTAAGCGAACATCCATGAATAACCGTAGGTTTTTTGCCACATGAGTACATTTCAACACTTCACTCTACAGGCTTATTTTGACAAAATTTTCATGTCTATCTCTGCATTGGAACCGTCCAAAAAGTAGAAGTTGGCATTTTTTTGGATTTAGTTCCATGGAGTGCGCCTTAGAAATATCACAGAGGAGAGCCAAATCAGAGGATAATTTCTCATTTGCTTCTAAAATTTCGGAAGGAGGGAAGGACGGGTACAATTGTGTGTCATCAGCATATAGATGAATAGAAGCATATTTTAAATTGCAGGTGAGCTGAGACGTGTATAGAGTAAATAGCAATGGCCCAAGTATGGAACCTTGAGGCATACCACTTGTAACGCATTTAGAGGTAGATTGTTGTCCTTGGACTTTTGACTTCTTCCAGTGAGATAACTTTTGATAAGTTTACAAGCATCGTTTTAAAATCCCAGGTGTTGCAATATAGCCAGAAGTAATTGGTGGTTTAATCTGTCGAAGGCCTTAGAATAGTCAAGCAAGACAAGTGTTGTGAGTTCACCACGATCCGCTGCTTGCAGTATGTCATCCGTCACCTTTAACAGAGCTGTGGCGCAACTATAATCTCTGCGAAAACCGGACTGAAAAGAAGGTTATTATATAGCAAATCTCATCGATGTTCATGTCAAGAGACCTTGTAAGGTACTTTTATGTTATTTTATCTGTGATCAGTAGAAAGAAAATTTATTACACCTTTATTATAATTATATTTATTTTTATTTATTTATATTTATATATTTATCATAATTATATTCAGCTGATTATTTGTAATTATTATTGTACAGACGTGCTTGTAATAGGTAAGTTATTTCAATCATGTTACTTAAATAATGTCGCCAATAAGTCATCATAAATTTTAGAAATCTTCAAAATTGCATATGTACCATAAACCCCTATTTTTTAATAGCGATATTAGTAATTCAATAATTTTTGACCCCGTGAATAAAAATTACTGTTGTCCCATAAAAAAAATATTTATATAGCAAAACAACGTTTGCCGGGTCAGCTAGTGATACCTACATAAAACAACTCCTGAGTTACCAACTGGCAAAGGAGTACGACAGGAAGGCACGATATCCCCAAAGCTGTTTACAGCAACACTAGAAGAAATCTTCCGTCAAATAAACTGGACCAATAAAGGATTAAAAATAGATGGAGAATATCTTAACCATCGAAGATTCGCTGGTGACATACTAGATACTATATAAGTCTTGAAGAACTACAAGCACAAATCAACGAACTTTTTGGCCAACATTATTAGTTATTTCTGCATATAAATATTTGAGAAATAAAAAATTAGAAGAAATATATCGGAAATATAAGAGAAATGAGAATATTTTAAACAAATTTTGAAAAACTAAAAAAACTATACACCAAACCAATATTTAAATGAATAAATTATCATAGAAAGTATAATGCGTTCAAACAATGTCCTAAAAGCGAAACGCGTTAATTTAATATTCAACGTTTCGTCCTAAATGCGGTCCTGTCTGAAGCTTGTCACGACGTTTTACGCCGTGCCGTTTGGTCTGCTAATTCGCAGAGCAAATACCCGGGCGCCCTCTCGTTCTACTTTTCCGAACAACTCTATCCAAATAGAATAACAGTGGCAGCTGGTGGTACAAGCCTTGCGGTGTTTTCTTATTTCATATGCTTATTGCTGTGTCAACACAGGCAGTGAAAATACCGTCAAGTTTTCGGGCATATTCCAAAACTGTTTGTTTGCTTTTATTATTTGGTGACCTCGGGTCACGCAAAGCTATATTCTCGACAAACATTGTTTTTACAAGGAGCTGACATATAGTATTAAAATAATATTAGAAATTGTAGAACATATTCCATCAAAAATATAAAGTGTAAAAAATAACGCATAAGTCTTGCAACCTACATCTTCCATTACAAAATTGTGGGAACTTACGACCGAGAAAAATCAAAAATTTTCCTAGATTTAAGTAACACAATCAGAGTTAGTTACAATCTAGAGTTGCAACTCTTTTTTTGGAACAAAGAGATTTTGACATCTAATGATCGAACAAAAGATTTTTACATCTCATGATGACTCTTTTTTTGACCTAAAAAGTCCTTTTTCTACAAGTATCTACAACAAACAGCAACCAGCAATATTCCTTTCATCCAAATTTAATTAGACATGTTATAAAACTTAATAAATAAATGTTTATTTTTCAAACGTCACAAAAGTATTCATTTTTGCGATGTGATTTGCAATATAAAAAAAACTGGCATAAAGTGTACCATAACGAGTGTAAACATAATTTCTCGATATAATCATTACTTTCAGGGTATTAATTTTAAATCTTTTTGATGAAACGTTATAAATTGTTTAAAAAATTATTTGTTAAACAGCTTCGCCACAAAAAGTATCATTTTTAATCCTAATGAAACACTACTGTTTAGAATCGGCAATATTATTTAGAAATCGCCGTTTAATCTGAAAATGATAATTTAGACACCGAATATTAACAGGTTATTAACCGGTTATTAACAGGTTATACACCGAATATTAACAGGTTATTTTTAACCATTTTGATCTTGAAAAGAACTTTTCAAAATTTTAAAGTAATAATTTATAATCAGCGGGTCCCAATCAAGGGATCCCCCCCCCCCCCCCCCCCTTTTTCATAGTCAAATGTCCTTCTTTTACTTTGCAAAGAGGTGGCAACCCTACACCAATCTTTACATTGTCACAGCGTTTTTAACAGGACACTGTCTCCTCAACGAATACCTCAGTAGATTGAAGCTAAGAAACAACGACCAATGCACATTCTGTGGGGTAAATTTTTGGGAAACACCAGAACACCTCATCAATGACTGCACCCAAACAACCATTCGTGCCATGATGACTGTATGATGAGATAACTCAAGATACTGACAAGACTCTGATAACTCGTTATAACTCAAGAAAGAAGGGCAAAACAGATCTGTAAGGTGACGGTAATTAACCACCCCTCCCATACATCTAGAATATAGAATGAGTGAGAGGGTGGGGTTAATTACTCTGATAACTCGTTATAACTCAAGATACTGATACTAATCACTGCGACCTTAAAGATCTATTGTGGCCCCTAAAAATGTACGCTATCGAAAGATGCGTACAACTTATCTCAGATAGGAACTATTGGAAACAAACAATTTCTGTCTTATCCCAATTCGAAGTTGGTCAAACAATGCCTAGAGAAGCAAAACATATTAGCAAACTATATTCTTAAAGTCCTCCTACCAAGGAATAGTAGGTAATGTAAAAGCAAACGATTTAATCAGAAAAAAAGCGAACACTCCTCTAACTGGAACAGACCCGTTCTCCTTCATAAATGGAAACCAACTTAAAGCGGAACTCAAGAAGCTGGAAGGCTCCATCCGTAACATGGAATAGGAATCCTCCAACCACGATACACGTAAACACGGTATGTCCGATAGTAGGACGCATTTTAGTCAACTCCGCGCACGTACGTCATCTGCGCTGCAAGCCGATACAGATGGCCGATACGACACATAATCTTTTTAAACGCTGCGTCTGGTTGCTTGTTCAAACGATATTTGCATTTAGCATCGAATTATTTTGTGTTATCTTCAAGAGACGCATGTTTGTAAAATATTAGGGATTTATTTTGCTGTTGTTATTAATAACAAGTATACCCCAGACTTTATTTAAAAATGGTAAACTGCGCTATGACCGGATGTAAAAACTATGACAGAAAAGGATCCGATATTAAATATTTTCGGAATGAAATTCAAGACAGAGTTAACAAGGACGCTTTGATATATATTGCGGGATATGTAGCTCATAAATTTAGAGGCAAATACGACGATTTGGGAGTGGCAACTAAAAATATAGAAGTTAATAGAGCATCACATTGTTGGCTGAATTTTATTTCTCGCGGAATCTACTGTAGCCAAACGAAAATTTGTTACGTGTGACTACTGTACTTGAGTGTGAGTTTAAAGAAATGCATGGCACTTCCTTGGCAGATGACAAACATTTGTTTACAAATTTATGCAACAGAACGATTGCAAAACTAACCAATGATTTAAAAGCAACAATACCACAAGAAGTAATTTTATGCTTAGCAAGGACACGAACTTACATTCGACTACGTGACTTGAACCGAAGAATTAGTTTTGAAAATTGTCGTAAACGATTGGATAAGAAAATGTCTAAATTTTTAAACTCTAAAAAATAAACTGTATCATTTTCACAATATATAATAAAAAAAACAATCATGTATCGTTCATACTCTATTTATGTGTTAAGTATGTCACTTCTAAAAAAATAATTGAAATAATTTTTTTATAATTTCCTATTTATTTTAAATTTTAATTAGTAAAAAACACCTAATAAAGGCAATCGGTGTCAAAAAAAGTATTATGATAATATAATAATTCACTTGTAAACATTTTGTTATTTTATCTGTAATCAGTAGAAAGAAAATCGATTACACCTTTATTATAATTATATTCACCTGAATAATTATATTGTATTATTATTGTACAGACATGCTTGTAGTAGCTAAGTTATTTGAATCATGTTTTACTTGTCACTTAAATAATGTTCTCAATAAGTCATAACAAATTTTAGAAATCTTCAAAATTGCATATGTAAAACGGTATTTTCTAAAGAAGCGCGCGTTATTAATGCGGATTCTTCATAAGCGCGACTCGTTTTGCAGCGCAGGTGACGTCACGAATTCGATGTCGAGCCAGCCTGCCTGCGCGCGGACATACCGTGTTTATGTGTATCGTGCCTCCAACTAAGACGCTCGAAGAAATTTCTCAGAACTTACTACCGAGAAAAATCAAAGATCTTCCTTGATTGACGCACCCGGTATATCGTAGAAATACAACTTCTACCGAAATACACTAAAAGAATTTATTTTAATTCATACACCCGCGGTTCGTTATCCTTGTTCAGGAACCATCAGCAGCAAGTTGAGAGAATTGTTTTACTCTCAACGACTATAAAACTAAAAATTCGTAAATCAAGAACTCAAAAAAAAATCCATATTAGCTAAAGATGTAGCAAATACTACATAATTAATTTAAAATTATTTATACTATTATTATAACATCTGGGTTGGATTTTAAGAGAACGAATACATTAAATGCAAAAACTGTAAAACGAGGTAATATTGCTGTTTTGAATACAAGTTTGCAAGGTATTTCTATTCTTAAAAGAAAAATTGGATCAAGTAATTCCAATGGGATAAATAAACTTCTCAGTGCAAATAAGGTTTCCAAAAAGAACATATTATTGAAATAGTTGTCTTCAAGACACTTGGACATTGCAAATTCAATGGACCACTTTATAAAATAAAAGTGACATACCACTCTGTAGAGGATATTTATAGAAAGAGGATGTTGCTTTACCATCGGTCAGCCTTGTCGTCAGGTAGACCATTGGGCTAAAGAAACTTTTCAGTGCAAATAAGGTTTCCAAAAATAAAGCAGGATTGAAATATCTGTCTTCAAGACACGTAGACATTGCAAATTCAATGGACCACTTTATAAAATAAAAGTGACATACCACTCTCTAGAGGATATTTATAGAAAGAGTATGTTGCTTATTGTTTATTGAAAGAGGTTGTTGATCGGTCAGCCTTGTCGTCAGGTAGACGGTTGAATTATTTTGTTTTCGCATAATTATCATTTTTAAAAAGACTAAAAAGCTGTTAGGTATTTTAGAAAATGTGAGGTGTCATCAAAAGAGGTGTCAGACAGGGATGTCTGACACCATTATTGTTTAACGTTTATGCCGAATATATAATCAGAAAATCTCTTCAAAATTGTCCAGAAGGGGCTAAAATAAATGGAAAAGTTATAAAAAATATAAGATACGCAGACGACACCGTGGTATTAGCTGAATCCGAATACCAGCTGCAAACCCTAATGGACAAACTGACAGAAGAAAGTATCAGGATGAGTCTAGACATTAACACCGTCAAGACAAAAACTATGATTTTCAACAGACATCCGCAAGACAATGAAAACACCGACATAATGATAAACGGCGTCCATCTCGAAACCAGGCAGAGATATATTTACTTGGGCAGGAAATTAAACTGCCAGCTAGACCACTCTAACGAAATCAGAAGAAGGATTGAAATAGCTAGGACTGGTTTCCTCAATATGCGGAAGTTCTTATGCCATCCGAGAATAGCTATACCAACGAGGCTAAAAATATTAAAATGTTATATACGGCCCATACTTCAATATGGATGCAAAACATGGACGCTAAAACAAGAAGACATCAAACGCCTTAATGCGTTTGAAATGTGGATGTATCGTCGGATGCTGAGAAAAAGTTGGATCTCCAGAACAACGATTGGTGAGATATATATGATAACTGTGATGTTTTAAACCGAATGAAAACTCATGCACACCTAACAGGCACAATTAAAATCAAAAAGACTTCCTACTTGGACATATATAATGCGGCACTCAAATTATGAAGAAATACAGCTCAAAATAGAAGGAAAAATCGATGGAAAACGTAGCATAGGAAGGAAAAAGAAATAATGGCTATGTAACATAAGAGACTGGACCCACACCGACGGCAACACCCTTATTCACCAAGCTCTGGAGAGACAGTCATATGCCATA
The DNA here is from genome assembly GCF_002938485.1 of Sitophilus oryzae. Taxonomy (NCBI): domain Eukaryota; kingdom Metazoa; phylum Arthropoda; class Insecta; order Coleoptera; family Curculionidae; genus Sitophilus; species Sitophilus oryzae. The sequence goes on from NW_022146030.1 coordinate 710,455, forward strand.
TTAATCGCCAACCTCAACAGAGAAGGTATCTAGGAGGAGGAGGAGAATCTAATATAATTATTTTGATTTATTTAGAGTATTTCTTTCCTATTAATAGGACGGAGCGGTGGTTTTGTGGCGAGTTCATTTCTTAAAAAGAGTCGGAAAACAAGGACTGGAAGAGAAATCTCCAATACATATTTTTTGTAAACATCACTGCGTAGACTCCAAATAGAAACCAGCTTGTCAGTGCTGTAACTTGCTTAACAGACAAAAAATGCTTATCGTTTCAGAAAGTAGACCTCCTCCAGTCGCCTCCTCGTCGAAGAAAATAGAGGAAAAAATTGAGCCCTTTAAAATGTCTAAATATAACTATTCCGAATTTTTAGCAGAGACGAATCCGAATTTTTAGAACACCAACGATTCATAATAAACGTCTCTGCTAAAAACTAAAATGGTCTCGTCGGGCTCGGAATAATTTTTTCTTTTTGTTTTTAAACTTGTAGCGATTGGTAATCATATGAAGCACGAAGTTAGCAGTGCCAAGGCAGCCCAAGGTACATCTGTGTCGACGAAGAAAACTACCCCAACAACCACACATTAAAAATCCCACAGATTGAATACTAGATTCTGATGACGTTAGGAATTATACTTCTAGAAAAGTATTCTTGTTGGTTAGGCAAATTAGCTTTACATCTTCATTCAAAACCTCGCAATTAGTGGTTTCAATTACCGTATAAGTTTGTTCCTTTAATTTCAATGTAAGCATTCGGAACGTCAAAATTAGTGGTAGTCTTTTTCAATTAGTAGAAAAAGTTAACAATCTTTTGACTTTTCAACTAATTATACTGCAAAATTTGCATTTTGGCCTTTGATTATCATCCGTCAAGAAAAATTGTGGTTAAAAATCAAAAGTTGATTGTTTTAGAAGCTAAATATTAGGCTCTCTCTATGGATACAACTGACTACCGCAAGCTGTTGCACGGATATTCTATTAATTTTAATTGTGTTTTATAGACATTGTGAATGATCGAAAACTAAAAAGTATAAAGTGTAATTGAAACCACTAATTTATTCCACTAAATGCGAGGTTCTGAAGCTGTCGAGTCAAAAGCCACTGACAAGCTGGTTTCCATTTGAATTCTACGGAGTGATGTTTACAAAATATAACCTTTTTCAAGAAAAAAAACCGTATGACAAACAATTCATTTTTATGAGTTTATTATTTTTGAAATGGCGTGCTTATGAGTGCATACTTTTTTGCACATTTGGTAACTATAATAAACTTCCTTTTGTTCATTTAGACCTTAGCGAAGAATACAAATAAATGTATAAATGTGTAAATGACACGTTTAATTCGATTGTCATAAATCAAATAAGCCGATCGATGTTTACAGCCGAGTGGACGAGAATAGCGAGAACAGGTTCATAAAAAAATAAAAAGGGACTGCAACGCCGAATAGAATTACACATGTTAGGCGACGCGCGTAGCGTATTTTTCCGTAGGGGGTGGATTAAGTCATAAGTGGTCTAATACGGTGCGGGGAAAACGGTGGCGCATCGACAAGGCTAATGAATATTAAATCATCCCTCCGGTTCGGGAGGGTAGTCAATCGAGAAGCGGATAATCAAAAAGGGTGCGAGGATGGCCGAACTAGAAACGATTGCAGTTTTTCTTCACGGATCTAAGGTTTCTTGTGGCTCGTATTTTATAATCGTTCGTTGCTGATCTTATTTTATGTTATATATTCTACAATTGCAGGGACATGAACGTCGATAAATATGGCTGCTTTATAGGTTATAGAAAGGCCTTTAACTGTGTGTCGCACCAAAAACTTGCCGAGATTTTTAGAAACACCGGTGTGAGTGAGGGGAACCCGCGCATTATCACCCAGTTATACTGGAACCAGACTGCAGAGATCAGGGCGGATGGCGGAACATCTGATGAAGTGCAATTAGGAAGGGCGTCAGGCAAGGGTGTGTATTTCACACTCCTTTTCAACATCTACTCCGAGGCGGTATTCCGTGAGGCACTAGAGAGCGTTGAGGATGGTCAAAATCAATGGTGCCCTGATCAACGATATTCGTTTCGCAGATGACACGGTCGTACTGGCTGGCAACATTCTACACCTTCAGAACATGATGGACTGCATTGTTCGGATTACACATCAATGTTATCAAAACTAAACTTGTTGTATTTTCCAAAACACCGGGAAAGACTGTCCTCAGAATTAACAGCAAGGTGGTAGAACAAGTTTCGTCCATAAAGTATCTAGGAGCCCTCGTTAACGACGCTTGCGACCCCAAAACTGAAATTTTGGCGAAGATCGAACAGGCAAGACGTACATTTGTTCCATGAAACCCCTCTTCTCCAGCCGAGATCTAAGCCTCAAACTGCGCACACGTATGCTGCGTTGCTACATCTTTCCAGTATTTCTCTACGGCTCTGAAAGTTGGACACTCAATCAAACATGGGAAAACCGCATTAACGCTTTTGAGATGTACTTGTATCGTTGTATGCTGCGTATATCCTGGATGGACAAAGTGACAAATGAGGAGATACTCAGGCTGATGGGCATAGATAAAGAGCTCCTATCAACAGTGAAGGAAAGAAAGTTACAGTACGTCGGTCACATCATGAGGGGTGATCGCAAGAACGGTAAACTAATAGGATTGCTCATCCTCATTATACAGTTAATTTTCTATACTGCATACATATAAGGTGTTTAAATAAATAAACTAAATAATGAACGTTTTGCATTCGGTAACCAATAATGCACGTGCGTGTATTATTGGTTGCCGGATAAGGACTAATAACCATGACAAGGGCTACAATGACGTCACAAAGCGAGTAGTTTTCGCATGCACCTGGCGGACACTTTTGGCTGAATGAGCAGTCCTGAGTTATGAGTTAGGTTAACTGTTCTTGGGGTGATCGATACGAGGTGCTCAGACTGGTCATCGAAGGCAAAATTGAGGGCAGGAGATCAGTGGAAAGCTTATGGATCAGATGCTTGTGGATCAGTTTTAGCTAACACATTACTTTAAACATTTAGTTGTTGGTTCGGAAGAACATCGATTGAAATGTTCAGAGGTGCGGTTTCACGCACCATCATTGCCAGTTGGATCGCCAACCTCCGAAGAAAGACGGCGGCCTAAGAAGAAGAAGAATTCTACAATTGTTTTTTTAGGGGTAGTGCATCTAGAACGAAATTTTTTGTGGAAGAACTTAAATTAACAGTGACACAAATGCGATTTATCAAAAAAAGAGTGTAAAATAATTGGTTGTGTAGTTGATTAGGTTAGGGGACTGACAATGACGGACGTAACTGTCTATGTCCATTTGCTAATGATAATATCACTGAGGGTATGACTGTAACCCATAATCTCTAATTCTAATATGACCCATAGCAATCGGGCATCCGTTCCTGCCCGATTGCGCTGAAACGGCCTCTAATGGTCTCAGGAGCTTTTTTTCGCGATAAATTAAACACATTTTTAATAGGGATCTTTTATTTTTTCAAAAATGGCCTATGGGTATTTTGCCACTTGCACTGTAAGAATATAGTTATTTTCTGTAAACACCACTGCGTTAATCTAACAGAGACCAAATGTTGTCAGCGGTGGTTTACTAACAAAACCAACTTGCTTAATATTTCTGGAAGTATATCGCTTCCCATTGTCGAAAGCAAAAAAAACACAATGAACAAAACCATATGAGGGGTCCACGGAAAAACATATTAATCGCCAATTTCTTCTCTTCTGAGGTCTAACTGGCCCTCTTACAAAATGTACAAAATCTGCAGGGCAATAAGCTGTTACTTTCTACGATATATGCCTAGTAAAAATATACATACAGGCAAAGAACCTGATAACCACGAGCCGTCCAGCGGTCTCTTGTAAAATTAGTAAAATGGCGTTTATCATGTTCTTCCTAGGGATCGGCAAGACAAGAAATCTTGTCTTGACAAGCAATTTCTTGTCTTGTCTTGAAATATTTTCAAGAATTAAAAAAAAATCTTGTCTTGACCATTTCTTGAGAGTTGATTTCTTGTCTTGATTCAAGAAATCTTGAAATTTCTTGATATCTTGACAAAAGGGGAACCCCCATTTAAAATTCGTTTATTAAAGGGGAATGTGATAGAAGTATGCGTAAAATCGAGGGTCAGGCATCTAATTTTCAAAAAATTACAGAGTAGTAGTGAGTAGTAGTAGTAAAACTACAGTAGCCAAAATCATCAGATTTACATAATTTTGTTAATTATTATTATCTAACATTAAAATGAGTGATGGTGATAATACTACTACAGATAAAAACAGTCAAAACAACAATGATAAAAGCTACTCTACTTCAGTTTCGTACATTAAAATATATTTTTTTTTTATTTTAAAAGTTTTACGTTAATTCAAAAAGTTTGTATGCCACTAAAGTAGACCCGCTTTGCAAAGTTTTTTTTATTCTAATATCGTAGGCCATAACATATCCAAAAAAAACATTTAAAAATTAAAAAAAATATTAGGCATTAAAAAAGGTTCCAATTTAATTTGGCCTACAGTATGCCAACTTTGGACGTACCTACTTATGTCAGGACATTGGACATCCGGCAAAGTGCCGCTTCGTACAAATATTTTTTGCTTAATATTTTTTTTATCCATCAATTAATGGATATTCATAGAATATACAAATACCTAAGTAAATGAGTATTTCTTTTTTATTTTATATTTTCAAGAAATTTCAAGATTTTCTTGATTTCTTGTCAAGAAATAGAAGTAATTTCTTGTCTTGTCTTGAAAACCAAAAATCATTTCTTGTCTTGATCTTGTCTTGAAATCAAGATAAGATCAAGAAGTTGTCAAGAATATGACGAGCCCTAGTTGTTCCTCTTCATTTAAAATATCTAACTACTCCAACTCAAAAACACTTGAGTTTTTTTCAACTGATATGTCTATAAAAATTGCTGACGTTATTAAACCTGATGGTTAATGACAATATCAGTCGCTTAAGCCCATTACTTTAGCCCATAAGCTCTATATCTTCCATAAGTCGATAATTTAATCTGACCTTTTATTGTTAATCTTTTATTATTAAAATGCGAGCTTAATCAGGGAACACCCTGTTTATGAACTAATATTTTAGTATGACAAAAATACCGTTTCGATTGTTTGACAACAATCTGTAGGGAGCCAATCTCGAACGGGCAGAACAAAAACTCCCCGTAGCCTAATTGTCTGCCAATAGAGGGCCGAGCCGAACTGAATAACGTCGGCGGTCGAAGTCGGAAAGACGATCCTCGGCAAATACCAATCAGGACTGAGACTTATGTTAATTTGCAGTGGTTGGTCGGAGAAGATCGTGACCAACTTGTTTAATTTTGTTAGTTTCCTTTGTTGAAATTTCGGATTAAACGTTTTGTTCGTTTCATATAAAAATACTTCTTACCTACCATATTTTTATTAACTGCGACAACGTATGGGGAGATATTTACTGATTTTAATGCATTTTATTTATTTACTTTTGGTCTTAAGTCATTGCAGGGTCACAATTAAATAGCAAGATGTAGTTTCTAAGCCAGCATTTTTAATCAGTAGTTATTTGTATCTAGAATTTAGAATGTATGGAAGGGGAGTTAATCACTGCTACCTTACAGATCTATTGTATCCCTCTTTCTTGAGTTATAACGAATTATAATTCATCATACATAATTTGCCATACACATACAATCAGGACTTTGACAAAAGCTAGTATTTAAGACGGTTTTACCAAGGTTAGTTCTCTATCTCCGATATCAGTCGTATCAAGCTTCATGGCACGAACGGTTGTTGTTCCTTAGAACTTACGACCGAGAAAACTCAAAGATTTTCCTTGATTTAAGTAAGAACAATCTTCGGATTGTCACGGGGTTTCTAACAGAACACCGTCTCCTCAATGAACACCTCAGTAGATTGAAGCCGAGAAACAACGGCGAATGCAGATTCTGTGGGGAAAATGGGGAAACACCAGAACACCTTACAACTGAGCTCGCCGAGACGACAACCGTTCGTGTTTCAACCGTAAACTTTGGTACGGCTGATGTCGAATATGGAGAGCTGGCCTCTGTGGAGCCGTCTGAGATGCTGGCTTTTGTCAAAGCCCTCAGAGTGTATGATGAGTTATAACCCGTTATAACTCAATAAAGGAGAACACACAATAGACCTGTAAGGTTGCGGTGATTAACCCCCTTCCTAAACATTCTACATTCTACATGGTTGTTTTCTCGGCGCGCTCAGTGATGAGGTGTTCTGGTATTTTCTCATTTTTTACACATAATCTGCATTCACCGTTCCAATCCCACGACAATCCGATTATTCTTAATTAAATCAAGAAAAATTTACGATATACCGGGTGCGCCTCAAAATGGGCCCACCCCTTTTTTTCAGGTAAATAAAACGAAATTTGGTATATTAGTATATGACATAAATTAGGATTGATTGACGTATTCTATTGTTTCTGGTCACTTCCTGTTTTGCTGGAAATGATGACAACTTTTGATCTTTAAATGGCACTCTCGGTATATTTTTATTTTATTAGAAAATGACACTCTAAATAGGATGACATATCATATGTCAACATTTGACATTTTCGCTTAAAAACGTATTTTAAATTTTAATCTAGAGTGGCTTAATCTAGACTAATCCATGGCTGTGTTAAAAACACTAATTTTTAAACAAGGAGCCTTGGAAAATAGATTTGATTGTCCTGTCCTGTCTTTTCGTGTCTTGTTCTGGCGTGTCTTATCCTGGCCAGTTGGCAATCTATTTTTTTTTAATAGAACAAGGAAGGCATATTGGGAAAAAGCATTTTTTTACTAATAATTTGGTACCGTACACTTGGTATTTCAAGTCAAATTGTCGTTATGATCCGCATGTTCAATTTAACATAAACCATACGCGAAAATGTCAAAAGTTAACATAGGATATGTCATTCTATTCGAAGTGTCCTTTTCTATCGAATAAAGTAAGAAAAAATACCCAGGGTGCTATTTAAAAATCAAAAGTTGCGATTTCCGGTGAAACAGGAAGTGACCAAAAACAATTATTATTGAATACGTCAGTCAATCATCTAATTTATGTCATATAGTGACAAAGTAACATCACAAATATCGTTTTTTTATCCGAAAAAATAAAAAAGTTGTAGGGGTGAGCCACTTTTGAGACGCACCCGGTATAGGGTGTTCCATTTAAAATATCGTAATTGACATCTAGTAGCAGGCATACAACCATAAACGGAAGTATTGCCATTTTGAAAATAATTCAGCCAAATTGCTTTCAACATTTCAGTCTATATATTATAACACGTATAAAAAGTCTTCCTTCATTTAAAGAGTCACTCTTAAATAGGTGATAAGACCAATAGAACTTATCCCCATACTACATTTCAAAAATTGACAAAAAATGCAATTTTAAAATGTATTAGATTGACCAGACAACAACTGTCACTTCGTGTATCCTCTCGTTGTCTTTGATTTTGACTTCAGTTGTAGTTGTACCACGACATATTCAGAAAATGATTCTTTTTTGGGCTTGCTGAATTATGTTTTGTCCCATGTTTTCTTTTGATAACTCGATAGTATTATTATTAATTTTTTTTATTTTTACCCACTAAATACCAAACATTTTAATATGTTATTTTATTAAATACAACGAAAAACCCAATTACATGTTTTAAAATGTAAATAAAAAAATATGTATTATTAGTACCTTACAGTTAACCGTAAAATTCATGATTAAATCTTAAAGTGTAGAGTCGTTAATCTTTATAATCATTATTAAAAAAATACATAAACTTGAGAAATAGCTAAAATAAAAGTCCTAAAGGTACAAATATTTTAAACCTAACATTAAAAAGTAACCCAGAAAAATCAGTATTATAACACAGTCATACCAAGTATTTTATAGATAATACAACATATGCCAGCAAGCTATAGGATAGAAATTAATCTTCCTTCATGTTCACACTTACTGAACACAGGCAATTGTCAGAGTAGTAAATAAAAAATGCACACACTAAATTAAATCCTACTTACTTCGGCTTATCATGAACACATGTTATAGGAATAAAGCCAAACATTTAACAGGGCGCACCCTACGTTATGGAACAGCAGGCTAATGTGTTGTATCCTATTCATTGTGTCTTTAATGTCGTATACAAAATTATAAATCAAAATAAATATAAGTATCATAAAGTAAATATTATCCTTGTTTATAAATAAATACATATACAAGGATATTATTTTTAAGTAGGTATATAGTGGAGTGCTTTAAGCCTTTATGGGATACAAACATCGCAATTCACTTACTGTGAACGAATTTTTATAAAACTTTTTGCATTGTATTGTTAATAAGATATATTACAAAGTTTACCCATTTAAATTCGTTGCTTTCACTTTAGTATTTAAATAAACACACATATACAAATGCATACATACAAGATGGCTCCGTATTCCGGAAAAGCTCTATATCAGGATTCCTATTTAAGATTTTCAATCCAAACGTTTTACAAAATATGTGTTTAAGAGTAGTTCACATTTCAAAAATATTTTTATAGATATACAGGGTGAGTCAAATATATATCTACATTTGTTTAGTTCAGTGAATTTGCTATAAAATTCCGGTTCCAAAAATACCTTAATACCATAGAGTATACTAAGTGGTTTTTGAATTATGACCACGTCCATGAGGACGTCAATCTAGACGTCCAGGAACCTTCGTATGATAACTTCTAATCGAGACGATCGACTTATTGTAAGTTTATCGCTAAGAAACCGCCGTATGCCAGCATTGCCACCTTTTCAAATTGATTATGAATTGCACTTAAGGAACGTGCATATTAACTAACGGACTATAAGAAAAAGATTAAATGAAGCAAATCATATGTCAAGAAGGCCTGCTTCGGGACCAGAACTTACTAGATGTGTTGACTAGGCTCAAAAGCAAAGGCATGGTCTTAATGAAAAAATTACGAAAAAATGTTAGTGTCTTCTTCAAACGCGAATATTTCCAACAAAGATAAAGCTAATGAGATTAACCAAAAAACAAACCATCGAGAAAAGATGTATCTAGATGATAAAATGATTTTTAAATTTCTTGCTGTTTTAACATATTCCACAGGGTGTTTCAAACTTTCACCAAAATATCAACATTTTATTTTCCCTCGTATAATTAACAGATGGGGAGTTTCATTTTTAATTTAGAAAAAGATACTAAAAAGTAAATAATTTGGTTACACACTGCTTAAAAAATCATCAAAATCGGCCCGTTAAAACAAAATATAATAACCTTTAAAATACATCAAAGTTTTAAGGTGCCTATTTTTCCTGCCGGTGAATGTATTTCAAAAACTATACATTTTAGTCATATACTTTTCTAATGAAACAAACCTTTATTTTTTTTACTAGAATCCAAAAATCAAATAATATATAGGGTATCCCTTACAAAAAACATAACTTTGATGTGTAACTTTTTTTGGGGACACCCTGTAGAACTCTACATAATTTTAGAGAATGCTTTAAATTGACTTACATAAGCTCACAAAATTGCACTTCAATACAAACTTTTGTTCTCCTTGCAAAAATCGCGTCGTATATGACGCGCCACCCTGTATAATTCGATTTCAATCAAAATTTCAATTGGAATATAAGCGGAATATATATAGCTTATGCATTAGATTTATTTATTTCAATAAATTTACTTAGAAAGAGCATTTAAAAAAATCAAAAAATTAAGAAGGAAATAATTAAGAATTTACTAAAATTACTAAAATAAAAAATTAAAAGCAACGAAAAAAAATGGGTAAACATTTTAGTATTTAATTTATAAAAAAACATAATGCAGAAGGTTTCACATTAATACATTCACAGTAATTAAATTCCGAGGTAAAAGTCTCTGGGCACTCCACTAATAAATATTTTTTCAATTTAATTTGAACTTTTCTTTAATTCAATTTTATTTTGCTACTGAAACAAATCCACATATGTAAAAATTAAAATATCTGTTTCATGTCAAAATCTACTGGGTACGAAAACTTCTTTACAATTTTGGAACTTTGGAACTTTTGGTGTTGAAACAGCTAAATAAAACACTAATTCACCAAAGTGCAGCAAAACACTTTACTTTTAACACTGGATGTGCGTTTCGCTAACCATGTCACCTGCATCAGCGAACGATTAAAACCAGTTATAATCTTCTGCTGATGATACTAACATAGTTAGCAAAACGCGCGTATAGTATTAAAAGTAAAGTGTGTTGATGTGTGTTGAAGTGTGTTCATTAATTATGTGAAGTGTGTTGAATAATTAGTGTTTTATTTTGATATCAGGAGATATAGATTAAAGTAGAACTTATGTTAATTGTAATTTTAACAATGAGGCTACATAAGTGTGTTTTTTGGCCCAAAATAATCAAACAGATTTTAGCGCAATTTTTTCTTTTGTTTGTGCTTTTTTTTCCAACTCGCACCAAATTTGGCAATGACAATGATGAGATAATAATGAGACAATGATGTGAGAATTAATTTTGAATAAAATTATTTGTTAAGAACAGTAACCTATACAAACCTATCACAAGTTAATGAAACACTTTATTTTAAATAAAAATAAAAACCTAAGACACATCCAATTCAGTAGCAGCCGACAAATTTGTTATATTTTAGATATTTGCTTTGATTTTATTTTATGCTGTATAATAAGACATTTTTTGAGCTCCATTAAGACTTAGCGCAGTAGGTAACCATTAGCGCAGTAGGTAAAACGCAGACTCTTCAAAAGATGCGTAAGCTGTACTCTGGATTTGCTCACAATTTTAGTATTATCAGCAGAAACTAAGTTTTATTCATCATAATTAAGATTTAATTATAATTCAATATTGATAATGAGAGACAATATTGGAGACAAAGCTACTTCATTAATTACTAATATGTGGAATATTTAAATAAAAAAAAATATTTTTGTTTTTTATTTACGTAAATTACAGAGGAAGCAAAATAACACTGCCTTAATTATTACATCCATTTCAGGTGGTGTCCCGGAATTTTTTTTAGTAGTTTTGCATATTTAAACACTGTAGGAACAAAAAAATATAAAACGTTCTCAAATTTCAAAGCTAGACACTTTTAACGTTTACCAAAATTAATTGTCAATACATGACTAAATACTTAAAGGCTTTTGCTACACATCTATGATACCGAGAGGAAATACAGTTAGTAAGTGATGACCTAATGAATGAAGATATTAATTAACCATCAAAAATTCAAGAAAGCGTGTGGGAAAATATCACTTTCAGACTCCTGATGCTTAGGCGAATTTTCACCACCGTCCGAGAGCGTTTTACTTTTGATCATAATATTTGATCAATACACTATTTATTAAAAAAATTTTAATTTTAATTAATCACCTCAATTCTTTTAAACTACCTATATTGCAATAGAAGGAAAACTACAGTGAGCACATAAATATAAGTATACAGTGTTTAAGTTAGTGTATTCTCTAAATTCTCTCCTAGTTTAGTTTTTATACAATCAATAACTATTTAAATAGTTTTCTTTTATATTAAATTCTAATAAACGTTTCACATTTTGTATCGACCCTTCTATATGGGCCGTATATTGTCGACTGGCACCCCTCAGACTGACAGGACGAGTTGCATAAATGCACAGGCTAAACATTAATTGAATTGTATTCGAGAAACAGGTCCCCATTGTTCGGCTTAGGCGGGTGGTTATAAATTGTATGTTTGGAACAAGTGTCATAGAGGGGATGGAAGTAAACGCAGTTTAAGAGGGGAAGCTTTGAATAAAAAATAGCACTAGTTATTTTATTGGTTAAGTACTACTGCATATTTGATTAACTAAAATATGCAATTTTTCAAATATACATGACAGATATTTTATTGAAAATTTAAAGAGTAGAAATTTTTTTTAGTTGTATCCTTATTTAAATAAATTCTATTAAATTTAAATAGCTATAGATAACACAATATACTTGCCAAAATAATACAGGTGTTTCTTAAAGAACTTTGACAGATTTTATAATCTTAGATTTTTTCACAATATGCAATTTAATACTTATTAAAAAAATCATAAATCAGTTTTTTTATTGGCCTATATGAATGTGTTTTTTGGCTCAAAAAATCGGATACCTATTAGTTTAAATAGTTTAATGCAATTATTCATTATTTGAACATGAAATATATAAATTTTAAGCAATATAGGAAACTAACCCTAAATTGTTTATCCTTAATTAACTATGGCCACCACCTTACTACAACAATACCAAACCACCATGAATCTATAAACAGTATTTTTCAAGTCATCATCATCATCTTCAGCTTATTCAACCATTTTTAATTATAGTGTAGCCTCCCTCACAAATTTAGATACTCCCTTTGTAGTTGGGCCCATTGTTGTCTATTGTTGGCTATGCAGGCCCAAGGTATCCGTGCTAATTTCCTAATATCATGGTCCCATCTTAGGTTTGGTCTTCTATGTCTCTTAGTTTGTCTTGGGTACCATGCTGTAATCTTTATGATCCATCTGTTGTCCGTCCTTCTTGCCAGGTTTCCTTTCCATTGCCACTTGAGGGATTTGATTGACATCTATTATCTGGATCTTTTGTCGTATCCTCTCTATTCGTTTACGGTCTTTCTTCGATATTTCCAGCGTATTTCGTTCCATTGCGGATATCTGCACATATCTGCTATTCTCGAAAAGCCACCTCACAACTATCCACTTAGGAATGCGGAACACGATCTTTATCTGCCAATTCCTAGCTCAGAGCTAATTAAAGGCTCAATACTGTACAATGCCAAAAAAATGTACAGTCATCTCCCTTTGGATATCAAGTCGCTTTCATTCTTTCCCGCATTTCGCAAAGCTCTGAAATCATACTTACTGGAAAGAGCCAGCACACCTATCTCATACCTTACCTCTCACCTACCTTATCTCACACACTTTAAAAAAAAATAGTATTTAAAAATATAGTATTTAATATTTTATAACTCTTAAATGATTATTATATCCATTTACAATTTTCCTATTGTAAATGGATATTACTATCTAAAATTTTATTGATACGTTTTTTGTGTTCTGCAATGTAACGCCGTGTGTTCTATTTGTAATTTTAATGACGTATTTTTTTGAATTGTATGATATTTTTTATTTTTTGTATATTTTTTGTATTTTTGCTTGTTTTTCAAACAATGTTTTGTACAATAAAGCGGTATTTATTTATGGAGCGTTGTGCTACCCGCAGTTTCCTTATAATAGCCCCCCCCCACCAAGTACAGGATCAGATTTAATATTACTATATTTATGTAATAACTGCTAATAGTTCTTTTTAAGTGTGCTAATAGTTCTTTTTAACCTTTTTGTTTGTTGCTTCTTTTGACGAGGTAGTATATATTCTCTAAAACATTAAGTGTTTCTTACTCGTTAGACAAATTTGTTTCGAAGTAAAAAAACTACTGAGAAGCTGGTTGCTGGTTTCCGTTTAAGTTCTGACCCAGTGTCGTTTTACCAGTATATTTTTTATTTCTTAGATTTCTGTTGCAGTAGCAAAATACTCACTAGTTCACCAACTACAAGAAGAAGAAGAAGAAGAAGGATTTTATATAAGCCGCATCAGCTGCAGGGCCATTTAGCGGTATTGATCAAATTAAAGTTAAATTAAACTATATTAATGAACCCAAACCCGATGCCCTAATAAATTGGAACAAAGAATGTAGGTTATTAGCATCAAGAACGGAAGCCAGATCGCCATTCAGACCAAATGATTGTCTTAAGTTATTGAAGGAGAGACATTCTATTAGAAGGTGGTACACTGTTAATTGGTTACTACAATGAGAGCAGTTAGGCGGGGGGTCGCCATTTAAAAGGAAAGAATGAGAGAAATGGCAATGGCCCAACCTGAGCCGATTCCAAATGACTTCCTCACTTCTGGACAGTGACCGAGCTACAGAAACTTGAAAGAATTGAGGTTAGGTTAGGTTAGTACACATAATTAGTACACATAGTTTACATTCATATAGCTTATTTGAATCTCCTGTTACTTCCCACTCTGCCTGGCCACTTTTTATTATGGACATATGTAGAAATTTAAGTTCAGAGATAGAAAATGCTAGTGGTATAAAATCTCCATCATTTGCCACAGTCTTAGCAATCTTATCAGCATCTTCATTACCTCTTATACCCACATGGCTAGGAATCCATACTAGATCCACAGTTGAACCTTTAGACATTGAAGAGTGATGCAAGTCGAGCGATTTAGCGGCTAGAGGATGTTTTGGTGATAATTCGTTTAGGCAGTTAGTGAATCTGAACATATCACCCATTTGGAAGGAGGTAGGTTGGAGATTATTCTTAGTGATTCCTTAATAGCAAAAAGTTCGGCAGAAAGGATGCTGGTGATAGGAAGTAAGCGATATTTATAAGACATTTTGTTATGTAATACGGCGCATCCTGCTGCCTGGGAGAATTTGGAACCGTCCGTGCATATTATATTATCTGGAGATAGATCTAGAATAATACCGTAAAATGATGCTTTTATTAAAGATGGAGGGGTGCTTTTTTTGTCTAGTTTGATCAGTGTAGTATTCATTGATTATTGGGGCAATTAATTCCCAGGGAGGAGTGGTGACATTTCGAAGTGGCATGCATTCAGGAATAGTGATGTTGTGATCTTTGCAAAAATTGGATAAAGTTTGCCCTGGACTATCGGATCTAGAATCAAGTATAATGTTTGGAGAAACAAGTGGTCGAAAAAAGGAACTATACGTTGGGATAAATAGTTTGAATTTAAGTGACATAGCGTATTGAAATAGCAAATTGAGCCGATGGTGATTAAGACGCATTATACCCAATAAGCTGTGTAAACTAGTAATAGGACTAGTACGGAATGCTCCAACTACAAAAATGCCATTAGTGTGCAATATTTCAAGGCAATAAATTTTAATACACGATTTTTTTTAATAAATTAAGATCTCTTAATTTGTGGTTTAATAGTTCAAAAAGGGTAAATTTGGGGTAATTTTTTGTGCTTTTTTGGTTTTAATAATATAAAAATGCATTATGAGGATTTAGAAATTGGAATGCCTACTAGAAACGTAGAAGTTTGATAATCTATCGTTAGTTGAATCTAATAAAAACGTCGAGTGTGATATCGAATGAAAATGAATGGACGCAAAAATGTGTTTGATGACTAGATTGTAGTTTTTCCTAGGATGTTTTTTTTTTCAATATTAAAGGGCCGTTCTGTGCCGGAAACACTGCGCCAACCTGTGAAGCCTATTGTATTTGTCGCCTTTCTATGTCTGCACACCTATGTCCAATCTCCTATCACTGTACCTTACACCAACTTGTACAGGTCCTTGGTGGGATGGTATAGTTCTATTTGGAAAGGAAGTGCTAGTTCCTCCGGTTCCTTCCTTTCCAAATAGAAAGTGTCATCTGGAATCCAGAACCTTACAGTCATATTACGCAGAATCTGCAGCAAAGAGTTCCTTGGTACAGGTTGAGCTTGTTCAGATAGTTCTTGACGGCCATATGTCCTGTCAAGAGACCTGTTGTAATCCGTACTTTATTCCTGCTAGCATTAGCAGCTGGTTTTAGAATTAGATCCTTGGATAAAAAGCCTATGTTTCTGTCGTTTCTTTTTTTTTCAGCTATACTTCCAGATTATACTCAAGAAGAACATGGTACTACTAAGAAACATGGTACGTTAGAGAGTGAACGCCGATTAACGATGAATGCAAGTGTTTCAGTCCAACTTAAGAAAATAGTTAATAATATAAAACCAAACTTACTTCAAAAGATGCTTTATTTTTCTTCTTGACGTAAAATTAAGCCTCTATTTATACGTTCGACATATAAGCATTGAGCCTAATGAACAAACAACACCACCCTCCAATTCAAATCGTACCCCGGTACGGTAATCTTTTTCGGTGTTCGGCAGCAAAAAGCTCAAACTTAAACAGTGACAGATGGGTCACCGTGGAAGGGTGTGAAGTTACGCCCTTCTGACCACATTGTTTGCCTTCGGGGCGACGCGTGTCGAAAGGGGATGCTAGGTGCTGATTAAGGGTTGTGCGCAGAGAATCTGCTTGGGCTTATCAATACAATTGTCTCGTTTAAATCGTACAATAATGGGGATTAAAAGTCGTATTGGAATTTAAATACACAAATTGTCAAAATTGTTAAGTTTAAAAAATAAAATATCATAACCTTATTAAAGTATATGTTTATAAAAAATATTATTAGTGTTATCTAATTTACGCCACGAGAGCTAATAGAGAAGAAGGGAAGTAATTTGTTACAAAATATATGCATTAACCAGTTCCTACTCTAAATAGTCTATGTATTAGACATGACTTAAGATTACAAATAATCAAATGCTGAACTAATATTTCGCTTATATTTTTCGATAATATTTCGTGGACATAGAACTATTAGGGTGAATATGCCAGTAGTCGGACAACACACCAGTTTCTTTGCATAAATTGTCACCCTGAAACCGTTAAAAATTCGGGAAAGTGACCACAAATTTGTGCTTCCTAATTTTTGCGTATTAAAGATGGAGGTGACATAGTTTGTCAGATAAATTAAAAATTTTGTATCTAATTTATGAAGTACTTATAACTCTGTTTTTCTCTCTGTCTCTCTCTTTTATAGACTGTATTATTATATTTAAAAAATTTTGGTTAGTTTCAAGCATGAAGCCTAAAGTAAAAGGGAGTTTTGCTTTGGTTAAAATTTAATAAAAAAAACAGTCCAAACTGTCCGAGAAGAGGGAAAATCGCGTAAAACATGCAGTAAGTACAGGGTTCCAAGTTAACTGGATTGAAAACTTTTTTTATAAACCGCGTTGGTATCGTTTAAAGATGATTATTTTATTTCATATAGATAATATACAACAAAAAATGGTATATAATGATCAAGATTAAACTTGCTTTGGTATTATACCGGGTGACCCACTAAGAATAGCTCTCGGCTGTATCTCGGAAAGTATTAGCCTTAGGGCTTACGGAAAAAATATTTATATCTAAAAGGGCTATGAGAAATTGCTGGAAATTATTTTCAAGTTTGTAAAACGGCCTCTAGGTGGAGCAACTGCTATGGAAAATAAGAAAATAATTTTTTTACAGAATTTTGCCTAGATAGTGGGTACTATAAATAATAGCTTCATAATCTTCAGTAAATTTTGGATTATTTTTGTTAGAATCATTTTCCCCTATCTGCTAAAATAAAGTGGTAGAGGAAGGTTAGATCTATCTTTATTTAAATGTTAATTGTATTTTTGAAATTACATGATAAGAAAATAGCTGATATTTTAAATAGTGGAGATTTTACTAAAATTTCTGATCCAACAAATAATTTTCAAAAACAAATTCTTTCTATTTTAAAAAATAACAAATCTATTACCTAATAACAATGAATACTATGCCAAAATAATGAATCCTTCACCCCCATTACTCTATGGTTTACTAAAATTACATAAAGACAATAATCCTATTAGACCAGTCGTCTCGTACATAAATGCTCCCTCTTATAAACTATGTCAAATACTAGCTAAAACACTTCCTTCCATGATCAATTTTCAATCAAAATTTGCCATAAAGAATTCTTTTGAGTTGCTAGATAATTTGAAAAATATTGAAGTTCCACATAATGCAACACTCGTTTCTTTCGATGTCAAAAGCCTGTTCACTTCTGTCGCAATCCATGAATTGTCCTCTATTATTTATGAACTAATTGATAAATCTAATCTAAATATAATAGTAAAATCAGATTTAATAACAATAATTGAACCTTGTTTAGAACAAAACTATTTTCAGTATAACAATGAAATATTTAAACAGAAAGATGGGTTACCGATGGGTTCCCCAATTTCACCGTTATTCGCAGAAATATTTATGGCAGACTTTGAAGAGAAGCTATTTAAAAATAAGAGTAGTTTGATATCAAAAATAAATTATTGGGCAAGATATGTAGATGACATTTTTTGTATTTGGTCAGGCACCGAGAGAAATTTAAACAGTTTTTTAACATTATTAAATTCAATTAATCCGAGAATACAATTTACTATTGAAAAAGGTATTAATACCATCAATTTTCTTGACATTACAATTATAAAACAGTCTAATAGATTACAATTTGATATTTACAGAAAACCCACTACCACAGACACTGTAATACATAGTCAATCACACCAATCCTGGCAAATCAAAATGTCACCCTTTCATAGTTTAATTCATAGATAAGTAATGTTTCCACTGAGCCCAGAGAATTAATTAAATAATAATTAAAAAGAAATAATTAAAAATAACTAAAAAAAGAGTTAAATATTATTAAACAAATCGCCATCAACAATGGATATAAGTGTTCCCTTATTGATAATATGCTAAAGAAAATATTAATGAAACATTTTTATTCCGCTAATTCTAAAGACAATAGCAATTATCGACTTTTAAACTACATTCCTAATTTAACTAACAAAATATCAAATAATCTCAATAAAATAGGATGTAAAACTATTAACGTAAATAAAAGAAATTTAGGTCAAATTTTATTAAATAATAAAGACAAAACTAATGTCAAAAATAAGTCGGGTGTATATAGGGTGGATTGCAATGATTGTGATGCCGTGTACATAGGCCAAACAGGTAGAAATTTAGATATAAGGATTAAAGAACATGTAAAGTCTATTAATAATCTCCAACATAGTTTTGGTCTTGCAACTCATTGTATAGTAAATAATCACAAAATTAATGAAAACTCAATTAAGTTACTACACACAGAAACAAAAGGTAGACGCTTAAATTATATTGAACAGTTAGAAATACTAAAATCTGTTAAAAACGAAAATAATGTTAACGACCAACAAGGATTTCTAAACACATTTTTTATTACCCCTATTGTAAACTCTCTGAACTCACCCCCATAGTAAATATATATATAGTTACAATGTAGTTAGACGATTAGTTCTTAAAAAACTCTTGAAAAAGGCCTAACAAGCCGAAACATATATGTAGAGTTAAAGTTACTCTTATTAAAAGTTTTTTGATACATCTAAAAGCGTGTTTTATTAAAATACTAATATTCCAACGATGTTTAACAAGGAACCAACCACAGCTTCAGTACTATTTATTAATTATTAGATATTAATACATCTGGTATTATGGTATTCTGGTATTTCGTCGATTTTAAAATAAACTAACTGTTTCTGTCTTATTTTTAGGTTAGAATGGGCATAATCAAGAGGGCTACTGATACCGTGTTGTAAAAATAAGGTAGTTAAGGGCTTATTTTTTTGGTATTTATTATAATTTTGCTAATATCTTCGGTTTGAAAGAAGATATCACGGTGCGGTTTTCGCTGACTTTTTAAGCTTTTACTAGGTACTCTTTACTATCATCTAAAATTACATATACTATTGCATTTATTCTTTTTTTTTAAAAAACGCGCAATGTTTGTTAAATTGTAAGACAACGCCCCCGAGCGTTTACGTTCAAAAGCTTATTATTATTGTTTATATGACACAATATAGAGTAAGAAACGCTCTTTTAAACGAGCCCTCGCTTGTTGGAGTCCGATCATCCAGTCCAGAGTTATTAATATTCAAATATAAACAGATCTAACCTTCCCCCACCACTTTATTTTGGTAGATAGGGGAAAATGGATCTAACAAAAAATACTCAAAATTTACTGAAGATTATGAAGCTGTTACCTATAGTACACCTTATCTAAGCAAAATTGTGTAAAAACTCCATTTTCTTATTTTTTGTTGAAGTTGCGCCCCCTAGCGGTCGTTCTACAAACTTGAAAATAATTTCCAGCAATTTTCCATAGTCGCTTTAGTTATTAATATTTTTTTCGCAGCCAAAAGTATAGCTACGGCTAATACTTTTCGAGATACAGCCGAGCTATTCTTAGTGGGACACCCTGTACATATATTCAACACGGTACTGTGCAGAACCAGCCTTACTTACTTACTGCCAATACTCGCTGACCAGTATTTGACACGCATCAAAAGATGGTAACGCAAGGCGTTTCCTGTCATGAGCTTTTCTGTGACCGATACGTGATGTTATCTCTCCTCCGCACTCGGGACATTCAAAAATCTCATTACTTTGTTACCCCTTTACTTTTTGGTTGTCGTTATTAACTGAATTTACAATTCTCCTCCATTGCGTTCTCCTGTGCGCTGCTTCCTCCCACTGATGCTGCATACTTATCCCCTTTAGGTTTTCATGAAAAACATCCTTGTATCTTTTGAGTTGTCCATCCGGTTTCCTCTTACCCTCTACAAGTTCACCGTAAAGAAGAGATTTCGGTAGGCAGTTTTCTTGCATCCTGCATACGTGGCCAACCCATCTTAAGCGAGATTTAGTAATCATGATTTCAGCGCTGTCGCAGCTTGCTTTTTCAAAGACCTTTGAGACATGGTGGTACCATTTAATTCTTAACAGTTGTCTAAGGTATCTCTGTTGCAACTTGTTTAATGCGCTCGTGTGCCTGGTGGGGATTATTACTGCTCGATACACTGCAAGTTTCGATTTTGTGCTCAAGTTATTATTGTAAAAAATCATGTCTTTTAATTTCCAGAATGCTCTTGAGGCGCTAATGATTCTGTGCTGAATTTCAAAGTCTATATTTGCCTTTTCCGAAATCAAACTGCCGAGGTAATTAAATTCCGATACATATTCCAATAGTTCTTCTCCGATTTTTATAGCACTGTTATGATTTTCCGGGGGAATGCACATGATTTTTGTTTTATCGATGTTCAGTTTAAGGCCCAAAGTCTCGTATGCCCAGGTATATGTATTCAGCATTTCCTGTAATTCTTGTAACGTATTTGCAACTAGAGCGCAGTCATCAGCGTATTGGAGTTCTGTGATGAATTTTATACGTGTTTTTGCCCTGAGTCTTTTTATGTTGAACAGACCGCCGTCATACCTGTATCGAACACCCATTACCTGCAGTTTTCTGTCCACTATAATAGAGAGCGCTGCCATGAATATGTTGAATAGGAGAGGAGCTAGGACACATCCCTGTCTAACTCCTGTATTTGTCAGGAAGGGATCTCATCCAAGATGTGACACTCTCGACTTGTTGTTATGGAGGCTTTTACACACAGTAAGAAATTTGTTGGGCACTCCGAACTTTTGCATAATTGGCCAAGGTGCATCTCTATTTACAGAGTCGAAGGCTTTTGTTAGGTCGATGAATGCAACATAAAGTTTACTCTGCTGTTCCTTTACTTTTTCCTGTAGTTGGCGGACGGAGAATATGGAAGCAGAATCAGCCAATCACAAAGTGTCCGACTATTGGCCGGATACTGGCAAGCTCTGTCCGACTACTGACTTTTATCATAGAAAAAAATAATTAAAATTAATGGTAGGTTTATGAAAAAAACTGTTATATTTAACGTGAAGCCCAATAATCACACTATCTATTTCATACAATTTCATTTCCATGCCACCAATAAAGAAAATTTAATCAACAATTTAAACTCAGCTTTTTCTAAACTGGCATATTCACCCTACGTATTTTTAGAATTAAAATAAGTTAATTGGACACAATTTACCTCTATACAAAAGTGCTTCATTTGTCCGTTAGATGGCATCAAACTTTTAAAAATAATTTAACTTATTACGATTTCAATTAAAATTATGGTACCTATCTTTTGCTAACCATTTTAACATCTGACTTTCACAAAAATCAAGAACTTACGACAGAAAAAAATGAAAGATTTTCCTTGATTTAAGCAAGAACTATCTTCGGGTTGTCACGGGGTTTTTAACAAGACACTGACTCCTCAACGAACACCTCAGTAGATTGAAGCTAAGAAACAAAGGCAAATGCAGATCCTGTGGGGAAAATGAAGAAACACCAGAACACCTCATAACTGAGTGCGCTAAGACGACAACCATTCGTGTCATAAACTTCGGTACGACTGATACCGGAGATGAAGAAATAGCCTTTGTGAAGCCGTCTTAGATACTAGCTTATGTCAAAGCCCCGAGACTATAGACTTATTAAGAGTTTAATTATGAAGAGATTATAACTCCATTATAACTCAAGGAAGTGGGATACACAATAGATCTGTATTTACTGCAATGTATATTTGATTGTAAATAGAACATTTTGCTTCTCTTCCAAACATATTTTTTATAAAAGACAAAACGGTTTTGACTAAAACAGTTTTGCTCATTCAGTGTGCGTCCAGCCTAAGAATAGTTAAAACTATATGTCATCGAGTAAACAATATATATGCAAAACCCATAAGAGATTAAAAAATAATACAAAATATAAACAAGAAGACAAAGAATTCACAAAAATGCAAGTATATAAAAAAGAAACATGAAACAAATCTGCCAAAAATGCTTTATAGTGAATGAGATGACGACTAGTGTCTGAATATAAAAATAGTATTTGATTTCTCGATTTCTTTGTTTTTTATTTTATTCAGTGAGCTAAAATTGCCGGCACGGCTCTGTCCAAAGGAAATACGTTTAGTAAATTATTGAACTACAAACAAATAAACTTTCAAGTTTGCCCTAAAAACGAGAGACCGTTATGAAAAAGTGAGCATCCCGGCATCCCGGCCACAGTGCATCGCATTTGTCTAATGGCCTCTTATCCTTATTCAACGAAAAACGTATTAACTTAATTAGGTTTAATCAGGAGGATTGCATCGAAGAACCACCACCACCAGAAAACAATTACTGCGACTGAGAGACACAAAAGAAACGTAGGGGAAAACGAATAAAGTGATTATAGTAAGTGTCCAAGCAGCTGGGCTCCGAATCATTGCCATAAAGTTGACAATTTTATTTCATCCGAATATGTGGCTTGACGGTTAGTGATCCGTATGTTTCTATTTAAGTGACGGAGGAAAGTACTGGTAAGGAGCTAATGGATATGTAACAAGCAATTACAAAATAAAATAAATATATTTTGGAGGAAAGTAAACGGCTATTAACATTTATGTGCCAATTTTCTGTAATAAAATTATGAAATACTATTAAAACTGCTTATTAATAGTATATTATGTAACGAGTGTTGTAAAAAGCATATTAGGCACGAATGGGAAGTTGCATACGTGGTATCAACGAGTGCAGTATTCCATGAGTGCGTAATAGAGTTTTACATCTCGAATTTCATACTATATTTTACCTACGACCACACACTCTATAAAAAATTAATCAAAATTTTTATTAATTAATGTTAGCTGACACTTGCGCGAGACCAGACAGGACAATTGGCACACAACCTACCATCTCTTCTAGTAAGAGGTAAGGGTCGGGAGTCTACCTCTAGACACACCACATAGGCTACACAATTACACAAGCTACCATTTCGTCTACCCGGCCTGATTCAACCAGTCGAGTTAGTCTATTAGAGAGGGACTAGGTTAAGAGTAGGTCTCAACGGAGCGTTAGTAACCGGACAGCTCTACGAAGGATTGCACCAGAGAAAGCAAAAAAGTAAAGCACTTCTACGCCTAAGCACAAAAGTACGAAATATATCAAAACTGACATAGTGTCAAATTCAACTAGCGTAACCATAGTTACTCGATATACGTATAATTACTTACAAGATATTACTTTTAAATCTTTTTATATTATTTGGAACCTTTGAAATTGTTTAAAAAATTATTTGTGGCGTTTTTGTGCCTCGCCTGTACGTTAAACGTCCACTCCGCAGCCTCGCCACAAAAAGTATCATTTTTACTCCTAATAAAACAATATACTATTTTTGCTCTTATATCGCTAAAAAATTATGACGTCCAGATTTTGTCCGGATTTTTGGGAAGGCTTGCCCGGGGTGGACAAGTTTTCATCTGGTAACCCTATCTGAAGGGTATCTACCCTATATGTCAGGCTATAATCAAGAGTTTTAAAAACACTTGGACTCTCATGGAAGCCACATCATAACAGAGACTGTAAAATTTTTAAATGTATCAATTTTAAATATAAACATTGCTTATCAAATTGTGAATAAAAACCAGGGTCATTAATCTTATATAATATAGAATACTCCATTTGAAAAATTGGTAAAGAAGTGAAAAAAGACACAGTCTTGACCTAACCTAACCTAACCCTGTATATACAAAGAAAAGTAGAGTGTTAGTATAATTAATTGTAAATAACACACTATTATAAAATGCCTTTCAAAAACATTACTGATTTGCCATGTTGTGTATTGGGTGTGTTGGGAGATCTTTAAATTTCCAGAATATTTAGACTAAAACCACATTAAATTTCAAAAAATACCTCATATAAAATAATAATTCATTACACAAGAAAATAGCAGTTTTGGAGAAGTTTGGAAATGAAAATGAATTAGTATACTATAAAATATAAACTTAATTTTTGACTTAATTAGATAATAAGCCCCAAAGGTTATGAGAAATTCTCAGAACGCTAAAGTGTACTGCAATTAATTCATCGGTGAAAAGAGAAGATCCGGTAGAAAACGTATAATATTGTTCAATATTTTTATCTATAACTTTTAAGTAGAAACTTCAATGGTGGACTTCTTTCGTACTTGCAGTGATAAGATTCAAATTGGAACAAGAAGAAGAAGAAGCAATCATGCTTCAGTTGAGTTAAATCACACTAGCCTAGTACGACCAATAAAGACCGTTTCGTAAAGTATTATCTAAATTTAAGTGGCTGTTATTAAATTGTATGTTACATATTAATTAACTCATTGTTCGGTTTATTTCCATCACAAATAAGTAAAAAATTCAATGAAAAAGCAACATATAAAATATATTTCGTTATTTATTGATTTTCCTTCAAAATACCCCAATAAATAAACCAATTGTGATGGACATTTTGAAACAACCAACCAAACTGGACCCTAGTCCATTGGGAACCACTGCTGTTTAATTAGGCCTGTCAAATTTTAAGCAAGAATCAAACTAGAAATACCTACAGTTTATTAATATAACATAGGTAAAGGCAAATTGACGTATATATACAGTGCATTTTTCAACTGACACTGTTAAAGAATGAAAAATTATTTGTCCGACAATTTCTTTTTCAAAGGTCACAAAAGTATTAATATTTGCGGCGTGATTGATAATTATAAAAAAGTAATTTTAACGCCTAGGCTTTTATGCCTAGGCATAAAAGTACAAAAATACAACAAATAGTTATTTATGATATAAGTGCTATAGTGTAGTATAGTATACTACACTATAGTACATACTACATACACATATCATACACTATTTTTTCTACAAACAAATTTGTGCTCGTATATATCAAGGTATTATTACCTTTTTACGCTAATGAATAATTCATAATATGTCATTCTGAAATCAAATTAATTATGAGGTTTATGGTTGCTAGGGTAATTTCAGTTGCTTCAGCTTTAAAAGTAAATCACGTGACTTACTTTTAGCACCAGTGCCAGTGCTAAAAGTAAATAACTTTTACCATCAGTGACATAATGTCACATTTTAGGCACTGACAGCATGCGCTAAAAATTACATTTTTACTGACGTTTGTAGAAAAAATATATTATTAAACTAACATAAAGTGTCAAATCCAACGAGCGAAACCATAGTTTCTCGATATATTATTACACATGGTACAAAGAAAACAAGGTATGATATTGCGCAGGTTGGTCGCTACGTCACAGGTGATAACAGGCGCTATTGGGGTCAGCACGCTCCGCGCGCCAATTCAAATCGTCAAGATATTGTAATGAACCTGTTTTTTTTTGTTTATATACTGTCATTAAACTATCGCTAAGCAAGTTACTGTAGAGCAGTGCGTAAAGAGTCACGCTAGGAAGCGAGAGACCGGAGTTCGCATCTCGGCCGGGGCATAACTTTTTTACTTAATTTTTTAAATACTGTTGTATTCTATAGTTTATTTTAGTAGTATAAAAAAAGAACTATTTATTCTGTTATTTTTTAATCTCCGGTATTAATATAAATTAATTGTTGGTAGAATACCTCATTTAATATAAAATAATATTCTACTTTTTGAAATGTATTGGGCCCTAATTATACCTAAAAGTAATATATTTTACAGTGATATACCCTATTGTAAACTATTTAATATTTCAGTCACTTAAAAAGTTAATTTGTATTGAATAATTGCCTACCATTAAAGGAAATTTGAGCTATAATTTTTGATGGGCATATTCTGGGTATGCAAATACTTCCTCTAAATTTTGGGTTTTGTTCAATCGATTTATTCTCAAAACCTGAAACATCTACATATAAAAAGAAGCACAGGTCACTAATTAAGTATAATAAACTTCACCCTTGGAATTATTTCTATTACAACTACAATACATTCATCTGCATTGGCATTTTTTACTTTTCGATGGGAAACAATCAGCTTCCCAACATTTTTTAAATGATGTAACAATTTCTCTTGTGGTTACTTTTCCATAAATATCCTTATTTCAATTCTGAGACGATGAACATGAAAATTATTTACCATAAACGTCGCAAAGTAAAAACCTAATAAACAATTTTATAGCGAATATAGAAATAAATTTAGTATTCTTACCTATTATCGTCCAAATCCATGTTGATAGATAATTAATATTTTGGATTTTTGTCTTTTATTTTTAAATATATTTTTGGAACTGCTAGTTTTAGTAATTATTAAATTAAACGATCTAAAAAGTCAGAAAAAATAAACAATTCTTAACCATAACCACCATAACCTTAAAAAATGCAGATCTCGATCAAGGATCTCGATCTCCTCTCAACTTTCTTTATTTTTTATTTATTTCTTATTTATCCTAGTGACGTCACAGGTGGTATGCGCGAACTGAACGAAATGGGAGCCGTTATCGATCATACCTTGTTTTCTTTGTACCATGATTATTACATATAAGGTATGACTTATAAATCTTTTTATATTATTTGGAACGTTTGAAATTGTTTAAAAAATTATTTGTGGTGTTCGAAGAAAAATAGCATATTCTATTCCGAGTAAAAATGATTTTTGTGCCTCGCCTGTAGGTCAAACGTACAGCCTCGCCACAAAAAGTGTCACTTTTACTCATAATAAAACAATATATAGGGAAATTAAAACAACTTTAGGTGCACGTCATCAGTGACACCACGCGTCCTCTTATGGAGTTTGCTGGTGGTGTGATCCAAATTTAAATCGAGAAACTTCGGCAATATATTCTGCGGATAAATTATAGTAAAAAAGTACGTCTTAATTTTTCTAAAATGCTTCGTTTCGGAGCTACAGGGTGTAGAAATATCATTCTTATATCGTTTTTTTTTTCAAATAATTTCTGAACTAAAGTCGATATTTGGATGAAAATTATTGTCTCGTTCCTGTTGGACCTTTGGCACAAAAAAATCAAAATTTCTTACTTCGGTCTAATAGCTATCTAGTGTACATGTTTATTTTTTTATCAATGATGAAATATATTAATTATTTCGATTTCAAATATTTTGAGAACGATTGCTCGGACCAACTTTTACCTACCCTTTTTTAAGAGACCTCTTTTGAATAAAAATCGGCGAAAATGTATATTTTTCTCTCGGTAGGTATAATACAGAGACGGACAAAAAGTTACTACTCTTCAAAACATTTCAAAAAGCATGTAGGTGGCTATCTAGCTTCTACAAGTGGGCGTCTTACTAACATCAAAATCCAATTTCTCATGAAAAAAATATCCTGGTACCAATTGTCACCCAAATATCGACGTTAGTTTACAAAATTATTTGAAAAAAACTTAATAAAAATGAAACTTCTACACCCAATCGTCCAAATTAAATTTCTCATATCAAAAAATCTCTCAGACACCAATTTTCATTCAAATATTGACGTTAGTTCAGAAATTATTTGGAACAAATCGAAATAATAATTATACTTCTACACCTTGTATCTCCAAAACGAAGCATTTTAGGACATACATTTATACTTTATTAGATATTTTTATCTGTAGAATATATTAACGAAGTCTTTCGATTTAAATTTGGACCACCCTTTATCTTCAGAAATAAAAAATTGCATCGGACAATAGTGTATTGGAGTAAAAATGTCACTTTTTGTGGTTTTATTAGGAGTAAAAATGACACTTTTTACTTTTGGCGATTTACAAAAATCGCCACAGGCATACAATTACAGGCGAGACACAAAAATTATTTTTACTGCGAATAGAACATGCTAATTTTTTCAAACGTCACAAATAATTTCCAGCGTTGCAAATTATATAAAAATATTGTATCCCTTATGTATAATATTATAATAAGCCCTTGTAAGTAATTATATATCGAAAAACTATTGTTACGAGGGGCTCGTTGAATTTGACACTTTATGTCAGTTTAGCAATATATTTTCATACTTTTGTGCTTAGGTGTAAACATGGTGTAAAAGTGCTTCACTTTTATGCCTAAGCGTTAAAATGACGTTTTTAGATTGTGAATCACGTCGCAAAAAATAATACTTTCGTGACGTTTGATTTTTTTTTTCATTCTCCAAAAAGGTTAATTTGCATTAAATTACTCAAAATAATATTTATTTGAAGATTTTCCATGTAGAAAGTGCCTTTAGTAAAAATCTACTAAAAAGTGCAAGACTGGCAAGACCAAGACTAAGGTCAAGAATGCATTCTGCAAGACCAACATATGAAATATTCAAATAAAATATCCTTGTGAGAAATCTTTCCAGCATTTTCTCACGCCATGCAACGATAAATCGAATCTCCGCAGGTCCGTCCCGCGGAATTCCCCGACCGTCCATAAAAAATCCATTTTCGACGTTTGTTATTTTGATCTAACAATTAAGCAATTATAGCGAGCGACAAGTTCCCTAGAATCTCCGAGGACACATTCGAACCCCAACCGGTGGTACGTCGGGGGTGGGAAGACCAGCCCTGGCCGAGCAGGAGTGAATAGAGTGGAAGATAACCGGGAACTATTATGCATCATTTAGCGTATTTGGTCCTGGGGGAATACGCCATGCGTGGGAAAGGGGCCGAGGGTCTGGGTGGTATATTTTAAAGATTTTATCGACAGAGAAAAATGTAATTTTTGTAAGGATATCTCTCCCAAAGCCCAAAAATTAATAATTTATAAAAACGGTCCCATATAGTGTTTTAATAGAGAAAACGGTCCCTTTCATTCGCGAACGTGCAAGATCGTTTTGCGGAAACGTTGCCTTATGACAGCATGTATTTAAAGCATCAAACGAGGATGTCTTTACATATTTTAATTTATTTTTTATTTTTGGGTCTAAATAACATAAACATTTTACAAGAATAGTATTACCTTTCTTTGTATAATATTTCTTTGTTCATGTAAATGGCGTTAGCAGGTAATAAAAAACCTTTTATTTAAAAAATTGCCAACGTTTCGACCTATGTTTTCGTCTTTTTCGAGGCTATTTTCAGCTAAGAGATGCTTTTATCAACCGTAAACATTATTAGGAGCTTATCCTGATAGTATGGACACAATTTCACCAACACAACACATAATAGTATGTCTATACTGGGTGCGTCTCAAAAGTGGCTTACCCCTATAACTTTTTATTTTTTCAGATAATAAATAGAGATTTGGTATGTTAGTATATGACACAAATAAGGATCGATTGACGTATTCAATTGGTTTTTGTCACTTCCTGTTTCACCGGAAATGACTACAACTTTTGATTTTTAAATGGCACCCTCCGTATTTTTTACTTTATTCGATAGAAAATGACATTCTGAATAGAATGACATATAATATGTCAACTTATGACATTCTCGCTTAATAAAAGATCGTATTTTAATATTCAATCTAGAGTGCCATGGCTCTGCTAAAAACACTAATTCTTCATCAAGGAACCTTGGAAACATAGATTTGATCGTCTAATCTTTTTAGTGTCTTGTCTTGGCCAGTTAGAAAATATCCAAATCGTATTTTTAATCATATCTGAATTTTTTCAAATGGAACGAGAGTGGCTCATTAGCATGTTTGGAAAAGGCATTTTTTTACGAATAATTTGATACCACACACTTGGTATTTTCAGTCAAATTTTCGTTATGAACCGCAAGTTATAATTTCAAATTAACCATATGCGCAAAATGTCAAAAGTTGACATAAAATATGTCATTCTATTCAGTTGGTTAGGTTAGGTTATCAAAAGTTGTAGTCATTTCCGGTGAAACAGGAAGTGGTCGAAAATAATTGTATATGTCAATCAATCCTAATTTATGTCATAAACTAACATACCAAATCTCATTTTTTTATCTGAAAAAATAAAAAAGTTATAGGGGGTGAGCCACTTTTGAGACGCACCCGGTATAGAAAGCATTTTTTTTCTTTTTATTCTTGGCTTTAGGTCGTTGGGGTTTTCAAGATGTAACTAGATTTCGTTTATAATTGTATTTTCCCTGACAACGTTTTGACAGTCATATGTCTTTTTCAAGTCTTGAACGTACATTTCCATATAATTAAAATTGTAAAAAATGGACAATACACACATATTAAAACTTTCTATTATTTTATTTGTTTAAACACATCATATTTTAGTATAACAGCACGTATTTTCTCGCAGATCTTCTTGTATATTCATATTCATACAAGACGATCTGCGAGAAAATACGTGCTGTTATGTGTTTAAACAAATAAAATAATAGAAAGTCTTAATATGTGTGTATTGTCCATCTTTTACAATTTTGATTCTATCGTACGTTCAAGACTTGAAAAAGACATACGACGGTCGAAAAATTGTCAATGAAAATAAAATTATAAACGAAATCTAATAACATCTTTAAAACCCCAACGACCTAAAGCCAAGAATAAAAGGAAAAAAAAATATAGTATACCAGGTCAAAGAAACTAAACTAAAAAAATATAGAAGGCATTAAACACTATGCAAGAATAAAAAAAATAAAGTAAGAGTAAATACAAAAATTAAAATTCGAAATTTAAAATAGTAGATGATCTGTATATCAATGGAACAAAGACTATCTGTGTTTACTATTATGCGCAGTATTGTTGAAATTGTATCCATACTACAATATAGATTTATTATATTTTCTTTATTGTGTCTAGTACCTAGTAAAAATAAGGTAAGGAAGCACATTTTTGTAATATAATATGATGTTTATAAGATTATGAAAAACTTGGTAACGAAGAAGGATATTCATATAATTCTTTATACAATTTACAAAAATCACATTTTAATAAATGTTGATTTTTACGAGATGCATCCAGCTTATTTTTTGGATAGATACGCTATCCAGAGTAGGCACATAGACAAACTAACTCTTTTAAATCACACAGACACCAATTTTCATCAAAATAGTAACGTTACATCAGAAATTATTTGCAAAATTTTGAAATAAAAATGAAACTTCTACACCCTGTGTCTCGAAAAGAAGCATTTTAGGATACAAATTTTTACTATTTTTTACTTCTTTTTATCTGGCGGAATATGTTGTCGAAGTTACCCAATACAATGCGACCCACCCTGTATAGAAGAACTAATAGATATTAGGACGACTCGAGGAAATAATTATATTTCTCTATTTTTATTACACAATTCTTAATAAAAGTTATAATTCGATAATATTTATCTATTTTTTGGTATTCGTAGATTAACTTTAGAATGTAGAATTAGAAAAAAATGTAAGAAAGTTAATTAAAATGCTACTAAAGAAAAACCAATTATCGGTTATTATTTGTTCTGTTAGAAACGATCTCAATTCCAATAATATTCCGAATACCTTCATTATAAATACGCAAAGCGGAACTTAAACTCAAATTAAATTAATGTTAAATTAATTCCGTTCGGAATTACAGCCTAAAACATTCACAACGTTGACGTTTAACTGCGAAATTCAAATGGCGTAAATAATTGAACTAAGCCACAATTTCATAAATGACAACATTTCACGTTGATCATTTTTCTGGCAATTATTCATGGGCCCCTTACCGGAACGTCACGTTCCATGTGAATTAAATATTTTCGCGTTTAGTTTTGGACGTTGTTTTCCGAACGGGATTAATTTTTCTTTTGTTCTGCGGACGCTGCCGGGTTTCGAATAGTATTTTTCGGATGGACATTAGGCTCTATTATATAGAAATGTAATTTCTAAATTTAATTACCTGTCCAACCTTTCATATCTATTGAGTAATAAAATAAAGATAATTTGAAGATTTTTTAAATTGTTCTTATATTTCCTAAAAAGTAGCAGTATATAGTATGTCCCCGGATTGTCTTTACAAGAGGAAAAACTTTTTTATTATTGACATTTTGAGAAAAATGCATTCTTCATAAAAAACTTGCTTGTTCTGAAATGGTTAATTCCGTTTTTACTTTTCCAAATTTCCATACCGTTTTAGAGAAAACTCAAAAAGCATGAAAATATAGTTCATTTTTTGACGTCCTAAAAATTAAAACGCGTTTCAATGGTAATATAATTTCGATTTAATTCTTTGAAAAATACAGATAGAATGGTTATTATTATATTTTGATTAACGTCATATTTTTGCTGTTGTTAAAGTATCACATTTTCTAATAACTAATATCACCCTTTCCATAGCAGTGAACTAAATAAATTTTGCACTTCTTTGTCATTTTAAAACAGCAAAAAATATGATGTTACTTAAAATTCTAATAACAATCTATCAAAGAATGAAATCGAAAACCAGTCGACAAGTGGTTTTAGGTGGAAATATTTAGGGGCAAGCTGCAATAACACTTATTCTTTTTGTTTTGCTTTGTTGAATACTCTACTAAATTTGCACGGTCTATCGATCCCGGATGCATTTTTCTAAACGCCACACGTGACCGCGAATCGGCTCGAGCCGAGCGTCAGCTCCTAAACGCCACTTGCAATCGCAAAACACCCTGCTAAATAGCACATGTTATCGCAAAGTAGCCTACATGTGATATGCGCAAGTTATGTTTTGATTTGCTGCATACAAAATGAGTAGTTTCGTTGATTTTCCCGATTCTTACGAGTACAAAATAACTTCGGAACAAACAGTCAGAGTGAATTTAAGGACCAGAGAAGAAGTTGAAGTAAGTTATCGCAACAGATAGTGAACCACCTTCACATTTACTCCAACCTTTAGTTCTCGAAAATTTACCGACTGATAAAAGCGAAAGCTGTAGTCAGTCAGTTGATGATTACCGAGATGATAATAGTGGTACTGATTTTTTGATACCAGCGCCAGCGGTACAATAAAATTAGCTGACAATAAAAGTGTTGACAACGCAACTACAGAGCTATTGAGTGACTGGAAAAGTTTCATAACTGATCTAGACAACAAAGTCATGAGGAACCTTGAAGATGATCCCGAGAATTTTCATTTTCCGTAAAATTTTCTCGGCTCGAGCCTGTATTCAAAGCTACACAAAAAATATAAATAGTTCATCTTCTCTTTTGAGTGGACTTTACACAGCATTCAAACCTTCGTCTTCATCAAGAAAACAAATGGTCCACACTAGAAGAAAAGAAGTGAACATTTCTGTGCAGCCAACTAGTGTAGCTCGAAGAAAAACCAAGTTCAGTGGCAAGAGACGGTTCCAGACTGGAAGAAAGCCTTTTAATTTTAAGAAGAATGGGAATCTTGCACCTCATAGTTTGGCATGTGTAAACCAAAATCGAGCTTTAGGAGCTCGAAAAATTGGGAAGTAGATTTTTGTTGTTTTATATATTTTTTTAAATTTGTAATGTGTTCATTTAATGTTTTCGAATTTTTTTACGATTTGATATAATATTTTAAGTTGTGGTTGTTTTTTTTTATTAAAAGAAGATCCGCCGAGACTTTAGGGACGTTATCAGTGTTATTTTGTTTTTTTTTTTAATTATATTTTTTTGGCACAACTTTGATCAGGCTGCCATGGGTTTTGTAATGAAACTCAAGAGCGTATACACTGTATATGCTAGAAAACGCAGAAAAATCCTTTATTCAGATACAAATTCATATAACCATACCAGCTTTTCGGCCCCACCCAAACGATATGCCAATGGTTTTCCGAAAAATTTTCAATTTCATTACAACACACATAGCCTGATTGAACTCGTACCACACAAGATAAGTCTTTGATTTCTGAATAATACGTGAAGGATATACACGTAGTAAACAAAATTGAATCAGATATGTAGAAGTCTTCAAATTATTATATTATTTACTATATTAGGAAATATTATTTGCGATAACGTGTGCTATTTAGGGTGTTTTGCGATCTCAGGTGGCGTTTAGAAGCTGACGCTCGGCTCGAGCCGATTCGCGATTACGTGTGGCGTTTAGAAAAATGCATCCCGGATTTGGCCGCCATATTGGAAAATACTGGCAAATTATGACATTTTTATGTTTTTTTTTTAAATAACTCGGTCTGGGTGCACTGTACAGAAAATTTGAAAGAGACCAAAAAGAAAGCTATTTAAATTCTCTATAAAAAAGATCCTATTCGCCGATTTCGTGCATGAACAGGTTAACGAGATACAGGCGCTTAAATACAAAGCATATATTTTTCTAGTAATTCATTTAATATGAGAAACTGATTCTATGTAAATTTGAATAATTTGCCAGTACAAATTTATGTTTTTTTTTTGTGCTCGTTTCCACACTCTTTTGTAGAGAATTTAATTTGCTTCATTTTTGGATACCAGCATTTCTTTTCTACAATGCACCCAGACCGAGATATTTTAAAAAATCCATAAAAATGTAGTTTTTATATCAACTTTTTCAAAATGGCGGCCAAATCCGGGATCGACAGACCGTGCAAATTGAATATATAATTCAGCACATCAAAACAAAGAATATAAAAAATAATTCAGCTTGCCCCTAATTATTTCCACCTAGGCCTATTTAACTATAGAAAAGCGTTTTAAATTTTAGAACTTAGGAAAAATTCAACTATTCATGTTTTTTTTTTTAATTTTCTCTAAAACGGTATGAAAAGTTTAAAAAATATAAACGGAATTAACCATTTTAGAACCAGCAATTTTTTTTCAAGATTGCATTTTTCTCAAAATGTCAATATAAAAAAGTGTTTCCTCTTGTAAACACAATCCGGGGACATACTGTAGAAAAAAATATTGAAGTTAAATGATAAATGACAATTATATTGAAATATTCAAATATGTAGTGCTCACCACAGAATATGGGGAGTGGAGGTAAGGAGAAACATCTCTTATGGGACTTTATTTGAAAAAGTAGTCACCAAAATGGGAAGAATAAGAGTTCACTAAATAACCACAGTGGTGCTAACAAGCAATAAGGGAACGAACTGAACTTAGAACTACCGATTATATGTAAAATGAAGTTAGTCAAAAAAGAGGCAACACTCGCCTTCAGAAATCGCATATTTATAAACATTTTTAACTACATATTTCCTGTTCTAGAAATGTTGGGCAGCGCCATTTTAAGTGTTCCTGTTTTACAGTTTATATTACATGAATTTTAGAAAATGTTTTACTCTATACTTATTTCTATTGTAGTGAATTAAATATTACATAGGATGTTTACAAAAATATGACAAAAAATAGACATTTAAAGCACGGTACAAAATGTATACGTATCTCATAATTTATACAGAGTGGTCCGAACTGTAGAACCAACGTGGTCCGAACTGTAGTCCGAACTCGAGAACCATTAAGGTTGATTCTCACTATACCTTCCGTTTCCATTCCATATCCATTCCATATTCCTTCCGTATTTTTATTGTATTGACGCTACTTAGGCTTCGTTTCCGTATCAGTTCCATACTTTTTATTGTACAATTTATATCATTACTAAAGTTTTATTTTAAAATTTTTTATCTTTTGGAAAAGGTAATAGATTTAATTAAAGTTGATAGAATAAATAAATATAAACAACAGAGCTGGTACAAATTTAAGAACTTGACAACGTCTTTCCGATACACTTCAGTTCGTCCGTCAAAAAAATGTATGGAAGGAAAGGATATGGAACGGAAGAGAAACGGAACGGATAATGTGCATTGTCCTATTCCTTTACATGATAGTACGAGAGCTAGCAACGTCGTGAAAACAAGTATTTTAAGACGTCTGGCTCTTTTATATATCTTTTATTATGCTCTCTGGAACAGCATGCGGCCCGTCTGGCTGCCGACATCCGTTGCGTTCACTACTGCGCATCGAAAGAAGATCCTCTATTTTTTACTTAGCGCTTTAAATTTCAGTATTGAATAAAAACCGAGCAAATCTCCATTAGCTCGGCGCGTAGAGCTTTCGCCTATGAAGCGAAGGTCAGTGGTTCGATACCGGCTGGGAGTGCAACTTTTTTATTTTTTTTTCGTTTATATTCTGATAGTAAAGTATTAAATATTTGCTTTTTTATCACCAGAACAGATGGCGTTTATGGGTTTATGATCCGTAGTGTATATAAGTAGAATTTGATACTTTCATTTGTTTTGAAGGATTATTGTGGTAATTAATTATTAGGCAGATTTAGGATGGTCTGGCTACCGCGCCGGTAGGTTGCGTTCACTACTGCGCATCACATGTGTACAGGGTGTCGCATTTTTGTGCGTTTTTTGGGATTTCTCGTTTATAATTTCATTTTAAAAATTTAAACATAATATATAAAAATTAACATTTTAATGCTTTAGTAAGGTAATTTCTGCCTGTCTTTCTTCAAAATATTTTTTCAGCTGTTGTTTATTATTTTAATAATCATTTTAATAATACATTTTTTAACAGATTGTTATCTAAAAAGTTTATTTTCAGTTCAGTTTGTTAAGATAACGATGGAAAACACAAATATCTGGTTAAATTAAATTAAATAAAATAATAATACTTTCTAAACAAGATTGATTAATGTGAATGTGTAGAAAATGCGCAAATCTACGGGTAGAATATTTAGTTATATAAAAAACTAGCAAAGTAGGTAATGTGAAAAAACGCATCATTGTATCTCCACTCATAAACGAGAAATCCCAGATATCCCAAATCCCAAAAAACGCACGAAAATGAGACACCCTGTACCCATGTGATGCGCAGTAGTGAACGCAACCTACCGGCGCGGCAGCCAGACCATCCTAAACCTCTCTAATAATTAATTACCACAATAATCTTTCAAAACAAATGAAAGTATCAAATTCTACTTATATACACTACGGATCATAAACCCATAAACGCTATCCGTTCTGGTGATAAAAAAGCAAATATTTAATACCTTACTATCAGAATATAAACGAAAAAATAAATAAAAAAGTTGCACCCCCAGCCGGTATCGAACCACTGACCTTCGCTTCATAGGCGAAAGCTCTACGCGCCGAGCTAATGGAGACTTGCTCGATTTTTATTCAATAATAGAATTCAAAGCGCTCTAAGTAAAAAATAGAGGATCTTCTTTGGATGCGCAGTAGTGGACGCAACGTGTATCGGCAGCCAGAGAGCCTGCACGCTGTTCCAGAGAGCATAATAAAAGATATAGCAAAGAGCCAGACGTCTTAAAATACTTTCTCGAATACGTTGCTAGCTCTTAGACTATGATATAATATTTTATGTAAACGGAAGGGAAACGGAAGGAAGCTGATACGGAAGGTATAGTGAGAATCAACCTTTAGTCGTAGCCGATTTTTAACAAGAGACCTTTTTACGTAAAAAATGTCGTAAATATATATTTTTTTACTCAGTAGTTTTATACAGGTACAGACGAAAAGTTATTACTGTTCAAACAAGTTAAAAAATATGTGGCGCCCTCAACAAGTAGAAGTCATATTGATATCAAAATCAAATTTCTCATGTCAAAAAACTCCCGAAACACCAATTTTTATCTAAATATCGACACTAGTTTGGTTATTTCCAAATTATTTAGAAAAAATCGAAATAAAAATAATCTGTATCTCCAAAACTAGTCATTTTAGGAAATACATTCATACGAACTTTTTTACTTGTCTGCAAAATATGCTGCCGAATTTTTCGGAATGCAGTTCGGACCACCCTGTATATGGTGAATGTCGTCTTTTGATAATACGGTATACTTTCTTAGATAATCATGATAAAAAAAAAACATTTTACGCTATAGTCGCATACTGATTCTATCTCAAACAAAGACATGGGAACCAACAACTTAACCGGCGTTGCTGTTGAACACCCTAATGACAACATCAAAAGAGAATTTCACGGGTTAGAGTGCTTACAAGCCTATCGAATTACGGATTTCCGACACGTGACCGAAATTTCCGAAGTGTTTTGTTGTTGTTTGCAGTCAATCGAACGAGCAAGAGGGTGCAAGCGAATTTTCCAACTAGAAATGAAAGATTAGATATGATCGAATACTAATCGTAGCGAGTGACGCCGGACTGTTATCTGATGACCCCTTCAAATAAAAGTATTATATTTCGGAATATGATATCTACTATTCGCATATTTCTAATTCATTCCAAATAGGACTTTAATATGTAGAATATCCCGATATTTTTTTCAAAACACGGATAACAAATATACCGGGTGGGGCATCGTTGTTGGAAATATAGGAAATTCCATGCAAATTTTAAACTGTCCAAATATTGGCTGTTGATTTTACAGCGAAGTCGTAAATATGTTTTTAAAGGTCTGCGTATGCAAAATACCACATGCCAAATTTAAACAATCTTGGTCAAGCGGATTTTAATTAATTTAAAAAGAAGTGCAGCTATTTTTAAATTGAAACTTAACAGGTAACAATGTAAAACCAGGCAAGTGGCAACATACCTTAATAACAAAAAACATTTGACAATAATAAAATTCATAGATTCACAGTTCACAATTTAAGGTATGTCGACATTTACCTGGATTAGCATTGTTACCTGTTCAGTTTTAATTTAAAAATAGATACAGTTTTTCTTAAACTAATTAAAATCGGCTTGTCCAAAATTGCAAATGTCAAATTGAATTTTCTATACATTAGGCTTTTGTTTAATTCGAACAAGTCTTAAATTACAAAATGCATTTCGGAAACACTAACCGTAGCTACTATAACGTAGTGATGTAAACAGCTCAACAAAAAACATTTGACAATGATAAAATTATAGATTAACAGTTCACAATTTAAGGTATGTCGACATTTGCTTGGATTTGCATTGTTACCTGTTCAGTTTTAATTTGCATACAGTTTGTCTCAGTTTGTCTTAAACTAATAATTAAAATCGGCTTGTCCAAAATTGTTGCATGTGTAATCAACATTTAGCATGTGTAATCAACATACGCAGACCTTTAAAAAACATATTTTCGGCTTTTCTTAAAATTAACAGGGGAGCCAATATTTAGACAGTTCAAAATTTGCATGGGATTTCCTACGTTTCAGGTTGATTCAACAATAGAGTAACGTTTATTATTTAATTTGTTTTGAGGATTATAAAAAAAAGTTATATAGAAAAATTTTAAGCGTGGTTAAGATATACAATTTAAAATTATTTTTGAGTACTTCCGCAATAAACTTCATTAATTAATTATTTCTTTTTCAGGTCTAAAGGATTTCGTCCAGTTCAGCATGGGTCTCCAAGCCAAAAAGTAAAATTTAATTTGTGAACTCCTGAAATATGAACCGTATATCACAGACTAACTTACTAAGTTAATTTGTGGACATATCAGAATTCGCATCAATTGCAAGTTTTACGTAATATTCTTTGTAACCAACATGTTTTATGACTAGAAAAATAAAAAATAAAAAATGGTATTTTTTCAATAACAAAGTACCATACAATGATTAAAGATTACAAGGACACATAACACCCGAGACCAAATCGTTACCATGGTACCAAACAGTGCCGTGGCCATATAATTTTCTTAACATAGTGCTTGAAGAGATATTTATATTTTTGATAAATGTTTTGACTACGCCATGTAGGCAGTGATATCATATTACGAATATAAGATGATATCATATATTACGAATATAATAATATATAATTACGAAAAAAACGTATTAAAATGTTAACAAAAGGTACAAAACTAGTATCGACGTATAACACATATCAAGTATATAATATCAGAAAAATAATTACGAAATTCAATAAGAAAACACTAAAAAGGTGGACTGGGCTGTATATTATTTACTTATGAAACGCAAGTCCTGGCTCTTTCTTATCGTTGCGGCTTTTACACTTGAAAGCTGAACATATCACCATCCAAGGTAATAAAGTTTATACAAAGTTCACTACAAACAACAAATTATTAAAAATCGCTAAAATTGTCGCTGTTGACGAGGTGGTGACTCGTCCGTAGGCTCCAAAATGATGGCGTCTAACGTCACAAATTCTGCTGCAGCCCGTATATGGGCGTTACATATCCTTGTATTCTTTAGTCATTACATTTACCGTATGATATGAGGAAAAGGGCGTCAAAGACGGCTGAGTAATGACAATCGGTGATAATTTTGGCGAGGTCAATCTCTAGATGTCATTTACTGAAAATTGACATAAAACTTGTCAAAAATTAACACTATATAGACATAATAGATAGAACATTTCCAGACACTCAAATCTATTTCCAAAAAATATGTTTCTTGAAATATTAAACTACATCATCTAATGCCAAGTAAATGACGTCTGGGGCTTCACCTTGCCAAAATTACACAGGCCGACAAAAAAAAAATTTTTCGATGTAACACAAAGCTCAATAGGATATTGTGGTAGAATGAACCTATCTAATCACGAAAGTGGCAAAAAAAAAGTCGTAACACGTAAGGTTTTTTTGTTACATTAATAAAACATCATTCAATATTACAATATTCAATATATTAAGATAGCTATTCAAAACATGATTTAAGAACTTCTTAAGCCTATATACCGATTATATTTTATAGTTTACACTCCTCAAACATTACTTATACCTAAAAAGTACAAAAACAATCGAAACGAGATCAAAACATAAACAAAAACTTTTACTTTTTCCTTTTATGAGGGACCGCGTCTTCTCTCTTCAAAAACCAACAGTAATCACCCATCATGGCTGGATCCCATCGTCCTTGATAACGAATTTCCATTGTCCTTATGTCTTGATGGAATCTCTCACCTTGCTCATCACTGACAGCACCCATATTTTCAGGGAAAAATGACAAATGAGAATGGAGAAAGTGAATTTTTAAAGACATTCGGGCACCAAGCGATTTATAAGCATCTAAAAAGCTCATTAACCAATTGTTCGTAGTTCGCATCCTTATTGTTTCCCAAAAATCCCCTCACTACACTAACAAATGAGGTCCATGCTCTGAGTTCCTGCCTGGTAAGCGTGTCTGTGAAATTTGTGTCGTCCAACAATTTCCTGATTTGTGGTCCAATAAAAATACCCTCTTTCAATTTGGCATCACTCAACTGGGGAAAGACTTTGCCTTTGGTATTTAAATCCATCACCTTCTTTATTCATAGCTTTCACGAAGTTTTCATGAGGCCAAGTTTGATATGAAGAGGAGGCAGGAGGACGTCTTTGGGGTCTACAAGAGGGGATATACTTGACATTTTGGGAACCCGGTTGAAATTCACTTCTTTCTGGCCAAATTTTCTGTACATAATGATGATTTACTGCACGACTGTCCCACAAACAAAGAAAAACAGCAATATTTTGTAAATCCTCCCTGAAGTCCCACTAAAATTCCTATAACTTTCAAGTCCCCACATATCTGCCATTTTATACCTGTTGTAGTTGATTCTATCTAAAAGCATGCGCATATTTTCATAAGTTTCCTTCATTGTCACTGAATGGGCAACTGGTATAGAGGGTTTTAAATTTCCGTTATGCAATAACACAGCTTTTAGGCTATATTTCGACGAATCTATGAATAAGCGCCACTCACAGGAGAATGTTCTATAGAAAGTTCCTGCATTAAGCCATCGATATCAGTACATGCACACAACGAATCCTCCATACTGTAGAATGCAGAGAACGGAGCATTTCTTTTCTAAAAGTGGTGATTTTTTTGTTTCATTGGCTAACAGATTCCATTCCTTAAGCCGGGATCCAAGAAGTTCTGACTGCTGCTTTGATAACCCCAAGTCACGCACTAAGTCATTCAACTCGCTTTGAACAATCAAATGTGGCTTGTCGGAACCGCCCTCTGGGGTAAAGGTAGGATCAGTACACTGGTCTCCAGAGCTGTTTGATTCAATATCTTCCTTATCTTCCAAAAACAATACCTTGCCAGTCTAAGGGCGCGATCGGCACTGGGAGATCTGCACCATGAAGAACAGGTCGTATGGCAGACGGCAAATTGGGATACTCGATCTTGTGCTTTTGTTTTTTGGAAAAACCTTCAGTTTTCGTCAGGCAAAAATAGCAATCGTCAAAATGGTTAGTTGGTTCTCGCCATACCATTGGAACCGCAAATGGCATTTTTTTCCTCTTCCCTTTCATCCACTGCACAAGCGACACGCTACAAGTAACGCAGCACACATGAGGAGCCCACTGCTTGTCTTGATCTCCAACCAAAACTCCAAAATACTTGAAGTAGGCTTTCTTCACATTTTCAGAAAATGGTCTGGCTTGTGATTGCACCATAAATTCTCCACAAATGTAACAAAATCGATCAGGAGACACTTTACAACTGCGGCGCGTTTGACTTGACATTTTCGTACTATTTATCTACACGCATAGAACAACTCACGTCGAAAATCAACTGAAAACTGAACTCTCTTATGTTTTTCACAATATATTATAGTGCACAAAATGCGTCCCTTTCAATCATCCCATCATAAAATTTACCTGTATGTAAACGAATCTACCTAGACTTAATACCTGACATCTATAAAATTGACTACCTGCAAAAAAGAGGCGTAATTAGGCAACTGAAAAGTGGTACGTGTAGGAGCTTCAGGAGTATTTTTTCTGTTATTAGAAGCATATTTTTATGAAGAAATTCTGCAACTGACTCGTGTTACAAAAATCATGTCGGCCTGTGTTATTATTGATTGTTATTCCCCCGCCGTCTTTGATGCCATTTTTTTATAGTATGGTATTTTATTAAAGAATATTAGAAAATGTTAATTAATATAATTACTATAATTACTAATGCATGTTATATTATTAAGATCTTGTAAAGAAAAATTAATGGTTATTAACAGAATTTTAACATACATGGTGTCCCAATATTTTGTAGACACAGAACTACTACGTATTTTTGGAATCAAAATAAGTTGGCCACAGTTTACCTCTTTACAATTTACCTCTCTACTGTTTGACCGCTAGATGGCATCAAACTTAACACTTAAAAAATAAACACATTTTTTCAGATAATTTAAGAACCGTTATCCCGATTTGAATGAGATTGTGGGTGTCTATGTTTTGCTAATTGTTTTAACATTTGACTTTCATAAAAATCAATAAAAAAATACGGGGAGAGTGCTACCCCCACTCCTACATAAATTTTAGTATAAATATTTCCACCGATGACAAACTTTCTTTTCGTAAAATGGTCGCTCTATTATTTACTACCCGAAGGTTAATTAATTTAAAATTTATTGATTTTTTAAACTTTTTATGAAGCAAAGCATTTTAGTATCCTTTTTAGTATTAGTATTAGTATCCTTTTTAGTAGTACCATTTTAGTATCCTTTTAGTATTTATTACTCCTACATAAATTTTAGTATAAATATTTCCACCGATGACAAATTTTCTTTTCGTAAAATGGTCGCTCTATTATTTACTACCCGAAGGTTAATTAATTTAAAATTTATTGATTTTTTAAACTTTTTATGAAGCAAAGCATTTTAGTATCGAATATAATTTGTGATACTAACATACAAGAGAAAAAAATACAAAATAACACTAGAAGGACCATTTTACGGAAAAAAATCGGTCGTCGGTGGTGTTGGAAAATATTTATAGTAAAATTTATGTAGGGGTAGGGGTTTTTTGGCCTTTCCCGCACTTTTTCTTTATTTTTGTGAAAGTCAAATGTTTAGTAAGACATAGAATTCAAAAATCTCATTCAAATCTGAATAACGCCTCTCACAATGTCTGAAAAAATGTATTTTTTTAAACTTTGGTGCCCTGTAACGAACAAACAAAGCATTTTTGTATAGAGATAAATTGTGTCCAATGAATTAATTTTGATTCCAAAAATACGTAGTAGTTCTATGTCTACGGAATATTGGGACACCCTGTATAATAAATATCGTATATTCTGTGCAATATTTAATTTTAAAAAGTATTTAAATTCGATAGTATTATACTAAAAGGGAAATTAAAACAACTTTCGTTGCACGTCATCAATGACACCATACGTCGTCTTATGGAATTTGC
Source organism: Sitophilus oryzae (assembly GCF_002938485.1). Classification (NCBI taxonomy): domain Eukaryota; kingdom Metazoa; phylum Arthropoda; class Insecta; order Coleoptera; family Curculionidae; genus Sitophilus; species Sitophilus oryzae. Next base: position 754,640 of record NW_022146030.1, read on the forward strand.
GGGTGGTCGTATTATGATGTGCAACGAAAGTTATTTTAATTTCCCCATACGAATATTCTTTAATGTCCATAAAAAAATTAAGAATATCTTATATCGCAATTAAAAATGTATCCCTTAGTTACGATTCTAATGTCATTTTCTTGGATTCATTTAGATCTAACACTACGTGTTCTTCTTCTACCTCTGTTCAACCCCGCCCCCGCCCCTCCGAACTTCGGAAACTCCATAAAATATTCAGCGGCCTGACTCAGGTGCGCTTATGCTCCACTTACGTCCGGGCTTAAATTCAATTTAGCGACGGTATCAATATCCATAAAAGTATTTCTATCTTCCGTCACTTTCCTTTTCGTGGAAGCAATTATTCACCGGATAGAGATGGCGCTATAATGGATTAGGCGTCAGTGACAATCACGTTTTTGTCACCTGCCATCGCTGATAAATTACTACGGCAATTTTCGGAACTATTCTTATTTCAATCTTTTTTTATGATTTTTTTGTCAAAAGTTACTGTCCTAACTTGTTTACATACCGTATTGGCAAGTGATTGGTGCCCAGTGGCGTAGAGATACAGCTCTCGTCTACCAATCTAAATAGTACGAGAGTTAGTAACGTCGGAAAAACAAGTATTTTAAGACGTCTGGCTCTTTGATATATTTTTTACTATGCTTTCTAGAACAGCATACGGCCCGTCTGGCTGCCGGTAGACGTTGCGTTCCCTACTGCGCATTGAAAGAAGATCCTATATTTTTATTAGTCTTTTAAATTCTAGTATTGAATATAAATCGGACATGTCTCCATAGCGCAGTGCGTAGAGTTTCCGACCACGAATCGATGATTCAGAGTTCGAATCCGGGTCAGGGTAAAGACTTTTTTATTTTATTTTCGTTTATATTCTGATAGTAAAGTATGAAATATTTTTTTTTAATCAGCAGAATTATTTAATACTTTACTATCCCCTATTACTCCCCCAAATAATAATGGTATTTAAGGTAAACAAAAGGCCTAATTTTAAAATACAAAAGGCTAATTTTTTAAAAAGTTTTAACATCCTGTAACATTAAAACTATTCATTTCCCCATCCATGTCTATAGGAACTTTCTTTTATATTTTTTTGATGGGGAATCAATGAATACATTTAACATTTTAATTATTTATGTAGTTACTGACATTATTTTTTTTAAAGGTTTCTACTAGAATTGGATTAGGTGCAAATTAATTAAATTGCGTCAAATCTCATCAAGAAGACCGAAGTAGACAAAATATCAAGAGTCAACTTTTAATCATTATTCAACGGTGTTATACAATTCTGCTAACAAAAGAAAGAAAAGTCAGTGACGTACATATTTTTTTTTGAGAAAAATATTTCTCTGAGAATGATGATCTGATGCACATTCCTGGTAAATATGTCGACAAATTTTTGGCATTAAAATATGTCACATTTATAGTAACTTCTTCACTTGAAAGAAAATTATAGTAAATCGAAAACCCCCTGTAGCTACGAAACAAAGCAGAAACGGGCCTATGTTAATATGACAAATAAATCGTATTTATACGAGAGGAATCTTTCAACGACAGATGGCACATGTTTTTTTACACAACCTGTATATCTTATTGTACTAAGCTGTATTGGCCGTACTGTTTGTATATACGAACATCTGCACCTAAAGCCAAACATGCCGATCCGGTATAATACTAGATATGACTAATAACTCTAGATATGACTAAGATATTAATTCTGGTAATTTATTGTACGCCATTAATTTAGAAACAAAAGTAGAAAAATTAGGTAATTTTTTTCATTATTATGAAAAGTATGAGTGGTTAACTGGTTGAAAAAAGTTTATCGGAATTATTTTCCTGGAATTGCTTACTTTTAATATACGGAAAAAATCACATTGGAACTCGGTAAACATTACACATTTAAGTAATTTTCACAAAAATGTAAAACGACATGTAAATAGCAATTTGTATTTGATTATAGAAGTACAAATAAATGTCGTGTAGAAAATATATGAGAAAAACGTTCTTTAAAACTATTCTTTTATGTTTAGTCAGTCGCTAAGAAGTTTGTGTTGCTAATTTTTAAATGCAGAGATAATTTTTCATAAAGCTCTAGTTATATTCGTAATTTTGCTGTAATGAGTCCGACTCAAAAGTATATGTATACAGTATAACTTCGATAGTTCGGACACATATCGGAATAGCCCCCGCCGAATTATTGATGTATCCGGATTACTGGAGGAATATTTTAATGTTATTGTTTCATACTTTTATTGCTTCCAACCGAAACTCAAAATCTAAACATACCTTTATTTAAACCAAAACGCAAAACACCTTATAAAACATATTAAAACTTCATTTTGTTCTTATAAATTGTGCTTATTGTACCTACCTGTACCTATAAGCACCCATAAGATAACCCAGTTACTACTTACTACAATATCCATATTAAGTAACTACGCACTTTAATTTAAGACACATTAAGTACTTACATAAAAATATCAACAAATTGTAAAATTAATATTTAATTTGAATTGATTGATTTGAATTAATTGGTTTTTAAAATAATGAATCGATTTTTATCTGCATACACACTTTACGATTTTGCTCTTTTACTTCTTTGAAAAGCAAAATATCTTGCGTAGAAACATCGTTTTCTTCTACCCAGTAAATACTTTTTCATAAAGCAAAATTTACGTACGTCAGTATTTAATACTTTTTCAGTAAATACTTTTTCATTTTATACAGACTAGTGCCAGCAAGACGACTTCAAGTTTTTAGAATAAAGTGCCTGAAAAAGCCCACTATGTTGGAGCGAAACATCGCATAAAAAAAAGTTTTCCATCTTTAAATGTATTATATAACCTCATACCCAAGAAAAAAAAATTACATGAATATAATCTAATGGTTAAAGAAAAAGAGAAGAATTAAACTTTTTCATAAAGATTTTACAGCATTATTAAGTTTCATATTCAACACAATATTGTTATCATCTGTTTCACTTAAGCAGAGTTTACACTGTGTCACTTTGGATGTACAATCAAAATGAATCACTCAGATTGAATTCATCCAAATTGAACATCCTTGTTTACATATTTTTATCCAGTTCGCAGCAGTTCACTGTTTCATCTTCCGCAGGCTGCCACCTGTCCCAGTGTTTTCTATATCAAGGTTGACCGCACGGGTCCGCGTCGACTGTTTACATTTATGACTTGCCGTTCAATCTGGATGAATCAACGGTTTGTTGAACGCTTCTTTCAACAAAAGTAGGAAGACCGTCAACTTGTTTCATCGTTCAATTTTAGTGTACACTTTGGATGAAACAGTGATGAAAGGCAATTTATTCTTATCACTTTGAATGATTCATCCAAGTTGTACATCCAAAGTGACAAATGTAAATGAGCCTTTAGGTAAGTCGTCATTGGTTTCCAGTGCCTACTATTTTCTCTTCAATTTGTCTCTGCCTTATTATACTCCTCAGTGAGAGACAAATTCTTTTTCTCCTTAAGCTCATTTAATTTTTTTTATTTTGTACATGGTTTAATTTTTTTGTTCTTGGTATATCTGATTTTTTATATCTGAAATACTCCAGTACTACAAATAAAAGACTACATATTGCATTTAATTGTCCACCGTCCAAGAAAAATGCGGACTGTCATTCATTTGCCTTTGAATTTGCCAACATTCGGAATAAATATGAAAAAATATCAAAATTGTCCGGTTGATGAAGAATGTCCGAATTAGAGAAGTTCTAATGTACAGGGTGGTCGAAATTGGTCTGTTTTAACAGGGAAAACCTATTTCCTGACTAGATAGAGCAAAACCGACGTAGATGTCTGTGCTCGATTTCTGAGACACGCTTAATGGCATAAACCGCCTGTTGATATTTTCACTGCCAACTGAGATAAGGGGTCTTTTTGAAATTTTGACCATTTTGAAAATTGCCCATAACTTTTTTATTTTGTAGAATAATAAAATTCTGTAAAGACGTTCTTAAGGCACTTTCTAAGCACAATCCAGTGGCCTAGTCAGTTTTTTTTTCTATACTTGCTCTTTTTGTCAGAAATAATAAAAAATATAATTATTTAAATGAAAATCATAGGTGGCTATGAACTTAAAAAAATGCTGATGTTTAACCCTTTGCAACGATATAAAGTTATGGGTATTTATTTCTAACAATGAGATTAATATTAGTGTTTTTTTTTCGTCACTCAAAAAATATGTTTTTTAGCTTTGTTCTTTGTTTATTGTATCGATTTTAATTGTAATTACTAAAACTAATATAGAATATTAATTTACTTTTTCAAAAGTCTCTAATTATGCACTAGGTCAACACAAAATCAACGCACACTTCGATCAAAGATGAAAAACCTAATATTTCTCTCATTCTTAGAAATAGGTACCCATAACTTTATATCCTTCGAAATGGTTAAACATCAGCATTTTTTTTAAGTTCATAGCCAAGTATGATTTCCATTTAAAAAATTATATTTTTTATTATTTCTGACAAAAAGAGCAAGCATAGAAAAAAACTCACTACGCCGCTGGATTGTGCTTAAAAAAGTGCCTTAAGAACGTCTTTACAGAATTTTATTATTCCGCGAATTAAAAAAGTTATGGACAGTTTTCAAAATGGTAAAAAAATCAAAAGGACCCCGTATCTCAGTTGGCAGTGAAAATATCAACAGGCGGTTTATGCTATTAAACGTGTCTCAGAAATCGAGTCCATGACATCTATGTCGGTTTTGCTCTATCTAGTGAGGAAATAGGTTTTCTCTGTTAAAACAGACCAATTCCGACCACCCTGTACAATAATTTCAATTTATGTAATCCAAATAATTTAAATGTAACCAATTATTTACCACGAATTTAAGCAAAATAGCATGTACTGAATAACTGATGAAATAAGGCAGCAAATAAAAATTGGATAATAAAGATAAAAGTGAAGAAGCAAACAATATAAGCTTGACCGAATGGCCATTGCAGACACACACACACACGTAAAACTTTGGGGAAATGAAAAGAGATTAAAACCGAGCTATGCAGGGTCATAAAATGAGAATTCTCGTCACTATTTCTCCCGCAAATAGCCTGCGTGGTTAGATCCCCATATGCGAGCGAGGTAATTCTGATGAATGTTTTTGATTTTCTTTCTGGCCACTCTTTATTAATATTTACTCCGGAGCTAATTGGACCAGATATTGCCGGAGATATACGGGCTCATTTGCAGCGTGCAGGTGGAATGGCGTTTTTGACTGCTTTATGGCGGCCATATTTCTTCAAAAGTGTCGATTACCCGCGTGTTGCGTAATGTACAAATTTAATGTCCTTTCTGCATTGCCACTGCGGTATTGTTCCCTATCGACATTTTTAGCTATTATTGTATAACTATTATAAATATTTACTGATAATATACACTCATCAGCACGAAATACGGGCTCCTTAAAATTTTGATGTATTTTAAAGTTTTATATATATATAGTGTTCTAGTGGGCCAATTTTAATAATTTTTTAAGCTATTTATAGCTAAATTATTTGACTTTTTCGTATCCCTTTCTAAATTAAAAATGAAAGTTCCTATCTGTTAATTATACGAGAGAACACAAAATTTGGTTGTGTTTGTGAAAGTTTGGAACACAATGGGGAATATGTTAAAAAAGCAAGGAATTTGAAAATCATTTATCACCTAGGTCTAGGTACATCTTTTGTCGATAGGTTATTTTTTTATTCATCTCAGTAGCTCAATTTTTTAGAGATATTCGCTTTTGAATAAGACACTATTTTTTTTGTAATTTTCACATTAAAACCATGCCTTTGTTTTATAATTTCATATATAATTTCTAATATTGATTTAAGGACTTCCTTTTAGGAAGATTGTAACGTTTTTAGTTCGTTACATGTTTTTTTTTACATATAATATATGATGTCTGGCCTGTCGTCACCGGATTCCCTCTCCTTCAGGCCTGATCATTTTGTTGGTACGCTTGGCGTAATTTTTACGTTCCCTAGTCGCCAACCCTGCTATCGTTTCACTATTCTGTGTAGGCGCGCGCTGTCAACATCGCTTCTGCCAACTCTCTGTGATTTAACGGCACTTTTGGTTTGACCGTTTGGCCTGTCAGACGCCATTAGTCCCAGTTTTTTTAGAAATGGTGATTATTTAAATCTTGCTGTATAATCTGAATCAGCTGCTATTTCGAGGCTACAGGTAAAGATAAGTTATTACCTTTTATAGATTCGATATTATTATTGAATATTTTTAGGGTAGAGTTACGGATGTCCCAACTTGTATTTGTATTTTGCTGGCACGTTGGCGTCCCTTTTCTTTTGTCCTCCAGAATGTCACATGGAAGAAAGGACAGGTTGTTTATTATTTATTGAGCCCTCGGAAGTTTTTCGAGGTAGGTTTATTTTGTTTATTAGACCTTATTTGGTTTTAAACAAGAGTTTCATATTTTTAGGGTCCAAGGTACGGGTAGTGTCTTATGTACGGACATTATCTTATGTACGGATGTCCTGTGGACGAGTGTCCCCAGTAAGAATGATTTTTTCTTACATATAAGTGCCACAGCGTGGATGTAGCTTGAGTCCCATGCTGCTTCGTTCCCAGCTATAAGCTAGTTAGTTACGGCTGTATCAATTCATGGTGTCCTCATTCTGGCCCCTTTGGTTGTGTTGGATGGCTGAGTACAGAGATGCGAGACCACCTCACGCTGTTACTGTTTAAAGCAAGATTACATAAAGAACAGCTAAGTGTAGATTTAAGTTCTAGTTTTACATTTAACATTTAAAACATTTACAGTCTTAAACAATAACGTACATCTTAAATAATATCGTACAGACTATGTTTAGTGGTTAGATTGTTAAGAACATTCATGTCGATTTAATATTTAATATAATAATTAATACTAAATATAATTTAGATCTTAGGTTTCATTGCATTACATCTTGTAATGGTATTACTTTTATAGATATTATTATCGCACTATTTTAACAGATGAATAACCAAACATAGATTCTAGAATCTACAGGTTGCAACATCTTCGATTTAGCATCATATGGAATATATCAAATTAATTAAAGTAATGCTACATTTCATATATTCTCTTAAACTTTCCATGTCTTTATTTTATCGTAGTTGTTTTCATTGATTGAGTTATTATTGTTAATTAGTTTCTTTCCAGTGAAATACCTTATCCACGACTGCTCTACCAACGAAAAGCTGCCGTTCGCAGTGATAATGTTTTTAAAAAACGCTACAAGATTCCCTTTTGATTCATATCTTGGTGAACAGTTTTATTCTCAGGACGCGACAGTTCTCAATAATTTGAAAATTCCGCCATACTGTTTTTTTTTATATTTCCTCCATATTTAGTGAGCAGAAAAATAATACCAACTTGTAATAGACGGAGAGCTGGCTACATAAAAAACCTTATCGTCGTTACACGGCTAATTTTTTGTGTGAAGTATCCTTTTGTGTAGCCATTATGAAATAGTCATGTCTGCCAGCGCGATCCCGGGGCTTCAAGCGGGGGCGCCTAATCGAAAGGATGAAATTTTGACACTAAAAATATTATAAGGTACACGAGTTATAATTGTCAAATAGCTTTTATTTATTATTTAAAAAGGTCTAAAATTGTTAACAGACATTTTTCTCTTGGTTAAAATGCCGGCAGACAACGCGAAAGAGCATGGAATTTTAACAAAAAAAATCATCGCATACATTTTTTTTTTTTTTTTTAGAATGAGTGGGAGGGGGGTTAATCACTTCGACCTTACAGATCCATTGTGTCCCCCTTTCTTGAATCATAACTCATCATACAGTCCCAGGGCTTTGACAAAAGCCAGTATCTGGGACGGTTTTATAGAGGGTAGTTCTCCATCTCCAATATCAGTCGTACCAAAGTTCATGGCACGAATGGTTGTCGTCTCGGCGCACTCAGTGATGAGGTGTACTGGTGTTTCACCATCTTCCCCACAGAATCTGCTTTCGCCGTTTCTTCTTAGTTTCAATCTACTGAGGTGTTCATTGAGGAGACAGTGTCCTGTTAAAAACCCCGTGACAATCCGAAGATTGTTCTTACTCAGACCCAGAAAGATCTGTGATTTTTCTTGATCATAAGCCCTCAGAAACTTCTTCGAGTGTCTTAGACCATTGCAAGATTTCCATTCCAGGTTGCGGATGGAATCTTCCAAGTTCTTGAGTTCCGCCTTGAGTTGGTTACCACTTGGAAAGCAGAACGGTTCTGGTCCAGTTAGTGGAGTGTTCGCTCCTTTCCTAGCTAGATTATTTGCTTTTTCATTGCCTTCTATCCCTTGGTCTTGGTGAGCAGGCACCCAGTGTAGGAGGACTTTGTTTTCTTTGCCTAATTTATTCAGCTTCTCTATGCATTCTTTGACCAATTTCGAATGGATTGATACTGAGTTGATCGCTTTTAACGCTGCTTGACTATCAGACAAGGTGGCTATTTCTTGTTTCCGATAGTTCCTATCTAAGATAAGTTGTATGCATCTTTCGATAGCGTAGATTTCTGCCTGTAGGATACTAGGGTAAGTGCCGATTGGTTCGGAGTATTTAGCTCTCGGCCCAAACACTCCGATCCCTGTTCCCGTATTGGTTTTGGAAGCATCAGTATACCAAGTTATGGTATGGTCTTTTAACTGCTGGGCAAGCGTTTCGCTCTTCCAATCCTTTTTATTGCTCAATACTACATGGAGATGTTTCTCAAAGTTGTACGTTCTTAGCATATCGTCCACTGGGAGTTGCAGGAGTGGTATTTCCTTTATGAGGGTGTTCCAAGCCCCTGATCTGACAATTCTCCCAGTACTAATTCCGTTAGTGACCATTCTAATCAATGTCGCATTGGCATATCTACCAATGACAATGTGCAGTGGTGTTAGATCTAGAATGACCTCCATTGCTGCTGTTGGACAGGTTCTCATGGCTCCTGTGATGCAAACGCATGTTAGTCTCTGGACTTTGCATAGGTTTAGCCTTGCCGTCCGTTGCTCTAGTTTTGTGTACCAGGCAACTGCTCCATAAGTAATCATGGGTCTTACTATCATGGTATACATCCAGCGCAAAATGTTAGGGAAGCAGCCCCACTATTTCCGGCCAGTCTTCTGCATATCATGAGAGCCTTTATGGCTTTGCTGGTAGTGTTCTTAATATGCCTGTTCCACAGGAGTTTACTGTCCAGAGTTATTCCCAGGTATTTAACTTCCTGTGTTGGCAGTATTTCCTTTCCATCTAGTTGGATTCTTTTCAAGTTTTTCAGACTTCGCCTTCGGTGAATGGCACTATCGCGGTTTTGTCTGAGTTGATACTCAGCCCGACAGTCCTACACCATCTCTCAGTGATACGGAGTCCTCTTTGGATAATATCACACAAGGTGCCTTCATGTTTCCCCCGAGCGATCATGACTATGTCATCTGCATACCCAATGCAGTGTATTCCCGCTAGAGTTAATTCATCTAGTAGTTCATCCACCACCAAGCTCCACAGCAAAGGGGAGGTTACTCCACCTTGTGGAGTTCCTTGCGTTGTTTTAACAGCTACAGTTTTGGTGCCCATCTGAGCCTCTGCTGTTCGTGTTGACAGCATTTCCCAAAACCAGCGAATAATAGTTCTGTTCACCCCTCTTGTTTCTAGAGATCGCCTGACCACCTTATGTGGTATATTGTCAAACGCCCCCGCAATATCCAAGAAGGCACAAATTGCTGTTTCTTTGCTATCCAGACTTGTCTGTATTAGCTCCGTTAATTGGTACAGAGCAGTTTCTGTGGATCTGCCCGTTCTATATGCATGCTGACTATCATGCAGTGGTTTAACCTTTAGATGATTTTCTCCAATATGGTTGTCAACTACTTTCTCCAGCGTTTTTAGTATGAACGATGTGAGACTAATAGGCCTAAATGACTTGGGATTTGTCCAGTCAGTTTTGCCTATTTTGGGTATGAAGATTACTTTTGCTCTTCTCCATGTGGTTGGTATATATCCCATCGCTAGACTGCTTCTTGTAATGCTTAGTGAGTAGCTATTTGCTGACCCTCCTTTAGAAGGGCAGGAAAGATCCCATCCACTCCTGCTGCTTTATAGGGCTGAAAGGTGTCGATCGCCCATTTCAGCTTTTGTTCTGTTATTACTAGCTTGGCCACTTCCCAATCTTCCCTGCAAGGATTGTGGGGTTCAGTGGGAGCTACATAAGTATCAATAGGTATGCTACCTGGAAAGTGTATCGCATACATTCATGTCGATTATTTATTTCGGTATGTTCATTTATTTAAAAAGCCGTATTGAAAAGGGCAGACAAATTAATCGTGGCTCAATCAGCGGTAGACACTTAAAAAAGTGCGATATTACTCTACAGGGTAAATCTTGAATAAGTGCAAATATTTTCAGAGCTGGTAGATCTCGATAAAAGAATCATATTTTATTTTTACCGTTTTCCAAATAAGTCCAAAATAACCGAGTTATTAAAGTTTGAAAATTAAAAAAAATGATTTATTTTTAAATAATTTTGTGAGCTACCTCTTTTTTTCTGTACTTGCATCCATTCTTTTAGTATCGTAGCCATCGAGTAAAGCCGTAAGCATGGTAGGTTAAGAAATAATTATACCTTGGGTAAATTTGCATTGAACAGGCAGTTCTAAAAAGTTTTTTAAAATATACAGGAATATTTAAAAAAATGCACTATTGTCTACATCTTTTTTTTCGAAAAAATAACTCATAGACGTGTTCTGGGGGTGAAAATATATCACTCTTAAAAGTATTTTCACTTATTTAAGACTCACCCTGTATAAGCGTTTTCAGGAAAGGCTCGCCGTGTTATTAATTGAAACATAATACATGTAAGTCTACAAAAATTTTACGGTGCAGATATCGACTCAGAGGAAGACTCGTTTGTGAGAGCGAGGATCTGCAGTACGATGAGTCAGATACAAATAGTGAGACAGAATAGTAAATATATGATATCTGTTTTGAAATAATAAAAAATATAGTTATAATATAATCGTATACATGATTTATCTATATTTAAATGGATGAGGCGGCGCGGCGAGCGTTCGCTGAAAGCGCTAGAATAATATCGCGCTTTTGATAACTGTCTGCAACTGATTTAGCCACGATCTTTTTGTCTGCCCTTTTGCATACGGCTTTTAAAATAAATAAATATGACAATCCACCAATCAGCATGCATGTATGCCATAATTTTTTTTCATTCTTCAAATTTTATTTTTTAATAATTTTTAAAATATCATGCCCCTTTCGCGTTATCTGTGGGCATTTCAGCGACTAGAAAAATATCTGCCAACAATTTTCCACCTTTCTTAATAATAAATAAAAGCTATTTTCGCAAATATAACTTGTGTACCTTATAATATTTTTAGTGTCAAAATTTCACCCTTTCGATTGGCCGCCCCCGCTTTAAGCCCCGGGATCGCGCTGGCAGACATGACTATTTCATAATGGCTACACAAAAGGATACTTCACACAAAAAATTAGCCATGTAACGATGATAAGGTTTTTTATGTAGCCAGCTCTTAGACTGTAATACATCATGGAACAGACAATTTTAAGCTCTACAGTATGTCCCCGGATTGTATTTACAAGAAGAAAAGCTTTTTTATTATTAACATTTTGAGAAAAATGTATTCTTCATAAAAATGTTTGCTTCTTCCAAAATGGTTAATCCCGTTTATATTTTTCCAAATTTCCGTAACGTTTTAGAGAGAACTAAGAAAAACATGAAAATGTGGTTGAATTTTTTCTATGGTAATATAATTCGATTTCATTCTTTCATAGATTATTATTGATAGAATTTTAATTAACGTCATATTTTTTGCTGTTTTAAAATGTTAAAAAAACACAGAATTTATTTAGTTGAATGCTACGAAAAAGGTGATAAAAGGTATCGGAAAATATGATACTTTAACAACAGCAAAAATATGACATTAATCAAAATTAATAATAACCATCTATCAAGTAAGAAATGGAAGCGAAATTATATAACAATTGAAACGGCTTTTAATTTTTAAGACATTTTTAGTATTTTTTTAGGAAAAAATTCAACCATATTTTCAACCATGTTTTTTTTTAACGGTATGGAAATTTGAAGCAGTATAAATGGGATTAAGCATTTTAAAACAAGCAATTTTTTTATGAAAAATGCATTTTTCTCAAAATGTCAATAATAAAAAAAAATTCTCTTGTAAAATTTCCTGAGATAAAATAGTTCAAGTCCAAATAAGTATAAACAAACATTCTTAAAAATGACCACAGTTGTAGTTTGAGTTACTTTAGTTTGCAATTATATAATTATTTAAAATGTAATAAATCATTGTGTTAAGTTTTGTTCTCCAGCTTGTTTTATTTTAATTATCATTAAAAAACTCTCATTTTCTCCATAATTATCTTCTAAGACTTGATCCAGTTCAGTTCTGAACCTCTCATATATATTAAAAAAATATATATTTAGTTATAATTTTAAGTAGACATAGTATACTGTTATTATTCATCACTTACTTGAACTCTTGCTTCGGTAAGATCAATCTTCATAGCAATTTCTTCTCTCGTATAAATATCGGGATAATGCGTTTCTTGGAAAGCTCTTTCCAGTTCTTTGAGTTGGGCGGATGTAAAGGTAGTTCGAATTCTTCGTTGTTTTCTTTTTTCTGTAAGAACGCCGTCATGGCCTGGGTAGACTTTATACGGCAAACCACCTGCAATTAAGTAAAATAAAGTGTCTTGTCCATAAAATATATCAAAATATTTATAGTTAAGTGTTTTTTAATTAGGATTTATATATCATCAATCGATAATACCATACAATCGAAAAAAAACGGCGTTAAAAACGGCTGGGAATGACAATCCATGATAATTTTGGCGAGGTCAAACACTAGATGTCATTTACTTGGCCCGTACTTTCTTTATTTTTCAATGGCGCTTACTGCCCGTTTATCTTAAGAAGGTTGTAATTCAGTTTTTTTTGTTAATAGTTTATTGTATTTTTATTGAATTCGAGAAAAATTAACTTTATGAAAATATATTTGTGTGTCTGGAAACGTATCATTCTTGTTTAATATCTCTATAACTAATGTTAATTTTTGACCAGTTTTATGTCAATTTTTAGTAAATGATGTCTGGAAATTGCAAAAGTTTCTCTCAGCAAAATTATCATCGATTGTCATACCCCATTGTCTTTTTTTTATCATACTGTGTATCGCAATTGAAGGATCCAGGGGAAAACATGATAAGCGCACCAATTTTTTAATTTTAGGGTTTTACTTACGCTCAATTATAGGAGGTGTAAGTGGTCCCTACAAAATTCATAAACTCTGCAGGGCAATAAGCTTTTAAATCGTATGATATGTAATATGATGTAATCCTATGATAATGTATATGCCTAGTAAAAATATACATACAGGAAAAGAACCTGATAACCACCAGCCGTCCAGGGAAATAACTTGATAAATCCATCTAATTGCGTTATATTTTTTTCAAGTTCCTTTCAAGAGTCCTCTGTGCTGTGTGTTATACCTGTGTGTTAATATAACTGTAAGTTCCCGAAAGTACTCTTGAAGATCTACACTGCCTCATATCTGAGTGTATTTTTAAAACATTTTTTTAGTTTGCTAGGCGTTTAGATTTGCTTTAATTTTTTTCTGATTTTCAAAGTTTAGTAATTATTTCATTTTCTATTTCTGTAATTAGTAAACCTACTAAACATAATTATGACAGGTATAGTAGTTGTCACATTATTACGTTCTGTAGCGTTTCCTGACTATCCTGTAAAATTAGTAAAATGGCGCTTATCAATTTTTTCCTCTGGACCCTTCAATTACAATCAAATTAATAATTGTTGAGTAGTTCTGTTTATAGATGGACTCACTCCAGGGCACTTATAAGTTCCTTCAGCTAATAAAACACTTTACGTAGGATAAGAACCAACCTGTAGGTACAATTTTTGAGAATCCAGGTAAAAATTTGAAGACATGAAGTAAATATTTTCAAAAAAATTTTTACTGATGTATTTTTCCGTTGAATTTTTAGTTTATACCGGGTGCGTCTCAAAAGTGGCTCACCCCCTATACCTTTTTTATTTTTTCAGATAAAAAAACGAGATTTGGTATGTTAGTATATGACATATATTAGAATTGATTGACGTATTCAATTGTTTTTGGTCACTTCCTGTTTCCCCGGAAAGGACTACAACTTTTGATTGTTAAATGGCACCCTCGATATTTTTTTACTTTATTGGATAGAAAATGACATTCTGAATAGAATGACATATCATATGTCAACTTTTGACATTATCGCTTAATAAAAAATTGCATTTTAAATTTGAATCTAGAGTGCCATGGATATGTTAAAAACATTATTTTTTATCAAAGAGCCTTGGAAAAATAGATTTGATCGTCTAATGATTTTAAGGTCTTGTCCTGGCCAGTTAAAAGATGTCCAATTCCTATTTTTAATCATATCTCAATTTTTTCAAATGGAACGAGGGTGGTTCATTAGCATATTTGGGAAAAGCATTTTTTACGAATAATTTGATACCACACTCTTGATATTTCGAGTCAAATTTTCGTTATCAACCGCATGCTATAATTTCAAATAAACCATATGTGAAAATGTCAAAAGTTGACATATGATGTCATTCTATTCAGAATGTTATTTTCTATCAAATAAATTTAAAAAAAATACCGAGAGTTCCATTTAAAAATCAAAAGTTGTAGTAATTTCCGGTGAAACAGGAATTGACCGTAAACAATTGAATACGTCAATCAATCCTAATTTAGGTCATATACCGTATGATCGAATAAAAACGGCGTCAGCGATGGCTATGAAATAAAGATCGCTGTCATTTTATATGTAAAATTATATGAGGAATGTCAACGATGTTCATTTCCAAGCCAGCTGGACGCCGTTTTTTTTTCGATCATACGGTACTAACATACTAAATCTCGTTTTTAACTCAAAAAATTAAAAAGTTATAGGGGTGAGCCACTTTTGTGACGCACCCGATATTAAAAACAAAGAATTCTCAAAATATTTAAATAATACAAAATGATCCTTAGAATTCTTTACTCTGGCTCACTTCTGTCTAGCTCGAAAGCAGTGGTTTAATGAACTATACCATGAACTTGAATTTCAAATGTATTCGATCATATAAAGGTTTGTCAGGCTACGGTCTAGCTACATTGAAACACCGGTTCCCATTAGAACACCGAAGTTGAGCGACGTAAGGCGATACTGGTGGATGGACGGGTGACCGGTTCGAAACTCTGTATCGTGCTGTTGTCCAAGAGAAAAGTGTAAAATCTATTGATACACACTGCTCATTCACGCCGGTTCGAGGCCGGATGAGATCGGATACCTCGTGAGTAAGAGAGTTAATTTAGACATTTCCTAAGTCGGTAGGCCACTGACCATGATATGGCCGATGACCGCGGTTCGTATTAAACCGCGTAAACAAAGTAGGCCCCGTCCAGATTAGCCCTGGCAACAAAAAGGAGACGTTAACTGAAATCTTTACTTTACTTTACTTTACTTTTAAAGGTTCGTGCAACAATTTCCTTTTCATATAAAAATTCTCACAATATAAAAATTAGAATCATACAATATTTCCTGAAGGTCTCTGTGTAAGCAACAGTAAGAGAGTAAGATGTTATTTTGTAACCGTCTTCCAATAAAAATGTTGCTTTTGTTCTATTTCTCAAATCTTTGAATAAAAGCTCGAATGCGCAATATATATAAAATGTGCTTACAAAGTGAACAAGTCTCCTTTAAATTTCTCCCTCAAGTGCGTTTCGTTTTCTATAAAGTCGTTCATGCGAATAAGCAGCAGCTGAATTGATGTAGATGCTACGCGAATTTTATGATTGTTTTACTATCGTAACATGTAGGAGGACTTTATAGCCTCCGCGTGAATCTTTTTATGGGCTCTTTTTAGATCCAATGTCAAGACGTATAAATCTTATAACCGTTTCTTCTTTTTTTATATTTTTTACATAACAATATAAACTTTTTAAGAGCACCCTTAAATTTATAAACGCTGTGCAAAAATGTATATTTTTATACGACAAGATAAATTAATATATTTTAATATGACATAAAAATGGTATGAAAATTATGATATAATAAATAATGATGCCTAATTTATAATTCAATTAAATCATGAAATGAAAAACTTCAACAAAATTTTCGTCATTAAGTAATAAACAATCACACAATGTAATCTTATTAATAATTCAATATTCATGGTTGTTCACGCTATTCGAAATGGAGTATTGTTAACTATTGACTAAGACTAAGAGTGGGACCCTCCACTGCGGCCGCGAGGGCCTATTGTGGCTCAGTTTCTACAAGCTCTTTAATAGAAAAAGAGCGTTAAAGTTCACTCTCAAGGCCCAGCTTTTTACAGATCCTTGTGGTATTGTAGCCAAATAATAAAGTTTTAGAAATTGATCACGTGATCGTTGAACGTCCGTGAGAGCTACAATTTAAAATTGTTTTCAAACGTTGCAGAATATCTCAGATAAAAAAAATACCAAAGTTGTGTGTTATTAATGGAACCCCCTGTAAGTTATTACATTTTTAGTTTCTGCGTTTAAAAAAGGAAAATTCGATTAAGGGTACCTCATTTAAATTTTACCGTCTTAGAAATATGTTGTGAAAATGCAGCTACACTTTTAATTCGTTATTTCTCTATGTGTATTTAAGTTGTTAAAACCAAATACTGTAGGTAATGAAGTTTTTTATTTACTAAATTTTGAGCTGCAATATTAAAAATAATACTACTTTATCAGAATATCTAAAAATGTATATTAAATAATTGCTAATTTTGAACTGCAATAACTCGTTTAACTTAAATCGACCACCTTATACAGGATCGCTGTTATGTAATGGGAACGGTGGATTATTAGGTAAAACATACAAGGTACCCCAAAAAGTTAAATACACCACTTCGGTTTGGGTGGACGACATTATAGGGTTTTTAAATGTCTCTTGGCGAGTAATAAATTTATGTAGGCAGGGTCGGTCATAAAGTCGTGGCACATCAAGGTTTCATTTTTTAAATAGAACCCCCTGTATATTATTGCATATTTCAATTGTTCCTTCAATTTTAAGCAAAAATCAAAATACACACAATATACCTTAAACCAACAAGTTTCCGAGTTATTGACGTTTGAACATATCACTTCAGTTTCATTCAATGATGCTATTCTGCCGAAACGGTGTACTGTTGTAACGGATTTTGAAATGCCTATTAGCTACTAGTAATTTTAAGTAACTCTTGTTTGTAATAACTTAACTTATAATTTATACCTTATTAATTTATACACTTTGAACAAGAGTTACCGATATAATTCAGGAGCGAAACGTTGGGTGGACGACATTAGGGAAGTGGCAATACTAGGGAAGTGGTAAACGGTGGTTATAAATACAGCACAAAACAGGGAGACATGTAAAACGATAGGAGAGACCTATATCCAGGAGTGGATGAATCCGGGTTGAGGAAGAAGAAGAAGAAGAAGAATTTCAAGTATACAGGGATGGTCATAAAGTTGTGGCACATCAAATTTTATATTTTTTAAATAAACCCCCCTATACATTATTGCATATATGAATTCTTCCTTTAATTTTAAGCAATAGTCGTAATACATAATGTACATAAATTGAAGAATTGAAATGTTAAACGATTTTTTTTTAATTTCCAGACTGGATATAATCTCATTTTATACATATATAAATGCTAACTTGAGAACTAAAGTCAAATATTATTGAATATCACAGTTTCGGCAGAATGGCATCATTAAATGAAACTGTGAATCAAATGAAACATATCGAAATTAATTAAAGTTTGAGGCACATTGTGTAATTTCGATTTTTCCTTAGAGTTGAAGGAAGAATTGAAATATGCAATAATATACAGAGGGCTCTATTTAAAAAAATGAAACTTTTATGTGCCACGACTTTATGACCGACCTTGTATAGTTAAATTTATTACTCGCTAATAGATATTTAAAAATATTATAACTTTTGTATATAACTGTTTGCGGCACCTCCTATATTTAACCTAATAGACAGTTAAAGCACGGCCAAAGACGTAGACGTAAACGTATCGTTTGACATGTACGCTTGCGCAGTGATCACGTATCCGTAAACGCATATTCACTTGCGTTTACGGATACGTGATACGTATCTTTACGTCCCTTTACGTACGTACAAAACGCAAACGTATCGAGCCGATGGAGTTTCGATTTTCACCCGAATGATGCCGAACGTACAAATTCACAAACAACTCGTTTCCACAACTGGCTAGTAATTAAGTTATTTCACAAATTTTGGGGCCAGTGTAACAGAACTTATTACAATAAATTAGTATAAAAATATTAAGCATCATAATAAACTCATTTTCGAATCTATTTAATTAAATGCTAGTTGTTAGCCAAAATCCATATGAGGATTCTAAAAGATGGAATCTAATAAATAATCATAAAACTGTGTCTATTATTTTTTATTACTTAGAGCATTTTATGTTGTAAGGACTACTTTCTGTAATAAAATAATTTCCCTTTATAATTTTCTTCATTTTTCGATATTACTTTAATAAATTTAATGTGGAATCAATGGAACATGATATACATAAATATCCATTTTCAGTTTTAAAATTAAATAAATTGTTTCACAAAATATTACAAATATACCATTTGCGTTACGTACGTCAAAATACTTGCTTTAACTCTTGTTTACACGACAACGCAACGGCAGACGTTACGTTACGTGTCGGGAGATACGTATACGTATTGTGCCTTGCTTTAACTGTCTAATAATCGACCGTTTCCATACGACATATAAAAACGACCGAAACGATTATACAAACGTCAGATGCAATATTTAATTATCTGTCAAATTGTACTATACCACTCTTTAAATATATCTTTTTTATAAAGGTTCGTAGAAAATGCATTTTCTTATAATTTATACCTTATTTATCAATATGACATTTTATTGTTTTAAGAAAAGTAACAAATTTACAAAATGTACATATGCTAAAGACGATAATATTGTTATCATATATATTGATCCTGTATCAATGATATCAACATTATCCATTTTATAAATTTCTGCCTGAAGGATACTGGGGTAGGTGCCTATTAGTTCGGAGTATTTAATTTTCGGAGTATTTGGGCTAAAAACTAAATACTCCGAACCAATGGGCACCTACCCCAGTATCCTTCAGGCAGAAAATTTCGCTATCCTATCCGATGGCCAAGAAGCACTAAACGCGAACAACTCAGTAACCATCAATTGGAAGTTGGTCAAGGAATGCCTAGAGAAGCTCAACAAATTAGGCAAAGAAAATAAAGTCCTCCTACTCTGGGTGCCTGCTCTCCAAGGAATAGAAGGCAATGAGAAAGCAAACGATCTAGGTAGAAAAGGAGCGAACACTCCACTAACTGGACCAGAACTGTTCTGTTTTCCAAACGGGAACCAACTAAAAGCGGAACTGAAGAACCTGGAAGATTCCAACCGTAACTTGGAATGGGTGTCCTCCAACGGTCTAAAACACTCGAAAAAATTCCTCAGAACTTATGACCAAGAAAAATCAAAGGTTTTCCTTGATTTAAGTAAAAACAATCTTCGGATTGTCACGGGGTTCGTTGAGGACACTGTCTCCTCATGAATACCTCAGTAGGCTGAAGCTGAGAAACAACGGCGAATGTAGATTCTGTGGAGAAAATGGGGAAACACCAGAACACCTTATAACTGAATGCGCCGAGACGACTACCATTCGTGCCATGAACTTTGCGTTACGGCTGATGTCGAGGATGGAGAGCTGGCCTCTGTGGAGCCGTGTCAGATACTGACTTTTGTTAAAGCTCAGATACTGGCTTTTGTTAAAGCCTTGTATGATCAGTTATAACTCAAGAAAGGGGAACACACAACAGATCTGTAAGTTCGCAGTGACTAACTCCTCTCCTAGACATTCTACATTCTACAAAACACTTTGAAGTGCCCAACAAAATGTAGCAGACTGTTTACTGTTTAAATGTACAAGGAGAGGGCCCATTTCAGTTTCATCGGCAACAACGCATGAGGAAGTTTATAATAATTATTTTCTTATAATTTGCCAACAAAAGTTACTTGTGAAAGGAAACTTTGCTTCCAAATTATTTATTTTATAATTATTCAAAAACAATAAACAAAATACTGCAAATTTAATTAACTTAATAAGAATATACATATTATTTATTAAAAATGCTACGGTATTAGGAACGAAGGTATAATCTAATAGGAAAATTTAATATTAAAGTAATTGGAAACAACAGTATTAATACTGAATTTAATTTCGGTTTAAATTAGCTCCACACTTGTGGTTTAGCGGCGTGAATATTGTAGTAGCCACTAAACATTGTGGGAAAGGTAGACCTGTAAGGGATTGGAACTATAAACGATACATTTATAGAAGCGCTTGTCTGGCATAAATAACTTTGTCTTATAACAAGTTAGCTGCACAAACGGTATAACAAGTTTATTAATATAAGGTTACATTGTATGCAATTTACATTGTATATTTTTATGTTCTTATTGTATTTCCACTTATATGTTTTTAAATATAAGAATTCTTTAGTAATATACTAGATAATCTTAAATACTACAAATACTTTTAGTTATATTGTAGATTTCAACAGACTCTCAACTACTGATTGAGATGTCTGCACTTAAAGGCCTTTTGTTTAACAACATTTTTTTGCAGCACAAATATGTATTGTATTTATATTTTGTTGAACAATAAACTATTTATTATTATTATTATAAATTAGCATTAAAGGTTTATACATTTCTTTATTTTTATATACATTTCTTCTAAATACTAAATTTCTGTAACTTACGTTTAACAACGTTTTTATTTGGAAAAAGTGAGTTTTATATTAAGTAACATAAATTCCAACAAACGGCAAAACTATTTAACAAGCAAATATCCGTGAAAAAAAAACAAAATCCCTTACAATATCTAGAGAGCCTAGAAAATGCAAACTCGCAATCTATGATCAGAGTGTAGAACAAGTTATGTCATTTAAATATCTAGGGGCAAATATAACAAGCACTAGGAATCTCAAAGAGGAAGTAAAACCCCAAAGAACAAAGGCATCATTACTATCAGGATATTTAAGGGATATAATTTGGCGAAATAAAAATATGAGCGTCCGAAGCAAAGTTAGAATTAATAAGGTTTGCGTGAGGCCGGTTATGACATATGCGATAGAGACTAGAGCAGAGAACACAACAACAAAACGGCTCTTAAGAACAACAGAAATGCAAACACTTAGATCAATTACAGGTTATAGCTTATATGACCGGAAAAGAAGTGAGGATATAAGAGAAACGTGTGAAATCCAGGATGCGGTAAGATGGGCAAGAACCAGGAGAAGAGAGTGGAGAGACCATGTGGACAGGATGCCAAACGACCGGTTAGCGAAAATTGCTAAGGAGAAAAGACCCAACACGCCTCGACCGCCGGGACGACCACCTATAAGATAGTACGAAAGCTGGACTTCATCATCCCAACTGTTCTTAGGGAACAATTGAAGAAAACATAGGACTTGGTCCTAACGTACGAAGAAGAAGAAGAGTTTTATATTTAAAGTTACATAATATAATTGAAATATTATAACGTAAATGATAATTTTTATAAAAATAATTCAAAATATGTTTTTAGTTTTTGTTAGTTTTCCCTGATTCTTTAATTAATATAATTATATGCTCGCCAAACCATTAGTTAATTTATTTGTTATAATAATGTATTTATTAGTTTAGTTGTAATAATGTATTAATTTTAAATTAATTGTAATAATGTAATAATTTAATAATTTAATTGAGCAATGTGATAATCATATCCAATGATATTATGAAAAGTTGTAATTAGATATTTGCAGAAATTACTTTCTTTCTTATTCTTTTAATAAAAATATACAGGCTCGTTTTTATCCATAGAAACGTTCGATTATTAGGTAAAATATAGGAGGTAACGCAAAAAGTTATATACAAAAGTTATAGGATTTTTAAATATCTATTGGAGAGTAATAAATTTATGTATACAGGGTCGGTCATAAAGTCGTGGCACATCAAAGTTTCATTTTTTTAAATAGAACCCTCTGTATATTATTGCATATTTCAATTCTTCCTTCAACTCTAAGGAAAAATCGAAATTACACAATGTACCTCAAACTTTAATTAATTTCGATATGTTTCATTTGATTCACAGTTTCATTTAATGACGCCATTCTGCCGAAACTGTGATTTTTTTTCCACAACAAGGGGCCGTCCTCTGCCGGAAACACTGCGGCCTGTGAGGCCTATTGTGTTTGTCCCCTTTCTATATCTGCACCCATTCATTCTATCCCTGTGTCCTGTACTAACTTATGCAGGTCCTTGCTAGGATGGGAGCATAGTTCCTCCGGTTCTAGCCTAGCTTTCCCAAATCAAAAGTGTCGCTTGCGATCCAGAGCATCGCAGTGACATATTATGTGCTCCGCTGTTTCAAGATCTTTATCGCAGAGTCTGCAGCAAAGACTTCCTTGATACAGGTTGAGCTTGTACACGTAACACTTGACAGCCATGTGTCCTGTCAAGAGGCCTGCTGTAATCCGCACTTTATTCCTGCTAAGCATTAGCAGTTCCTTTGCGGTTTTAGAGCTAGATCCTTGGATAAAAACCTTGCTATGCATGTACCCCTGTCTGTTTCTTCAGTGGCCATTCTGCTTTTCCCTAATCCAGAGTTTTAGTGCACTACATTTGGGTATATACATTTTGGTATTCCCAGTACTGGCTCTGGACCAAGGCCAAAACTGTGATACTGTTGTAATGGGTTTTTAAATGCAACGAAACCCCCTGTATATTAACAAAACCCCCTTTTAAACGAAACCCCCTGTATACTAAAGTGTTATGTTCAAAAGTCAATAACTCATAATCGAAATACACACATCGTGTGTATTTCGATTTCTGCTTAGAATTGAAGAAAGAATTGAAATATGCAATAATATACAGGGGGTTGGTTCTATGTAAAGAAATGAAACTTTGATGTGCCACGACTATGACCGATTTTTTGCGTTACCTCCTATATTTTACCTAATAATCGACCGTTTCCATGCATAAAAGCGACCCTGTATAATAACTTAATGAACAAAAATAAAGATTGAAATACTTTTAGGTATAAATTCGAATTTGATAAGATATACAGATATAAACTGGATATTAATACTTTTGATTTTTATGCACATGTCCTGTTTAACTATATTTAGGCCATATAAATCATGAGTTTTAAATTTATCGGAAATTCATCTTATCTCTCAATTTTTTTTATCAATCCACCATCGTCTTATGTTAAAAGAACTTCTTGGCAAATTATATTTCGTCAAGCAATCTACTCGGGCATTTCATACGTCGGTTCAGCACCTCCTTGAGATGAATCGATTTTCACCCCACGCATATTTTAAAGTAAATATTTTCGCTTTTAAACTTCCCGGCATCCACGAGATGATTGATGCCTGATAATTTGTTGAGAGATGTTTAAAATTGAAAAAGCTCTCTTTTCCGAAACGTAGCGACTTGCAGACAAGCGTAAATGTTCAAGGGAAGAAGCTAAACATGGGGCAATATGTAAAAGTTGAAAAAAGCCCAATATTTTCAAAGTAAATGTTGAAAGGGACGGAAAGGCAGTTTGTTTTTCTACTATATTAAATTTTATTAAATTCAATTTTAGATTGATTTTAAAACACCTTGATAATATTTATATATTCAATGATTAGGTTTCCACTACTTCAAAATCTGCGATATTTCTCAAGACTGTGAAGTAAAAGTTTATAAATTATGAAGTATTGTTTTATAAATTGGTGTACCATTCCTAATGAAAACCCTAAGTAAGTGTATCAATAAAACTGGCATACGTTGTACAAATAACTATTTCTGAAACATCTTTCTAGAATTCATAAAGATATTCAAAATAATATCCCCGTTCAGGCTTATTCAAAAATAACAGTGTAAAATATGATAGAAATTACATTTAAAAGAATATAAAAGTCAACAATATAAAAAATACCTCCATATTCGGCATCACCACTTATTAGAATATTGTATAAAGTTGTATTTACATATTTAGGTATATACAACTTTATGTTAATGATGTTAACTTAATGATATTAATAATAGTCTGTGGCGCAACAAGACACAGACTTTTTGGGGGGCTCAAGTCTTTTGGGGGAGTTTACGTCACTATAAGTTAATATTGATTTGAGGTTAAAACCAATTTTAAACCCGCACCAACACTGATAACAGTTATAGAAATATTTCATCATCAACTATTTTTCACTGCTATAATGGTTCTATCTATATATTAGTGCAAAATAAAAACACTAAATCACCACAATACACCAAAACACTTTTACTTTTACACTGGACGCGCGTTTCGCTAACCACCCAACTAGCAAATATAGTTCCCAGTCCTTTTTAAAATGTCACTGCCCCTAAAGTATAGTTCCAAGGCCCACTCTGCCACTTAAAATGTTACTCTATAAGGAATAGTCACTTTGAAGTATATTTCGAGAGTGACCGGTTAGTCCCTACCTACCATAAAAGTGGAAAATAAACACCCCGATTGCAAGTCGCAAACATGTAATTTAAGAAGTGGCTGGAACCACCCGAATCTTCGAATATGACACCATAAAAGACCAAAAACTTTATAGTAACTTTTCAAAGTAGGGGTTGCCAACAAGTGCTACCATAATGCCTCCATTAAGTTTTTGTTACTTTATAGTAAGAATTTAAGTTACGGGGTAGTCGCGGCCACGACACCTAGTTACTTCGAATTTATAGTAGCATTGAAAGTAGCAAAATGGTTACTGCTACCTTCCTAGGTCACTATAAAGTAGCCGTCGCTCATCCATTGCCACTAAAAAGTCACGGGGGTTAAAAACGGCTACTTTATAGTGACCGTAACTTAATATACCCTAATAAATGTAATTGCCTCAGATTGCATCGTGTGCTGTTCTGTTTTAGTGTTTTCTTTACTTGCTTTTTAAGCTTTATTAAAATTTTGTAAAATCCCTAAGGTGAATAAAAAGAAATTTAGATATTCTAGTACTTTCTACCGAAGAATTAAACAAAAGGAAACACTGCGAGCCGATGCATCAACATCAGAAACAAAAACTAAATCTTTCTATAATCCTGCTGATGAACATCATAAATCACCTAGTGACAGATATTTTTGAAGCTGTTTCTGTAGATGAGTGTAGTGTTAGTTCATCTGAAACTGAATCTCATAGGAGAACTAATTTGAGAACCAGCAATATAAAACAAGAGCTAAAAGAGTGAGCGTTAAAATACTCTATACCTCATGTAGCTCTGAATAATATAGAAAAACTAATAATAGAAAATGCACAATAAGTAAAAATAACTTCAAAGGACAAGGCGGAACGTTATAGTGGCACCAATGGAATGTATAGTCGCCACAACCGCGATCGGTGTAGCAACGCCAATTAAGTGGCAATTTGGTGGCGCAGGGAACTTTCCTGAAAAAATCACTTTATGGTTCCAAAGTATCGTTGACCATGTAGTTCCAAAAAGTTATTGTTTCTATAAAGTCGCCTTTGGATAGCTACAATTGTCACTTTATCAATCCGAAGATTTTAAAGGTCCAAACGGGTAGGGTTGGCCTAATATGTTATTGTTCCCGGTACTTTGTGGAAGCATATGGAACTATAAAGTATTTTTCGGATTAAACGGCCATATTTTTTTCATGAATTTTTAGACGAACAGCCAAATGACTCAAACATTATGCGTTTTTAAGCTAAATATACCTAGATTAAAGCTTTTTTCCTTAGTTATTTTGTTATTTCTGACGGTGGACTAATATTTTTAAGTTTGACCCCAGTTTCAAGCAAATTATTATTATTTTTTAATTACAAATATGAGTTTCTATTGCAAATAATATAATAATTTGAAATATTTTGAGAGGCGCTCGAAAATTTTGTTATATAAACCCACTATTTTATTCAGTAAAGTTGATTGCGTTCTGGAATTTACCTAAAAAAAAGGCGTTAAAATCGCACGGTAAATAACAAACAACGAAAAAATAATAATGGCTTCCATAATTATTTTCCATCATGACATTTATTTTTATGAAATGTGAAATTGCATGAAGAGGTCGCTGCGAATAAAGTTCAACAGTTTAACGAAAGTTGCACATGTCGGTGGCTAACACTTGGCTGCCACGAACCCGCGACTAGGCAGCTTCGTAACGAATAAGTCGCATTCACCAGTAGGGAACTTTATAGTAACACATCATAGTAACTCTTTTAGTGGCAAAAACTACCCAAGACACTACCCCGCTACTCAAAATCTTTCCCCATTTTGGTCGCAGTTACTTAACAGCTACGAATATACGACGTAGCCGCCGATGGTCACCGCCCACTTTGTAGCGGCATTGATAGTAGCAGTTACGTATCTGCCACTATAAATGCTAGTTGGGCATGTTAGCATCATCAGCAGATGATTATAAACTCGTATACATATATAAACTCGTAGTTTATAATCATCTGCTGATGATGCTAACATGGTTAGCGAAACGGGCGTCCAGTGTAAAAGTTAAAGTGTTTTGGTGTACTGTGGTGATTTAGTGTTTTATTTTGCTGTGTAACACCAAAGGTTCCAACCCTCAACTGTAATATATATTAGTGATTAACAGATCATAACTAGCCATGATGAAAGGTAAAATAAAAAGCGCGTTTTGCTAACCATGTTAGCATCATCAGCAGATTATTAAAACTAAAAATTTAAACTAAACTCACTTTTAAGATGATGAAAAGAAAGCAAATGAAAATTCAACAGATATGTTGATGATGCTAAAATGGCTAGCGAGACACGCGTCCAGTGCAACAGTAAAGTTTTGGTATATTATGGTGAATTAGTGTTTTATTAAGGAAATAACCGGAAGTATCAAGAAACAAAAATATTTTAAAAAGAAAATACACTTGAAAATATTATAAAACTAAAATTATTTTTTAGTTTTCCATTTATACATATATAAAATCAAAAATATCTAAAAATTAAAGAATCTTGAACAAATTGTGTAAAAATTTGTGTATGTAAATACGTATTTCAGTAGATGCGCTAACTAGAAGTATTTAACCTGCCGCGGTAAAATACGATTCGCAGTTAAACTTGTAGGAAAGGGAAAGGAGAGCAGGAACAAGGAAAGAGTAAAGAAACGCCTATATCGATCGAGCAACATGCAGAAAAGCATTTCTCTCCATCTTGTTTCTTACGCAGTGAAAAATGTCCGCTCGATTGTGCCCGTCATGTACTAAATACCTTAATGTACAGTGCTAGATTTTATTTTGTCCCGATTTTAGCTCTTGTATTTTGATCTAGAGCTTTTGATGAAAAATAAATTATAACGTTTTTAGTTTATTGGAATTAGATACAAATTTGCACAAATGTTACTAGGTTGATTGTTAGACATGTTGTGAGAGATCTGAATAGTTAGACAATATTTTTATAAAATGATATAAAATTTAATTAAAATTATTGAAAAAATGTTATACATTTTCTAAACCAGAAAAAAATGTACTAAGAAACTTCTAATAGTACCAAAAATAATACTATTTTTAGTACTAGGTATTAAAACTTGATTAAAAAATATAATTTGTTTTTTTAATTAGTGTTTAAGCCCAAAAATAAAAAGTTAAAACTGAGAGAAAATGTAAGTACCTCGGAAATAGTGCTTTTATACGTATTTTGTCTCAGGTATAAAATATTGTTTTAAAATTTTTAAAAACATCAAAATTTACAAAACCTCTTTAATTTAAACCTCTTAATTCATCATACTTTGTTAAGTAATGTTTCAAACTATTAGATCTCTAAACATTAACATTATTCTATATTATCTATATTGGATATCTTCTATTTATTTGTGTCAGACAGTTATTCGATATTTAGTATAGGCGGTATTATATATTTTTTCAATGTTTTATTATTTACTCATATTATTTAAACATATGTTAAAAGTTGTTTACATTTATTGAATATAACGTTCATATTTTGTATAATAAAATGATATAAAAAATCTATCGGATTTAATAAACTAATTTTGAATCACTCTTAATTTGTTATATTGCAATAATATATTTAGACAGATTAATGACAAAGTTACTATATATTTTTTTTAAGTGAAAAGAAAACATTATAAATACCATACCAATATAATTAGAGTCTAATAATATCGTAAACTTACTTAAATGTTCTCAAAATGGTTAAGAAATAGAATAAAATATTAGAAAAATATATTCCTTATTAATACAGTAATCAAAATTCTATTCTACTAACCTATACTAAAATATAAAGAAATGTAGATCATATACTTGAATATTGAGAATATATATCAATTATACTAATTAAATACATAATTGAAATGATATGAATTTTATGCGTTCCTATTGCTAAAAACATAAAGTTATATTCGGAAAATTACATTTAGCTAGATTTTTTAGAACAGGCACAGCTAACTCTACAAGGTAAGTCTTAAATAAGTGCAAATATTTTAGGGGTAGTATATTTCGACCCCAAACACGCGCCTAGGAGGTTTCTTTTGCGAAAAAAAAATAAAATTTGTAATTTTTTGAAAATAATTTTGGATTTTTTTTTAATCTTATATTAAAAATTATAATATCTTTATAATATATGGCAACAAATAATAGACTTTTTTTATTTAATACAATTATAGCGAGCTATTATAATATTAATTTACAAGAAAAAAAATCGAGAAAATGTCTAGTGGTTCTCAAAATTAAAAAAAATCAATTTTTTGGAAGTTTGCAAAGTATACCTCAGATATTTTGAACTTATTTGAAAAACGATAAAGAGAAAATATGTTTCTTTTATCAAGATCTAACAGCCCTGAAAATATTTGCAATTATTTACGACTCACCCTATATAGTATGTCCCCGGATTGTCTTTTCAAGAGAAAAAACTTTTTTATTATTGACATTTTCAGAAAAATGTAACCGACAATCCGGGGACATACTGTATAACTAAAAAGTAACATTATACTAAATATAAAGAAATATAAATAGGATACTTGAAAATTGAAAAAAAATAAAAATTTTACGCTGTTTTATTGCTAAAAACATAAAGTTATATTACGATAGATTACCTTTAGCTAGATTCTTTAGAATAAACCATGAGTGTTTAAATATAACATATACTATATTTTATTTATATATTTTTTATATTATTATTTTTAACTGTATAAATAAATATAGAATATATGTTATAATGTAATAGGGAATATATATAAATTGATAGTTAAAGAAAAAAGAAACAATTAAACTATATAAATAAAACGTAACATTATACTAAATATAGAGAAATGTAAATCGTACAATTGAAAATTAAGAATAAATATTAATTTTATTAATCAAATACATAATTTAAATTATATGAATTTTGTGCTGTACTATTGCTAAAAACATAAAGTTATATTACGTTAAATTACCTTTAGCTTTAGATCCTTTAGAATATATGACATGAAACCTATTTTTAACTATAAATTTACATAAAGAATATTTGACATTTAAGCTATATTTTATTTCTCAATATACCAAAAAAAAAGAAATTTCTTAACGTTGAAATTGACTTTCAAATTAAATTCTTATTATTAACCTACTGCAAAAATATCGTAATTTAAAACCTTACCTTTACAACAAATCTATTATTTAACAAAAAAAACGACGACCGTTCAAAAAATGCCGAACAAAAAGTTTTTTTCCACAACATCAAATATAAAAATGAACTTCTTAATGTAGCTTTACAAAGTCGATCGACCAAAAGACGGCAGCTGACTGACTCGAAGAAGGCTTTTTCATTCTCTTCGGAAGACCATCATAAGGCCATAACTCAGTTTAGCTCGCTAACAAGGTTACACTTCTCTCTCTATCTCTCGGTAGCAGGCCGCTCAAATTAAATAATTTAATAGCAGCGAAAGTTATTGTGAATAATCCGGTTAGGCCGCCGTCGTCGCCGCAGCCGATATCGAACGGACGTAGAAGAAGATAGCGAGATAAGTGCTGATCAAAATTGAAAAAGATAGTAAATGGAAATCAGGAGTCGCGAGTTCGAATACCGACTTGAGGTGAATTTATATGCATTCGTAATGTGGCATCAATCGTTTCGTCACTCCAAAACGAAAAATAAAAGATGCCTTTTTTAATACACTATAATATAAATAAATGAATAATAGGAGTTAGTCATGTATCGCTTCTTTCTTTTTAATAAACATAAAATAAGTAAAAGTACTAAAATATTCAGAAAGTTTGGGGCTTTTTGATTTTACCTCATTAAGTAATTCTTATCAGGTAGGCATTACTAATTTTGAAGTTTAACTTGATATAATGTCATTTTACTATGATTTTAACAGAACATCACTAGTTTTTAATAGACGCATAGATAAAAGAAACAAGTTTATATTGGAAAGTATCCATAAGGACAATGTATAGTATATTGTGCAACTAGTGCAAAAAGTTGTCGATTGCCCACGAGAGCGAAGTTCACTCATTCACTCGAGTGGGCAATCGACAATTTCGCACGAGTTGCACATACTATTTCTTATTACGTTGCTTTTTAATATGTCTCTTTTTTTATATTTTATCATGTAAACAAAAGAGACTTATTAAAAATCAAAAAATACTTTAAAAATCTCGTGAAAAGAAAAACAACTTTTGGAACACCCCATAGGTGAATGCAAAAGATGACATTAAAAACTTCAAATTTGTAAATCGAATTTTAGAGTAGAAAATGAAGGAATTTCAACGTTGCTTCTTCATAATGGTGATTAATAATTTGTTTACATGATGAAATATAACAAAAGAGACATATTAAAAAGGAACGTAATAAAATAAACAAAAAATAAAAAGTTTATTTAAATGTCAACCTCACTTCTTTAATACTAAAACTTCGAGACTGTCCTTTTTGCTTGTCAATTTGCGTGTGCCAATGAAAATTTGGGTGCGAGAAGTTTACTTGTCGCACTCAAATCGACATTAAATTTGCTCAAAACTAGTGTGGTAATTGTGAAGTGGGCAATTAGCGTCTTTTCGAATCCAAAAGAAAGCGAAAAGATACTACTTTCCCCGCATGAGTATTAAAAAATACTATTTGGCACTATTCTTATAACGGTCGCTCTCCAAAGCTTTTGATAATTTCGGAGCGGTTCGACTGTTTCCGGAATTATGTCGCCAAATATTATTTATTCAAATTCATTATTATTTTCTTTTAATTTTTTAAGTAAAATACAGTGTGTTGCATATAAGAACCTTTATTTTATATAAGAGCATATATAAAATACCTATGAAACATTGAAAATCGACGTTATGCCACGATCCACGTTGGTTTTTGCAGTTAACAGTTCACACAGCTTTTTAAGTTTTTAATGCCACTTTTTCACAATTATCACGAGTATGAGTAAATAAAATTTAAATTAAACTCACAAGGTAGCAATAATTACTTTGAAAATGGACGCTTTAAACACTTTTAGGTATTTTTTCAATGAGGGCATTGTAAATTTTGAAAGATCTTATAATTTTTGAAGATTCTAGCTTTGACAAGAGAAAATTATTTCTGTCTTGTTTGCGGTTGTTCTTACCAACCGCTATAGCAGCGCCCTACAACGTATGTGCTCCAAACAATTATCATTTTTGGCGGCATGAGCATTCCAATCTAAACTTGTTTCCTTTATCTGTGAATAGACGTATCTGTTGAAAAAAAACTAAAATATTATTAAATATTTAGATATTTTGAATAATTTTTGGTGTTTTGTTTTGTTCCCGACGACGGGAATATACCTTAGGGGTATACCTCCTAAAACGTTAAGCATTTTTTGTCCGTTAGGCACATTAGATTTGTTAGTAAAATACCGCTGACCAATTGGTTAGATGTTAGACCTGGTTAGATCAACGCAGCGGAGTTTACAAAAATAACTATTTTACTTTGTAGATTTTCTTACAGTTCAGAAATACCAAGAAGACTTTTTTGACGAAATAAATCCGCCACAAAGGTATAGACATAGTTTAATATATCTCATTTTTAGGGTTCCGTACCCAAAGGGTAAAAACGGGAACCCTATTACCAAGACTTCGCTGCCCGTCCGTCCATCCGTCTGTCACAAAGGTCTATCTTATGAACCGTTATAGCTGGGCAGTTGAAATTTTCACAGATAATGTATCTAGGTTGTCCCTATAAGAACAAATACTAAGAACAGAATTAAATAAATAAAAAAGTACTTTCATTAAACATTTTCTTTTAAGTAAGAATTTTACATAGAATCTTTCAAGTCCTCGGTGTCCGCGTGGTTAAAGCGTTAGGACTTTACGCTGCTATGAATTGGAGCCGTAGTAAGACAGGTTCGAATCCTAGTCAAGGCGACTTTTTTTAATCGTTTTTTTTTTAATTTTTACATATTTTTACATATTTATTTTTACTTTTTACATATTTATTTTTACTTTTTACATATTTATTATTGATTAATACAATTTTTATTAATATGTTTCTTCATTTTTTTTTTAATTACTTATACGCGCATTCAAAATTTCAGCTAAATCGGAAGAAAAGTTTATAATAATATAGTGTCTAATGTTGTATAGATAATGAATGGTACGGAACCCTTCGTGCGCGAGCCCGACTCGCACTTGACCAATTTTTTAAATAGTTATTGCTCTGTAACTGTCTCTGCCTGTTTCCAGCTACTGGTAATTACATCTTATCTCCTTGGAGACCTTGAATTTTTTGGTATTCTATAATTTTTGTACTTTATATTTTTTGATATTTTCAATATTATTATATTTTTATAGGTATATCTAGATGGGGTTCTTAAGTATATTTTAGTTTAAATAATTTAGTTAACTGAAACTATATATTCTTACTGGTAATACCACAACTTTCTACTTATGTTACTTAAATATTGTATAATATGTAATTATAACAGAAATCTTGAAATAAATGGAAGCTTTAAATTACCTAAAAACAATTGATATTAGTTTACGATAGACTTTCTCTATTCCTAACTCACTCAACCAACAAGTTTTTCGAAGTCATCGTTTTCTCAAAAAGGATCAAAATACTTGATGTTAAATTAATCATTGCTCATTTAAGTGGTTTACCATACATTTTTGAATTTTTTAACATTGATTTCAAATATATTCTTGAACGATTCCAGATATATCTTTAGTTACATAGCATTCAACAGTTTTATATGCAAGGCTTTAACCAAATCGTCACAGGGTTGTGACAGTCAGCATGTGTTTGTTTTGAAGTCAAACGAAAATTGAATAGTATGTCTAATAAATGATAGTTTTGTTTATAGAAAATAGAATGAAAATTATCAGTGATTTCGATGTTCGATTCTGAAGCACATAATTATTTAGAATTAAATGACAAATAGTTTTAACATCAAACATAAATCGTAAATAGGTAAGTAAATAGTATTCTGCTTCCTTTAAGCCCTATTTTTCCTTTTTTTCTACAGCAAAAAATGTATGAAATTGTAGTAATGGAAGTATAATAAAGATTTTACAGATGATTACAACTGACTAGTTTTCAGTTTTTTGAAAATCCAAATATAAATAATCAAACAAATATAGATAAATATATCGCAATTTTTATAAAAAATAAGTTAATATTAAAACCGCTAAAAAATGGATTAAAAATTCGGTTTCTATATATATTCTAGGCGAATGAAAATTGAAAAATATATATAAAACAGATTTTTTAAGGAACGCTGTTATAAATTTCACAATAATTTTTTATAAAAAATACGACTATTAATTTATCCAGTTCTATCCTGTTGCGTCTCACGTCTCATTTAAACCCATTGGTTACCTAATCGTTTTAAATAACCGTTAGATGGATAGCACAATAAAATACTAATTCACCACCATACACCAAAACACTTAACTTTTGCACTGAATTAAAAAGGTTTTTGGTGTATTGTGGTGAATTACTATTTTA
Organism: Sitophilus oryzae; assembly: GCF_002938485.1. NCBI lineage: Eukaryota > Metazoa > Arthropoda > Insecta > Coleoptera > Curculionidae > Sitophilus > Sitophilus oryzae. The sequence continues at coordinate 788,703 of NW_022146030.1, forward strand.
TTGTGCTTGCAATAATAATAACAAAGGATTTTATTCAGTAAAGAAGAATAAATACGTTATAAGTTAAAAAATCAATAGCTGAACAATTGCTGTTCGACAGCAAGTGAAGTCTAGCAAAGATGCTACTCCACATAACCGACAAGTCGACAACTATTTAGATTTGGCAAAATGCAATTACAAAAAAAATTTTAATACAATTAATAAATAAATAAAGAGAGGAAAAAACATACATTAAATTTAAATTTACACAAAATGACAGATTAAAAGCAGAGAAGAAATGACACTTTTTGCTTACTGGCCGACAAACCCCAACATTATAAAAAAAACAATCATAGCCAGAATCAGTAGGTTTCATTAAAAAAAAGGTCGGTTTGTGTTTCATTAAAAAAAATCGATAGACGGTTAAGTAATGTTACAGAATTATTGATAAAAGATCTTTTGGACAATGCTGTAGTATAACGAAGCAGTGTAAATTTATCTTTCTGTGTGATATTAACCGAGTGTAGAGATGAGCGTATGGAAAACATGGTCTTAAAACACGGGTTATTATTGGAATTTAGGAACTTTTTAAACAAAACTAGCTAAATGACATTGTCATCTGTACTCCATACGAAGCCAATGAAGTGGTTTAACCTTTTGAGAAGTATGTTTACGTTTTTTTTAGTTAGCACGCATTTTGTACTTTTTGGATTCTTTTTTTTATTAATTGAATGCAGACGAGTATATGAAATCACAATAATTAAAGTGTGATAATACTAGTGCTTCAGTTAACTATTTAAGAGTCATGTTTAATATATGCCTGATGTTAGAAAACGGCAATCTTAAGTTCATATCTTTGGACAAGCTTAGTAACATGCAATTTAAATCGTAATAATTATTTGCGCAGTCCACAAAGTAAAATTTTTTGTTATTAATATTAATGCTTAGTAACACTAAAGATTCCAACTTTTCTTTTAAGAGAATTTATTTTTATAGGCAACAAGCTTTATTCTGATATTAAAAAAAAACAAAAATAAGATCTGATACGTTTTTGTAGCACAAAAGATTTGTCAAACCCGCTCAACAATAGTACATTCATAGATATTCATCATTTAGCATAATAAATATGGAAGTTTTAATTATTAAAGACGTTTGGCGTACAACTATACCTAAAATAAAACACTAATTCACCAAAACAAAAGCTCTACTTTGAACTTACAACGCACGTTTCGCTAGCCATTTTAACATGCTCAGCATATGATTAAAGCTAAGAATAGTTAGTTAAGTTTGTTTTAGTCATTAAAAAATTGTTTTGTAATCTTCTGATGATTTTAACATGGTTGGCGAAACGCGCTTCCACAACTTAAAGTAGTATTGACACATTGTGGCTAATTACTGTTTTATTGTACTATACTAATTATTGGCTTACCTTGCAAATTCATGGACGAAGGAAACATACCAGCGGCCCTGTGCACATCCTGAACATGCGGTCTGGCCCCCATCACGGCACACTGGGACCCGGCGGGACTGTGATGGACGGCCATAGGAGCCCCTGCCGTCGGATTGTATGTTCTTGCCATGGAAGCGGCAGCAGCCGTATAGCGATACGCGGCCTGAGACATTTGACTACAAGAAGTTAAATCGCCGTAAGAACAAGGCATATTGCTCAGACCGGTAGGGTCCATTCCGGCCCCCTGAAGACAGCTAGAGTCGAATGAGGCCTGGTTCAAGTAGGAATAGTCCATGTTGAAAAGAATAAAATACAAAGAAGAATTTATATAATTTAGAGTTGAAGAGATAATTTTGTGATGGTAAAGATCATAACATGAGGTGCAAGAAAGATTTACGCCAGAAATTGAATAATGGTTATCTTGGAGAATAACGCAATAAAGGAGTTAAACGCGATGAATCTGAATCGACCTAAAGCCGGTGTTGTGATTTAGCACCAACCTAGTTAGAGCCACTTGTAAACTTGTTACTTCCGACCCGTCGAGGAATAATCGAATAAAGTCTCCGGCTATCAAATTATGGCTATTAGGGCCTTCGCGCGCGATTTTTTCAAGATACCGAAGCTCGAAGCTCGCGCGTTAGACCTTACTGTCTGCCCGAAATCAAATGATAAGCTTAATTCAATAACCTACCTCGTATACACCCTCTCGGCGAAGGGGGATGAAGCGTCGCAGCATCCCCGGCTGGGCGGGGCCATGGTAGCGACAATGCGGTGCGGCCAATGGGAGACGGCGCCCGCTAGCGCGCAACCCTGCAAATGGTCGGGCACGGCGACGTCACGACACGCGACCGACCGGAGGGTGACAAAGCCGGAGCGGCACACGCATCGCACACACACACCCGCACAGGGGCGCCGCGGAAGGAAGGAGGAATATTAAAAGGGGCCTCGCATCGTCAGCACTAAATTAAATTTGTATTCGTGAAGCTTATCTGTTTTTCTTGGTTTGCATCAACAGCCGGCGTGATTTCTAGACACCTGTTTGGAGATGTAAATATTTCTGGGCACGGAGTAGTTGTGCAGATCGAATAAATAAAGGAAATAGTAAAATACATTTGTATATATACGATAAAAATGTATTAAATTTAATTCGATGTACATCGCTACCTGTTTTAATAGTGCAGTCGTAAATAAAATAGACAGTATATCTTATTTTTACTTAGATTGTTTTTTGTCATTTTTTGGAAAATGCCTACCAAATTATATATTCTATCTAGACAAACATAAATAAAACCGATTTATTTTATTATTATTTTTATACATAGTTTAAACCAGCGCAGCGGCCTGTTAAAATAAAAACTGGTACCATAGGCACCATTTTTACCGCCCCTCTCTCTAATAAAAATTCCAGTTAAATTTTTTTTTATATCTAATACAGACAACAAATGGATTGGTTTATTGAGTTATAAGAAAGTAATTAAAAAAAATGCATACATATGTTATGTTAAGTTCTCTTTACCCCTTTACTTGTATGAAAATTTGTGATAGAAGACCAAATATCTAAAAGCTCAAAATATTAGATAGTATGGCATTTTATATATTTGTGGGAAAGTTTGCAAAAAAAATTAAATTTTCTCGCTAATCTAATATACATATAAAATTCTCGTGTCGAAACGACCTGACCGATTCTTATAAAATTTTATATGTATATTCTTATATATTTTATATGTATTTTATAGTAGGTCTGAGAATAGAATGTTATAATTTATAAGGATGGTCCACCCCAATTTTTTTTGACAAAATTTTTATATTTATTTTTTTATGATGTGGCATTAAAAATACATACAACACTATAAATTTTCACCCTTCTACCATTAACCCCTATTTTTTGTTAGCGATATTAGTAATTCAATAATTTTCAACCCAGGTCGATAACTGACCAATTATTTATTTATCACTTGATCAGTTATCTCCAATTAATTTGTTTAAAACACTCTATCTTCAAATCCTCAGTAGATTGAAGCTAAGGAAAACCGGCGAATGCAGATTTTGTGGGGAGAGCGGGGAAACAACAGAACACCTTATCACTGAGTGGGCCGAAACGACAACCATTCATGCCATAAACTTAGATGAACAGATATTGGAAATGGAGATTACCCTCTATCAAACCTTCCCAGATAGGGCTTTTATCAAAGCCCTGGGACTGTATGATGAGTTATAACTCAAGAAAGGGGGATGCAATAGATCGGTAAGGTCGCAGTAATTAACCCCTCTGCCACCCATTCTACATTCTACAGATTAATTTAAGTTTTTTATTTATAAACCAAAAACAAATATCCCCACAAAAAAACTAAATAAAGGATAAAATTATTATAAAAGTGTTAAATTATGTATGATTTTAAGAAAATAGCGTATAGGATTTCATCTTCCTTGTATTTAGATGTCTCCGATATCCACTAGCTTTTCATAAACTTACAACGGAGAAGGTCTGGTCAGAGAGTTATTATTAAAGTCGACTTTCTCATTGATTTGATCAAGATTATTAAAAGTCGATGACGTCGTTCCGATTCGACGGATCGTCCTTCATCTGTTTTTCTTTTAGACGACGACGGGGGAGTTTTCTTCCCCATTGCCTCTGATTGTGCACAGTGTCAGATCGAATGAGAAAATAAAAGAACGGCGCGATGTGAGCATAGCCATACGCGATAGAGCATCGTCTTAAAGCGACGCAATCAATTTTGTAGACGATGGTAATTAATATTGTTTCGCTTTGTTGCAGTTATTAGTCATTACGTCTCTGACAATTGATCGAAATTTAATTGAAATGTTACGAAATCGTAATAAAATGGTGATATAAAATGTAAAAATTGGTTATACATAGAAAATCATTGGCGAACTTTAGGGAGTGATTTCTCGTAAAAAAAATATAGAAAAAAGTTCTTATAAACATGGATTATGAAGTGGACAATTTTAATAATAAACTTGAAAAAAATATATATAGATTTTATTAATTATCTTAAAAACTCTGTTGTCGATTTTTTGAAAATTCGTCAACGCTATTCAAGTGATAAAAGCCTAATTTCTCATCACGGTCTTTCTGCGGAGGAGAAAGGGGAAAGACATCACCTACCTGCTGAGCCTTATCCAGGGTCAGAACTTCAATGTAAGGATACCGTGTTGGCGAGTCATCAACTCGAGGGAGGAGGGTCATGGTCAGGTGCTCACAATAGGAATTGACCTCAAATCCAAGGAGGCAATAGAGAAAGAGGGACATATGTCCCTCTTTCTCTATTGCTCTTTCTCTATTATAGATACGGAACAATATCCCGGTATCAGGTCTAAGGAGAGACCAAGTTAAAGAGGTGGAGAAAATGGAGACAGATCCTCACGGGTTCCTCAGCCGGAGGAAAGCTCCTCAACTATGAAGGGCGACACGGAGGGCCAAACTCCAACCGTGGAAGGGTGTGTACCCTCGGAGGAAGAACTGTTGTCAGAGGATGGGAAATACCCTGTCCTCTCTAGAACAAGGGTATGATGGGTTATAGACTGTGTGATTATCTCTTGGATGGGGGGCACACACACACACACACAAGAGATCTTTAAGGTCGCGGTGATTAACCCCCTCTCTTACTCATTCTACATTCTACATTCTACAAAGGCCTAATTTAAACCAAATTAAGTTAAAATTAGCAAGTACAGTGGCGTACCATGTGACAACATATCAAAAATAATTGTAAAAAAATGTACGCCATTGATTTTTTTGTAAATTTTGTATTTTTACATTAAGCTAAAGATACAAATTTTTGTATCATAATTTAAATATCTAGTATTGTTTTCGAAAAAAATTTAAAACCGATTAATTCTAGGTTTAGTTTGGTTTGCTGTTCATTAAAAAATAAAAAAAAATGGAATTTTCAACTATAGAGTAAACTATTAAAATGTTTTATATCAAAATTGATTTTAATTTAATTAGTCAATGCAATAGTTTTTTTTATTATTTTAACTTGTAAATTTATATGCAGTTTCTAATTTGACCTATTAACTAGTATTATATTTTTTATTTATAATTCAAGCACATATATTTATTTAATTCAAACATTTAACTATTTCAAACAAAGCTACTTTGACAGACACCCCGTACAAGTTTCTGGGGTCTTTCAATTTATTTCTCGAGTTGGAATTTGATTATTTTTTATTGATTATAAATATAAATATTCTATAAGATGAATATATTTCTTATTTTTTAAATGATGTAAATTAAAAAAAACTGTAAAAACAAATGAAAATATACACCGTTACTTTTTTTTATTATTAATTAACTACTTTATTTATGCTGTCCTAGAATTGAAAAATTGCAGTCACTGCAGAACTGAAACGGTGTACATTTATTAAACAAATTATGTCTGGCAGTTGGTAAATATTTGTATTAATTAGGTTACTATTATATTATTTAACATAAGGAATGTAAAATTTTTTCATGTCATTCATCTTTCCAAACAAATCCTTGGATATTTCGCCACTGCACTGCAAGAAAATCTACAAAATAAAATAATTATTTTTTGTAAACACTTCTGCGTTAAACCTAAACGGACGCTGCTTGTCAGAAGTTATATTTACAGTAAAACAAATTTGCCTAACAAAGAAAAACAAATGCTTAACGTTTCGTTCTTAAAAAAGATACAAAGAATAAAGAAAAAAAAACTATTTAAAATATTTAAATTCAACTATTCGAGAACACTTTACTTTTTTAAAACAAGACACGTCTACAAGACACCGTTGACGTTCTGTTAAAATGACATATTTAACTTGATATTTAAACTTCAAAATTAACAATTACTACCTGACAACAATTACTTAATAAGGTAAAACCAAAAAGCCCCAAACTTTCTGTATGATTATTTTTAAATTTTACGTATGTTGTGTTTATTTATCTTGTTGTATCTATTGTTCTTTAAAATCAAAGAAGCGATTGCCATACATCTACAGATGCATGAGCAATACATTTATTTTTATTAGATTGAATTAAAAAAGCCTCTTTTATTTTTCTTTTAGAGGCTATCGCTTCTTTCATTATAATTTTGGCGTTATTAAAATGTATTCTGTGCCCTGTGTCCCAAGAATGCTGACAAATCTTAGATTTGTGAAAATCTCCCTTTCTTAAATAATCTTTATGTTCTTTAATTCTAACATTTAAGAGTCTAGATGTTTTACCAATGTAAAATTTATCGCATTCACAGAGTATTTGGTATATTACATTTTTTCTTTGTTGTTCTGTATTCATTGGTTTAGTATGTGATAAAATGGATCTAAGTGTATTTTGTGTTTTGAAAGATGTTCGTATGTATATTGTTTTCCTATCCTTCTTATTTTTTCCGAAACGCCTCGTATGTATGGAATTGTAAGTTGTATATATTGTGTATTGTTATCATTGTGTCTATGATATGGGGTTTGTATTTCGTTTAATGTTTCGTCAATAAAATATGGTGGATAGTCGTTTTTTATTAATGTATTTTTTATGTGGTTTATATCTCTATTTAGTGAAATGTCGTCTGTACAGGGACATCATTTTAAGTGTCTCACTTGATTTATAATTTTCCTGTTTGGTATTTAAAGATAGAAGAAAGATTTTCTAATGTAATTTTTCACGAGGATGCCGATTCTCTACACCAAAATTTTTTTAAACGTCAATTTTGACAGATACGACGCCATCTTGTTTTTTTTTAAATGGAAACCCCCACATATTTTAGCATGGTCCGGTAGACATATTTCAGCTAATTTCAAAAATATATAGTTTAGTAAACCTTGCACTTACCGTTTTCGATATACAGTGGATGTAAAAATGAATTGTTCCAGAATGTTGTCTCACCCAATTTAAAATTTTCCTCTTTTCTATTATATATTTATATTGAAATTAGCTAAAATATGTCTACCGGACGATGTTAAAATATGTGGGAGTTTCCATTTAAAAAAATCAAGATAGCGTCGTATCTGTAAAAATTGACGTTTTAAAAAATTTTAATGTAGAAAATCGGCATCCTCGCAAAAAATTACATTAAAATATCTTTTTACTATCTTAAAATAGAAAAGAGGAACATTTTAAATTGGGTGAGATACTTAAAATGATTCTGGAACAATTCATTTTTAAATCCACTGTATATTGAAAAACGGTAAGTGCAAAGTATACCAAACTATATATTTTTGAAATTAGCTAAAATATGTCTATCGGACCATGTTAAAATATGATAGGGTTTCCATTTAAAAAAAATCAAGATGGCGTCGTATCTGTAAAAATTGACGTTTTAAAAAATTTTAATGTAGAAAATCGGCATCCTCGCAAAAAATTACATTAAAATATCTTTTTACTATCTTAAAATAGGAAAGAGGAACATTTTAAATTGGGTGAGATACTTAAAATGATTCTGGAACAATTCATTTTTAAATCCACTGTATATCGAAAAACGGTAAGTGCAAAGTATACCAAACTATATATTTTTGAAATTAGCTAAAATATGTCTACCGGACCATGTTAAAATATGATGGGGTTTCCATTTAAAAAAATCAAGATGGCGTCGTATCTGTCAAAATTGACGTTTTAAAAAATTTTGGTATAGGGAATCGGCATCCTCGCGAAAAATTACATTAGAAAATATTTTTACTATCTTTAAATACCAAACAGGAAAATTATAAATTGAGTGAGACATTTAAAATGATATCCCTGTACATATTATTTTTGCCCTATCATATAAACTTTTTATAACACCTTTTAGATGTGAAATTTAAGTATCTATCTGTGATTGTGGGTTTTCTATAAACATCTAAAAAAAACATCTATCCTATTTTTTAAGTTTAACATCATATTGTGTTTTTAAAACTATAACCCACGTTTATAGGATTATGTTCTACAGGGTGGTGCGAAACTGTATTCCGGAAGCTTCGGCAGCATATTCTGCAAATAGAAATAAGTAAAAAAGTTCGTATAAATATATATAGTAGCTCCTGTAGCTCCTAAAATAAAAAACTTGGAAATTTTGTTTAAGTGCAAACCTAAAGTATGTACTAGGATGTATTTCAGGAAAATATTTTAACTTCTATAGGGTGGCTCAAAAAAGTGTGAGTGGATCGGGATGATTTTTTTTAAATGGAACACCCTGTATATTATTGCATTTTTGGTTTCCTTTCATTTCACTTTACATAATCCTAAGACATGATTAAATATATTTCGATAATATCAGAGATATTAATAAATAAACAAAAATTATATTTTTTTCAGCCTTTCTTAAAAAAATTATTAATACTACAAGAACTGTCCTGAAATCAAAACTATATTAGATATTTACTTTAGATGGTCTGTACGTACTTTGCTATAAATATGGAAATCGTAAATCATACAGGATGTTCAAAATTCTATGCCAAACTTTCTAAAATATAAAATAATTTTTCTTTGTTTTTTTTTTAACGGAACACCCTCTATATTATTTTTTCAATAGATGGAGAATTAAAAAGTGAACATTTTTTGCATTTAGAGTATTTCAAAATTTTTAACGGTTTCGCAGATATTCCCGGTTTTGTATTTCATATTTATGGCATTTTCCACAGTAATTTTTTATCAAAGCCACCCAATCATTTTTCTCTCGTATTTTACCATTGAAAGCGCCATATGAAATAATACTGCGTGTATCCGGAAAACTATTAAAAATTTTGAAACACTTTAAATACAAAAAATGTTCATTTATTAATCCTCCGTCAAATAAAAAAATGATATACAGGGTGTTCCATTTAAAAAAACGAAGACAAATTATTTTATATTTTTAAAGTTTGGCGTAAAATATTGAACATCCTGTATGACGTACAATTACCATATTTATAGCAAAGTAAGAACAGACCATCTAGAGTAAATATCTAAAATAGTTTTGATTTCAGAACAGTTCTTGTATTTTTAATAGTTTTTTTAAGAAGGGTTGAAAAATATATATTTTTGATTTATATTTTAATATCTCTGAAACTATCGAGATAGATTTACTCATATCTTAGGATTATGTAAAGTGATCTGAAAGGAAGCCAAAAATGCAATAATATGCAGGGTGTTCCATTTAAAAAAAATCATCCAGATCCACTCACACTTTTTTGAGCCACCCTATAGAAGTTAAAATATTTTGCGGAAATACATCTTCATACATACTTTAGGTTTGCACTTAAACAAAATTCTCAAGTTTTTTATTCTAGGAGCTACAGATGCCCGACGCACTATTGCCGGACCCTGTATGTCTGAAATTGCTTAATATCGAAGATACAGGGTATAGAAGTTTCAATTTTTTCAAATAATTTCTGAAGTAACGTCAATATTTGGATGAAAATTGGTGTCTGGGAGTTTATTCATATGAGAAATTTGATTTTGATGCCCATATGACTCATATTTCTAGGGGACGCCAACTACATGTGTTTTAACTGTTTCGAAGAGTAATAACTTTTTGTCCAGGTACGGATAAAACTACTGAGTGAAAAAATATACATTCCGTGATTTCATACGTAAAAAATGTCTCTTGGTAAAAATCACTACGAGCAACCGTTCTCAAGATATTTAGAATGGAAGTAGTCAATACCTTTTATTATTGACAAAAAATAAACATGTTGCGTAGATTTATTTGACTGACATGATAAATTTGGATTTTTTTTTATTTAAATTAATCATAATTTTTTTTGAAAAAATGATGATAAAACAATTTCTGTTGTAGGTACTTTTTGACACAAAGGATCTTATGAATAAAAGTTAAGCAAATGCGTTTACTTAAATTTCTTGAAATAGACTTATACAATTTGTAAACAACCAACAAAGATAGTTCTATAGAAAAAGCAATTGCTTCTCTTTATTCATCAGGCCCAAAATCATTTCAAATTTATATATATATATATACTATGACTTTTGACGTTTGGATGTCGCGGTTGTCGCCTGTCAATTGTTTTGCGCCTCCACGCTTCGGATTGAGACGCAAAAAATTCTTTAATTTAAAGATTTCTAACATCTCCTAATTATTCTAATGTTCTAACTTATATTTGGCGGCTTAACCGCCTTATAAGAGTCCTTGTGGTTGACTGGTCAGCGATGCTTTCACGGTGGAGTTATCAACACAAACCATGTTTAATGTAGTTTTATGAAGGTATTTTCTGTACCACGTTAATGTCCTGAGGAAGGAATAAATAAATTCCAAAGCTTGACAATTAACAAAGTGTATTAATTCTTTGTCAAACCCTTCCGACTGCAACCCCCACTAAATCCCAGATTTTCTTTCTCACTAGTCAGTCGAGACTACTTTCTGCTTATATATATATATATATATATATATATATATATATATATATATATATATATATATATATATATATATATATATATATATATATATATATATATATATATATATATATATATATATATATAACATGTTGACTAAATAGTTATTCAGTCTAATAACTATTTAGTCAACATGTTTAATTTATGTCAACGATGACAGGTATTGATAATTTCGATTCCAGATATCTCGAGAACCATTACTCGTAGCGATTTTTACCAAGGGACTTTTTTTACGTAAACAACGTCGTAAATATATATTTTTTAACTCAGTAGTTTTATACAGGTATTTAATTACCATTGAAAGCGCCATATGAAATAATACTGCGTGTATCCGGAAAACTATTAAAAATTTTGAAACACTTTAAATACAAAAAATGTTCATTTATTAATTCTCCGTCAAATAAAAAAATAATATACAGGGTGTTCCATTTAAAAAAACGAAGAAAAATTATTTTATATTTTTGAAAGTTTGGCGTAAAATATTGAACATCCTGTATGATTTACGATTACCATATTTATAGCAAAGTAAGAACCGACCATCTAAAGTAAATATCTAAAATAGTTTTGATTTCAGAACAGTTCTTGTATTTTTAATATTTTTTTTAAGAAGGGTTGAAAAATATATATTTTTGATTTATATTTTAATATCTCTGAAACTATCGAGATAGATTTACTCATATCTTAGGATGATGTAAAGTGATCTGAAAGGAAGCCAAAAATGTAATAATATACAGGGTGTTCCATTTTAAAAAAATCATCCAGATCCACTCATACTTTTTTGAGCCACCCTATAGAAGTTAAAATATTTTGCGGAAATACATCTTCATACATACTTTAGGTTTGCACTTAAACAAAATTCTCAAGTTTTTTATTCTAGGAGCTACAGATGCCCGACGCACTATTGCCGGACCCTGTATGTCTGAAATTGCTTAATATCGAAGATACAGGGTATAGAAGTTTCAATTTTTTTCAAATAATTTCTGAAGTAACGTCAATATTTGGATGAAAATTGGTGTCTGGGAGTTTATTCATATGAGAAATTTGATTTTGATGCCCATATGACTCATATTTCTAGGGGACGCCAACTACATGTGGTTTAACTGTTTCGAAGAGTAATAACTTTTTGTCCAGGTACGGATAAAACTACTGAGTGAAAAAATATACATTCCGTGATTTCATACGTAAAAAATGTCTGGTAAAAATCACTACGAGCAACCGTTCTCAAGATATTTAGAATGGAAGTAGTCAATACCTTTTATTATTGACAAAAAATAAACATGTTGCGTAGATTTATTTGACTGACATGATAAATTTGGATTTTTTTTTATTTAAATTAATCATAATTTTTTTTGAAAAAATGATGATAAAACAATTTCTGTTGTAGGTACTTTTGACACAAGGATCTTATGAATAAAAGTTAAGCAAATGCGTTTACTTAAATTTCTTGAAATAGACTTATACAATTTGTAAACAACCAACAAAGATAGTTCTATAGAAAAAGCAATTGCTTCTCTTTATTCATCAGGCCCAAAATCATTTCAAATTTATATATATATATATATATATACTATGACTTTTGACGTTTGGATGTCGCGGTTGTCGCCTGTCAATTGTTTTGCGCCTCCACGCTTCGGATTGAGACGCAAAAAATTCTTTAATTTAAAGATTTCTAACATCTCCTAATTATTCTAATATTCTAACTTATATTTGGCGGCTTAACCGCCTTATAAGAGTCCTTGTGGTTGACTGGTCAGCGATGCTTTCACGGTGGAGTTATCAACACAAACCATGTTTAATGTAGTTTTTATGAAGGTATTTTCTGTACCACGTTAATGTCCTGAGGAAGGAATAAATAAATTCCGAAAGCTTGACAATTAACAAAGTGTATTAATTCTTTGTCAAACCCTTCCGACTGCAACCCCACTAAATCCCAGATTTTCTTTCTCACTAGTCAGTCGAGACTACTTTCTGCTTATATATATATATATATATATATATATATATATATATATATATATATATATATATATATATATATATATATATATATATATATATATATATATATATATATATATATATATATTGATGTTATAACATGTTGACTAAATAGTTATTCAGTCTAATAACTATTTAGTCAACATGTTTAATTTATGTCAACGATGACAGGTATTGATAATTTCGATTCCAGATATCTCGAGAACCATTACTCGTAGCGATTTTTACCAAGGGACTTTTTTTACGTAAACAACGTCGTAAATATATATTTTTTAACTCAGTAGTTTTATACAGGTATGAACGCTAAGTTATTACTCTTCAAACCAGTTATGTAGGTGGCGCCTATACAAGTAGGAGTTATAAAAACAAACTTCCGGACACCAATTTTCATCTAAATATTGGCATTACTTCAGAAATTATTTGGAAAGAATCAAAATAAAAATGGAACCCTACTCCCTGTATCTCTAAGAGTAAGCGTTTTAAGACAGACATTTATACGAACTTTTTTTATTTATTTCTATCTCCAGAATGTGCTGCCGAAGTTTCCGGAAAACAGTTCGGACCCTCCTGTATATTTTTGACCTCCTGAAATTTGGCGGTTTATTTCCAAACACTCAGTATTGCACACGGTGAACGAAAGCCATGTGTAGATTTTAGTGATATGTCGGTATTTGAGTAACGTGATTTTGGAGCAGTATTTTTTTGTCGTGTCGCGCTCCGCAACGAATCATACCGAAACAAATCATGCCAACGAGTCAATAGCTAGAAAATAGAATACAAAAATGTTTTGGTTTCTCAAAAACGCTACCTTAAAAACGTACCTAAAAAAGTCCCAAAACGATCAGAAAATGTTATAACGATCCTCAGTTCGAGTGAACATGCATCGTAATTCGCGAAGGAACTTTAAGAATATATTTCGTAAACAGTAAAACGAAAAAAAAAAGTTACATATCAATTTGATTTGATTTTTTTATACTCTTTGCTTTTAAAAACTTTGTGAGAGTAAAAAAAATGGTTCCATCCGAAAAAATGCAAAAAACTGCGTTTGAGTGACTTTGGCGCCCTCTAACTTTGCCCCTGTAAGTTTTTTAGGTTTGTTACTTAGAAATGAAAATGTAGAGAATTTAATTCTCTTCATTTTTGTTCAATAGTTTCTGTGGGACCCACGATTCAGCCAGAAAATCGAATCCAAATTTTTTTTGAGTGTTTCAAACACAATAGGGTGGAGGAATACGAATTTTCGAATTTAAGCTTTTCCAGTGGACCATTTACGACTGGCAAGTATGAAAGCGGAGGTAATTTGATGAGAGTCTAGACCATTTTTGATGCCAGATTGACTGTACTATTGTTATTGTTACAGATATAACGGCAGGGATGGGAGTAGGTAAGTACTAATGCAGCGACCAGAAATACTGCATAGGCAATAACAGCGACACTTTCGAAGCCGGAACTTCAGTTACACAATCGCGGTATTTCTCTGGAACGGTCGCTGTTGTAATTAACGCGACTAATGTGGAACACAGAACAGATTAAAACAGAACGAAATCTTCCGTACAAAAAATTAGGACAACATTTTGATACGCCATCTATGACACGGATTTAGAACTACAAATTAAATTTAAAAAAAGAAATCTGCAATTAAATTTTAAAAAGAAATCTGCATTGCATTCAAAGCAATTTTAGCAGCGCCATCTATAGTATTATATTACACCTAATTAATTTAATATACCGTATGTTCGAAAAATAACGATTCCAAGTTAACTTAAAAATGACGATCGATAACATTTTCTTTGTAAAGTTATATGGTTAATGTTATCAATAGTCATTTCTAAGTTAACTTGAAGCCGTATTCTTCGATCATACAATATAAAAAACTAGGATGATTTTATGCCAGATAATTTGTTTCAAGTAAAGTTAAATAAACATCTTATACAATATATTTTTTAAAAAATATGTTGTAAAAGATGTTTGATTTAATATACTTGCCAAACAAATATCTAGTCTACAATCGTTAAACAATACACATGCGGTAAAAATCACATTACAATATTTTCTATACCAAAATCAAAAAGTACTATTAGATTTAACTTAATAATAGGTGTATGATTAATAACACATGTGAATTGATTATATACCAGATATTACAAGGAAGTTTATAATAAAAATCATTTATTTTTTGTTATAAATTTTTATTTATTTTTTCTTTTTTCGTAGATTTCGAAATTTTACAATACAAATGCGGCTCATTAAATTTATAGGCAACTAAAAATTAAACATTACAATTATTGCTCGGATAAAATATATATATATACAACTATTTTTGTATTCTTTTTGTTTTCTAAATTTCTATACCTAGGTACATGGTAATACTAAAGTAATACCGTATGATCGAAAAAACGAAGTCAAGTTGGCTTGGAAATGACGCGGTCGATGACGTTCCTCATATAATTTTACATATAGAGAGAGAATGACAGCGATATTTATTTCATAGCCAACGGTGACGCCGTTTTTTTTTCGATCATATTGTACCATACGATTACGAAAAGCTGCATCAAGCCACCTTAGGAATGACAATTGATGGCATTTAAAATGTAAATTATATTAGTAAATCTAACCAATTAATGAATATCAATCTTCCTTATCATCGATAGCCATTTCCAAGGTACAATTAACCTAACCTAACCTAGCTTTTATCGAGCAGGTTATATTATTATAAACTAATTTCTAGGTACTTACATATAAAGAATAATTCACTCTAAATGGATACACAAAATAAAAAGTTTTTAATTTAAAATAATACACTATAAAAGGCCGGGCACACAACATAGAACGTCTTTACTTTGGGAATGAACACTACGACACTCACAGCCACAAAACACATACCTCTCAGCACTAGACAAAGTTAGGCACTGATGGCTGCCGGGAAAAATGACGAAATATTATGATGAGACGGGTGGCGGGAAGAAACGTTTCCTTCCCTCTTACTCCGCCCACGTATTTTTAAATCGACAGTGGCGCCCTCTGATAGCAGGATTTGGCAATTCTTGTTCCAAATCCTGCCATTTAAGTTTTTGCACCGTGATGTGGAACCGGTACAAGGTTATTAAAAGATAAGGTTGTCCCGTAACTCGATCCGCCATTATCGAAAACGTCATCTACTACGTCATAGGAATGATACCACTCATAGATAAAGGGATAAAAACTGCCCACAGTCCGACAGTGCATTTCCGAATGGGTATTCATTGTGTACTTTATTGTTTATAGTGTACGGCGTCAATAGTTTTCAGTTGTATGATGTGTGTTTTCTTTATTGTATTGTCCATTTATCTCTCTTTGTCGGTTGCATTTTATTGTTTATTCCTTTATCTATGATTTTATAAGTACTGTAGCATTCCTGTGACGTAGTTGCTTCGCTCCTATTGGTCGAAATATTATATCATATATTATATCGGTCTTATTATATCATATATATTATATCGGTCCAAAAGTTACGAGACAACCTTACCTTTAAGTAACCTTGGAACCGGTATTCCCATCACTATCAGACTTAGATCTTATAAACTTTTATAAGATCTAAACTGGCAGATTGTGACAGATTGCAACTTGAAGAAGAATCGATAGAATACATTTTATGTAGGTGTAACAGCCTGGCAAATGTGTACTAGTCAATGATAGGATGTTAATAAAGAACTACATCAAGAATTCAGTCTCCGAATTGCTAGACTTTTTGAAAGTGGAGTCTTGAGAATATGTATCCTCAGAATTAGAAATGGACCACAATAGATCTGAACAGGTAGCAGTGGAAAAGGCCGATAGCCACCTTAAAATATAATCTAATCAACTGCAGGTAGCATCGTGATTTTAGTCATTTTTCTTAGATTTGCCTAGATCACCAAGATAATTAGTATAATTCCTTGAATAAACAAACCCTATGGGAAATTCTCAAAAACTAAGAAGGTTTCAAATTTACAATAATAATAGTGACTATTTCGTTAAGAAACTAAAGACAGTTAAACAGTGATGATGTAATAAATAACTTCAGATAAAGAAGAATTAGATTCCATTACTTAAAAAATTGGCGCCGGGAGGCACGTATAGCCGCCCATACTAAAATATGTTAATAAAAAGTTGGTAGGCAGTTCTTTTAGTTTCTAAGTAAAGAAATTTTTCCAATTTTGGTCCGCGGTTGTTTCCCCTATCCGCCACCTGGGGTCGCGTCCGATGGGAGTTTGGAGTTCTCCACACGGATTTTCTCAAAAGCGGACTACGGAAACACGGAATATCTCAAAAACTGCGATTTTGACTGGTTTTAATGTTATTACAAATTTTGTTTCAAATATTATTCCTAATCTTAAATTGAAAACCGCGTTTCGCTAGCTACTGTAATTTTGGAGTTACGATTTTTTTAAATTTTTAACCCCCTCCCATACTCCCTTACCATCCCCCCACCCTCACCAAAAACTAATAGCCGGATTCTCGGGTGCCACAGTATTTTTGTGCCAAATTTGGTTAAAATCGGTTTAGCGGTTTTTAGTTATCGTGTTACAGACGGGCACCATAAAAATATTTTTTATTTAGGTTATTTATGACTCAAATAACTCATTTTGAGTGAAATTAAAAAAACTTTTTTTGCCGATCTTAACAGCCTACCATACCTTTTGGTATGGTCGGCTAAAAATAAATTCCGTCACTGCTTAAGAAGTGCGATCGATTCATAAAAGTTATTAAATCAATATTGAGTACAAATATGTGTATGTTTCTGTAGTTACCAGTGTATGATAAATGTCGTGTAATGTAAATTCTACTCTTGTATTTAATTCTACTTGTAATACAAAATTAATTAAAATAAAATTAATATAAGTGTTTAGATATAATGGAATGCTTAATTTTACTCCGAGTTTATTCCGTCAATTTACACTAAAAAATTAATTCGGCATAACACAATATTATTCAAAGTATAATACTTATTATTTAATAATATATTTGTCTTGTTTCTTTCTACTTTCTTTTCTCTAAATATACACCATAACCTACTTCGTTTCTGATCAGTTTAACTTTGTCTTTACCTGACTGTGCAGCAGAAAAAAAATAAGTTTGTCGACCATTTCCCCAAAGCAAACAGAGGGCGGCATCGGCTGCGTGAGGTGTTCCCCAAGGACGTAGGAAAGAAGTCGAAGGGAGCGGGGATGTTCGTGGACAAATTGCTGCTGTCGGAAAATCGACCAAGTTAGAGGTTCTTTTCGCCAACGGTATCAAGCTATATATATTTAAAATGCAGTAGATTATTCGTACTGTAAACTCCAAAAAACAAGCGTTGTTCCCAGCGATTTACTTGCGGTAACTAAAGTTATATGAAATGTACAATACGCATAAAATAAATTAAAGACATAACAAAAATCATTTAAAAATGTCACAAGTTCTTCCATTCCGAATGTTTTTATACAGGGTATCCCAGAAATAAGTGCAAGTTTCTTAAGGGGTGGTAAATCTCGTTAAAAGAAACAAATTTTCAAATAAATCCATAATAACGGAGTTATTTTACTTTGAAAATTTCCAAAAAAAAATGATTTTTTGCTAAAATGTTGAGAACCACTGGATCTTTTCTGGATTTTCTTTCTAGTAAATTTAATCTAATACCTATGTTGCCATATTATCAAGAAATTATGTTTTTTAACTAAAAACTAAAAAAAAATTCCAAAAAATTTGGGATTTTCAAAATTTTTTTTTCACGAAAAAAACTCATAGGCGTGTTTCTGTGGTTGAACTATACTACCAGTTAAAATATTTGCACTTATTTCTGAACTTCCCTTCTTAATCTTTTTATGACCCTAAAGTATGACAGCACAGAATATCTAGCTACGCAACAGAAGCCTCGTTACACGTATAAAATCGTAGGTATCAAAAGGAGACAGGCTTTTAAAGCCTGTCTCCAAATCAGATATTTTGATACGGTGGTTTCGCTACTACATAATAGAGGGCGATAAATTTAAAAGAAAACAGTTTTCTACAAACGAAATTTAAAAGAGTTTTATGCAGTGTTGCCATTGTGTAATTCGTATTGTAATACTTCCTTATAAAGCCTACCTTCACCTTCACACAAATTTGCTACATCATTTAAACATATTAAAATAGATCAGAGCTCTTTTTTCAAACGTTTAGGTATTTAACTTGCCATGTTAGTTGGAGTTGGTTGGAGTTAAATCTTACGAGCTGAATTATAATCACTTTGTGACGTTTGATTGTAATCGAATTTCCTGGCGTTTGATTGGACTAATACTTGGTATAGTATCTTCGGTGACATTGTAATATGATGGTACTATGATGCACATAAAGTGGTACCTTAATATAGTACCATATTACGATACCACTTTCTGACGTTCGATTGGGCTCATATTTGATTATACTTGCATATTTTTGATGACATTACAATATTACGGTACCATGAAGTACATTAAGAGGTACCATAATGTAGTACCATATTACGATACCATTTCCTGGCGTTCGATTGGGCTTTAACTTTGTATGATACGTATGTTCGGTGACACTGTAATATGATGGTACTATAATGCATATAAAGTGGTACCTTCTATAGTACCATATTATAATACCACTTCCTGGCGTTCGATTGGGCTCATATTTGATTATACTTGCGTATTTTTGATGACATTGCAATATTATGGTACCATGAAGTATATCAAGAGGTACCATAATGTAGTACCATATTACGATACCATTTCCTGGCGTTCGATTGGACTTAACCTTGGTATACTACGTATCTTCGATGACATTGTAATATGATGGTACTATGATGCATATAAAGTGGTACCTACCTATAGTATCATATTACGATACCATTTCCTGGCGTTCGATTGTGCTTAAATTTGGTATACTACGAATCTTCGGTGACATTGCAATATTATGAAGCATATCGAGTGGTACCATAATATAGTACATTATCATGATATCATTTCCTGGAGTTTGATTGGGCCAAAATTTGGTATACGTATGCGTTTCTTTATAAAGATTTGTTTAATTAATAATTTTAATTTATTTTACAAATTTTAATTTATTGTACGATGTCGTGACAGCAACTTTTATGCCGAACTAATATATTATTAATTGTACCTGGGTCACTTTTTAAAATCTACCAAGGTCTATATAATAAATAAGTTTTATACTGCATTTTAATAAATTATTTCCATTATTATTAAACGTATATTTCATTACTAACGTTTGAGCATTAATAAATATCACTATCAATCGCCCTGTATATTATTAATTTTAAAAGTAATTAAAGTTATTTTCTTAGTTAACATAATAAAGTAGTGTATTACATATATTAAAAATGTATTTTGTGAGCATATGTTTTCTAATAATATACTTAAACTTAAAACTATTTTAAAAGCCAAACGAATAATTAATGTAAGTGTATCTGACAAGAAACGAAGAATAGAAAGAAATTATTATACACCAGAGAAAGAATGGGATGCCAATTAAAGTCTTTTTGAATCTAGCAATTGTGCATTTTTAGCCGAGCTTCAAGGCCGTCGAGGTGCCGTCGATCCAAAACCGAAAATTGAAAATTTCCAATTATATTCTGATTATGATATTGTCGCGCCATCTAGTATTTTATTTGAGCAATCTTAGCTCTTTCATTTCGAGTATTTTTCTGTTGCGTAGCTAGATATTCTGTGATGACAGGCTATAGAAGTTGTAGAATGTATGGGAATGTGCACCCCATTCTTGAGTTATAACTCTTTTACAGTGTCAGGGCTTTGGCAAAGGCCAGAAATCTGAGAAAGTTTTACAGAGGTTAGTTCTCCATCTCCGATATCAGTAGTACCAAACTTCATGACATGAATGGTTGTCATCTCGGCACTCAGTGATCAATGATGACTGCTGTTTCCTCATTTTCCCAACAGAATCTGCATTTGCCGTTGTTTCTTAGCTTCAATCTACTAAGGTGTTCGTTAAAGACCTTTGAAGACCGTTGAAGAGAATATAATAACTCAATCAAATTCACGATTGAGAAAGAGAAAAACTTCTGTTTCTGTAGTAACGATGGATTCATTAGCACTGCTGTATATAGAATCCCCACACATATGGGACAATATTTACATTCTCAGTCGAACCATTCTGAAGCAACCAAAAGAGATATAGTCAAAACACTATGTCATAGAGCGATTACGATATGCAGTGACCAAGGATCTCTGAATTCTAAGCTAAGTAATATTAAAACCGATTCGCTTCAGAATGATTACATCTCGCAAAATCCCTAGACAATATTATACCTAATTGCAGGTCCGACTCATTGGTGCGCCAGCTCGAGGAGGATGCTCTCTCTCTCTTACGGTTCCATATGTGAAAGGAACATCGGAAAAGATCAGGCGAATAGCTAAGCAATATAAAATTAAAACTGTTTTTAAGTCTGGGACTACTCCAAGAAGTGTCCTAACAAAAACAAAACCTGATCATCAAACCAAGAGAAAGAGTCTACCATGTACCTTCCGAGTGCAGTGAGTAGTATATTGGAGCGTCCTCTACATGTACGACTTGACGAACATAACAAACATACGCAAAAAGTTGAAACAATGGAGTCGGGCATTGCAGATCATGTGCGGTCCAAGCACCACAACATAAAATGGTCGAAAGCCCGGGTTTTCCACAAAGAATTCCATTGGAAAAAGTGCAAATTTAAAGAGGCCGTATTCATTTCTGACAATAATAAATTTTTTAACAATCCAAGTATGGAAATTTCAACAATATGGCAACAACTGATAAAACGCTCCAATACAGGTGTTCTTAGTGGAAAACCTCATGCTTGACTTCACCCAACAGATTCACGGGTGAATGCAGTAGTTTCAAAATTTAGTTTCACACTTTATGACTTGATGACGGTCAGTGATACTTCTTACCGAAACGTTGTGTAAGCAAAATAAATAAAGACAATGGAAGTCCGAAAATCACAATCTCCACGAAAGTCTGTCTTTTAGTTTTAAGAGTGTCCTGTTAAAAACCCTGTGACAATCCAAAGATTATTCTTATTTAAATTAAAGAATATTTTAGCTTTTTCTCGGTCGTCCTAACCTAACGTACTGTCTTAAGTCCCGAGAAATTTATTCGAGGGTCTAGACCGTTGGAGGATTCCCATTCCAGTTCACCGATGATTCTTCCCAGGTTCTTGAGATCCCCTTTAAGTTTCCACTTGGAAAGCAGAACGGTTCTGGTCCAGTTAGTGGAGTGTTTGCTCCTTTTCCAGCTGGATCGAGCGGGCACCCAGAGTGGGAGGACTTTATTTTCTTTGCTTAATTTGTTCAGCTTCTCTAGGCATTCTTTTAGTGATGCTTGAATATCGGATAAGATGGCTATTTCTTGTATAAAAGTTATTTTCTTGTTGTGCAAATTAAAAAAATCTTCTAATCGAAAAAAATTGTTGTAAATCATTCGAGTTCAGACAGTTTCTACCTGTAGTCTTAAGTTTTTCAAAGATTCTTCAGTTTCAAAGTTATTGCGATAGTAATTCCACTTAGAATATCAGATTATTCAAATACAGGGTGTCCCAGACTGAGCGTGCATTAGAAGTTTCTAGAGAACTACAATATCTAGATCGGATATTTTTTGCACATTATTGTTTACAGTTGAGGGTTGGAACCTTTGGTGTTACACAGCAAAATAAAAACACTAAAGCACCACAATACACCAAAACACTTTTACTTTTACACTGGATGCGCGTTTCGCTAACCATGTTAGCATCATCAGTAGATGTTCTATAATCATTTGCTGATGATGCTAACATGGTTAGCGAAACGCGCGTCCAGGGTAAAAGTAAAAGTGTTTTGGTGTATTGTGGTGATTTAGTGTTTTTATTTTACATTATTGTTTCACAACAAGATCTATTGATTAAAAATATTTTCAATATTGCAAAACTACCTGAAATTGACAACAACTTTCTTATTTTAAATTATTCCAATTTTTTATTACATTCTTAAATTCTCTGTAAAATTTTATGAATTTTGATATCAAATACTCTGTATCTAATATTAACCGTTTCGGAGAAAAAAAATATTTAAAATTTTTGGAGGAAAAAATCTGCCTGTCAAAAAAATGTATATAGCCTAAACGAAAAATTTAGTGATTACCACAGTCACTGTGGCATAAAGAAGAGACATGTGGCTGCCTATTTCAAAAATTAAATTGTTCGAATGTCATATAATATTGGTTGTGAGGAATGAGTGTTGAAGCTGTCATGGAACAGAGCGATTAAAAAATTAACATAAATAATTTTTTTCAAATGGAAACCCACTTTTTTTATTTCATTAATGAAAAGGTTTTTTAATTCGTTACTTTTTGATTATACATGTTCCTATACCTAAAATAAATCGTTTTTAAGTTATTTAAGATTTATTTTTAAGAATATATATATTTTTTTGTTTGTTAACCAGTTGCTTATGACTTTAAACGTCACGCGATGTAAAACTATATCTGACCATGTCATATTGACATTAGCTATCACTAAATACGAGATATATTTGTATAGATACACTTTATAAAGTTTTAAAGTTAGAAGGAAATAAATTTTCTGATAGTATGACACTTAATGTCAAACGAAGCTAGATAGAATCAAGTAAGCTTTAAAACTAAATCTTAAACAACTTAAAAACGATTTATTTTAGGTATAGGAACATGTATAATCAAAAAGTAATGAATTGAAAAACCTTTTCACTAGTGAAATAAAAAAGTGTGTTTCCATTAGAAAAAAATGATTTAAGATAATTTTTATCGCTCAATTTTATGACAGCTACGGCCAATATTATATGACATTCGAACAATATAATTTTTGAAATAAATAGCCACATCTCTTCTCTTTATGCCATAGTGGCTGTGGTAATCACTAAATTTGTCGTTTAGCCTATACATATTTTTTTGATAGAGAGTTATTTTCCTCCAAAAATTTTATTTTTTTTCTCAAAATCGGATAATGTTAGGCATAGAGTGTTTGATATAAAAATTCATAAAATTTTACAGATAATTTAAGTATGTAATAAAAAATGGGGCTACTTATTTCAAACAAGAAAGTTGCTGTCAACTTCCGGTATTTCCATAAGTGCCGCCATATTAAAAATATTTTTAATCGATAGATCCCGTTGTGAATCAGTAATGTGCAGAAAATCTCCGGTCTAAATATTGTAGTTCTCTAGAAACTTCTAATGCACGCTCAGCCTGGGACACCGTGTATACCCTGTAGATAAGCATCCACAAAGTAAAGATGATCACCATCAATATCATCTTTTGGAGGATTTTCATTTCATATATTTATTCTTCCTACTATCTTTGTAGAATATGTTTGCAAGAAAACAGTGTCAGCAATGGCTATGAAATAAAAATCTTCATCATTTTATAAATAAAACATATTCCATGTGGGCTTCATCCAGAACAGAACAATTAAAAAATTAATAATAAAAAAAATATATAAAAAATAAACAAAAAAAAATAAATAAATAAATATTAAAATTAATAATTATTACTTTTTGTCCAGAACATTGAAAAGTTCGATACCGTTGGAGCAAAAGACGTTCTCCTCAGTTTCTTGATGCCAATCCAGCCGTCGAGATGGACTCCTGCCTAGAGGCGATGAGGACAATCACTCTCCCGGTCTTATTTCCTCCGAGAAGATATTGCCTGCTGCTCAAAATCAAGAGCACATGCAACCGAACTTTGCCCTTAATGAATGAACCAGAAATGCTATTTTCTTATAACTAAAAAGGTGCAAGCAACTTACAGTATTTTATTGTTGCTAGGAGTTAATTAAATAGCTGGTAATTAAATACTACAAACAATATACCGGATGTTTTTTAAAATGGCTCACACCTATAACTTTTTATTTTCTCAGATAAAAAAAAAATATTTGGTATGTTGGTATTTGACACAAATGCGGATTAATTGACGTATTCAGTTAGTTTGGATTTTTTGATTTTTAAATTGTACCTAGTATTTTCTTATTTTATTTAATAAAACATGACAATGACATGACATGCTGAATACAATGACATATACAGGTGGCGCACCTCATTCGCCTCAGTTGATTATACGAAAACGGAAACATGTAGTAATAAACTATTCTATGGGTATATGTGGGGAGGCAATGTGCACAATTTAAAATTATTTTGTAATATACAGGATGTTTTAGAACTAAGATCCATACCAAAGTTATATTTTTTCTTATAGAACACCCGGTATTATATTTTATTTTTGGATTCATGGGTCCAAAAAAGGCATTTCTTATAAGGGTTAAATATGTTTAAAATCTTTGGCTTTTGAGATATTTAAAGATATTTAAATTTGCTGCTTAACACCCTGTACATTACTTTTTAGAATTAATTCTTTTGCTGAGTTTAAAGGTAAAGAAATAAACTTTACTGAAAAATTGCATTGCTTTCTTAAATTTATACAGGGGTATCAAAAATTGCTGATCTATTTTAAGGATTTTTAAGGATTTATTGTATATAAAAACTTTGTTATTTCAAATGCAACGCCCTGTATTTTTTAAAATAAACCGAAGCAGATTCAAATGCTCTTTCAAACTATATTAGGGTTTCCTATTCCTATCTAGCTGATATTTTGAATAAAAAGCGACTTTTTAATAAAATTGCAATCAAGATGGCTGGTGTCGCCATGGCAATTTTCTAGTGACTAGTTAGTAACTATTTTCAAAGTCGACATTAGTTTATGGACATTATTATTTATAATTTATAACAGTTTACTTAGATTTCCCTACAATAGTTTAATAAGTAAGTATTCATTATTTTATAAAGAAAAATAGAGCAGTATCTGCTGGCGGAACGAATGGGTATGTTTCTAGAGATTTTATTTTGTGAGGAAAATTGCTTCTTGGTCTCATGAGTTTATGCTTAAAGATATTCAAAAATAGGAATCTTCCTGATAGGCGTTCCTTTGAAAAACTACTTGTCCTATTTCGTAGAGCTTGTAGTGTGGTTTATAAAAAAAACTGTTAGGCAGGAACCTGTCGTTCGAAGAGAAGAAAGTTAATTTGCCGTAATTGTTTGCAAGTCATCGTAAAATAAATCAAAGAACTACTTCGTAGTTTTTCTTGATAGAATAATAAATACATATAACTTAAAAAAATAGTTTAATAAATAAATATTATTTATTAAACTATTGTAAATAAATTAAATAAAAGTAAACTGGTATAAATTTAAATAAGTCCATAAACTAATTTTGATTTTGAAAATAGCTACTACAGTACGTTAGGTTAGGTTAGGTTCCGTTCCGTAGCTTCGGGGCATCCGTAAGGGGGGAAACGATATTCTCTTGATGTTTCTTGTAAAAAATTAGACGACGCGTCCCATCAATAAAAATTCAACAAATTTGCAAGTAGCCAATGAAATGAGTGGGCGGAGTGTTTTGCGGTGACACTGTTTATTTAAATGTTTTTTGTCCGCATTCCTCTCATAGACACAGATCTAGTAGACATACCTTAACTGTCACTAGAAACTTGCCATGACGACACTAGCCCTCTTGTTTCCATTTTATTGAAAAATTGCTCTTTATTCAAACTCTGAGCTAGATAGGTATAGGAAACCCTAATATAGTTTGAAAGAGCATTTGAATCTGCTACGATTTATTATAAAAAAATCAGGGTGTTGTATTTGAAATAACGAAGTTTTTATGTAAAATAAATCCTTAAAATAGATCAGCAATTTTTGATACCCCTGTATAAATTTAATAAAGCAATAAAATTTTCTAGTAAAGTTTATTTCTCTACTTTTAAATTCAGCACAAGACTTAATTCTGGAGTAATATACAGCTACAATGTACAGGTGTTAATAATCTATTCTATTGTAGCATACAAATTTAAATATCTTATAAATTGTGTACATTACCTCCCCACATATACCCATAAAATGTTTTGTTTCTACATCTTTCCGCTTTTCCTGTATGTATCTTTTGACATTATCAATTTAAAAAACAGCAATTTAAATTTCAATCTAGAGAAAAATAAAATACTAATTCAAAAATTAAAGAGCTGTAATCATCTGCTGATGATGCTAAAATGGTTAGCAAAACGCGCGTCCAGTGCAAAAGTAAAAGTGTTTTGGTGTTTTGTGATGAATTAGTGTTTTATTTTGCTGTTGTAACACCAATGGTTCCAACCCGCAATTATAATCAATCTAGAATGCCATGGCTATAGATGTAATGACAATTTGACTCGAAATACCAAGTATGTGATACCAAATTATTCGTAAAAAGTGATTTTTCCAAATATTCTAAAAAATTAAGTTTTGATTCAAAATACGACTTGGGCATCTTTTAAACGACCAGAAAAAGACACGAAAAATATTAGGCGATAAAATCTATTTTTCCAATGCTCCTTAAAATTAATGGTTTAAACACAGGCATGGCACAAAATGGTTTCGCAGATACACGCAGCATTATTTATATGGCTTTTTTATTTTTTTTATAAGTTTTTTCATATGGCTGGCTCTCTCAACGGTAAAATACGAGAGAAAAACATTGGGTGACTTTGATAAAAATTTACTGTGGAAAATGCCATATGAAAAATAAAACCGCGAATACCTGCGAAACCGTTAAAAATTTCGAAATACTCTAAATAAAAAAATGTTCATTTTTCAATTCTCCATCTATTGAAAAAATAATATTCAGAGTGTTCCATTTGAAAAAAACAAAGAAACATTATTTTATATCTTAAGCATCCTGTATGATTTACGATTACCATATTTATAACAAAGTAAGTGCATACCATTTAAAGTAAATACCTAATATAGTTTTGATTTCAGGACAGTTCTTGTATTTTTAATATTTTTTTTTAAAAAGCTGAAAAATATATATTTTTTATTTATTTATATATTGTCTGAAACTATTGCATTATGTTTACTCATATCTTAAGATTATGTAAAGTGACCTGAAAGGAAGCCAAAAAATGCAGTAATATACAGGGTGTTCCATTTAAAAAAAATCCCGATCCACTCACACCCTATAGAAGTTAAAATATTTTCCTGAAATACATCTTAAAACATACTTTAGGTTTGCACTTAAACAAAATTTCCAAGTATTTTATTCTAGGAGCTACAGATGCCCGACGCACTATTGTCGAACCCTGTACAATATTTTAAAGATATCGGGTTCTATTAAAATATAAAATAAAGCTAATGAGTAAAGATTACCGAATCAACATTTACTCGAGTACGAACTTTTAACAAAGTAGAATTTAATTATGCTCTAAAGGAAAATTAGTCGGTTAATGCGGCTCTTCATTGCCTTTAATCCGATAAGAAGCAATTTGAGACGCTAATAGCGTTAATACCCAGAGCCCCATTTCATAAACATCGATTACAAGGGTTAATGTAGACCACGGCACAAGTTTTTTCACATAAAAGACGGTCAGATGATGCCATGGAATGGCAGGTTTAAGATAGTATAAAGGATATGGGTAAAGTGTGCGAAATGCATTAAGAAATTCCTAGTGTTCCTCTGGATTAATCTTATTACTACAATCAGAGTTAATTAAATTCCAAAATTTATAAATAATTCGTTGGTTTATCTATGGTCCCTAGCATATATTTTTTTCCTTAATGATATACAATCTTATGTCCTAATTACTGTTACTCAGAATATACCGGGTGCGTCTCAAATGTGGCTCACCCGTATAACTTATTTATCTTTTTAGATAAAAAAAAAACGAGATTTTGTATGTTAGTATATGACATATATTCGGATTGATTGACGTATTCAATTGTTTTCGGTCACTTCCTGTTTCACCAGAAATGACTACAACTTTTGATTTTTAAATGGCACCCTCTTATTTTTTTACTTTATTCGATAGAGAATGACACTCTGAATAAAATAGCATATCATATGTCAACTTTTGACATTTTCGCATATGGTTTATTTGAATTTATAACTTGCCGTTCGTAACGAAAATTTGATTCGAAATACCAAGTGTGTGGTATCAAATACGATTTTTTATTAAGCGAGAATATCAAGAGTTGACATATGACATATTCATTCTATTCAGAATGTAATTTTCTATCGAATAAAGTAAAAAATTCCGAGGGTACCATTTAAAAATCAAAAGTTGTAGTCGTTTCCGGTGAAACAGGAAGTGACCAAAAACAATTGAATAGGTAGACTTTTTGTAAACCCTTCTTTTGTTTAAAAAGTCGGCGATTTATTATATGCCTAGTCTTTTTGCAAAAAGCCGGATTATTCTATGCGCCTGCGATACATATAAATCCACACTAACCAAGTATTCAAACTTCGTTCCAATATACTAACATACCAAATCTCGTTTTTTTAGCTGATAAAATAAAAAAGTTATAGGGGTGAACCACTTTTGAGACGCACCTGGTATACTATGTTTTTTTTTTCAAAAATGGCTCATCACTGTAATTTTTTGTGTTTTTAGACAAAAAAAGATTTGCTATGTTAATATATGACATAAATCAGGATTGATTGACGTGTTCAATTATTTTCGGTCCCTTCATGTTTCACCGAAAATGACTACAACTTTTGATTTTTAAATGGCTCCTTCGCCTAGATTCAAATTTAAAATACTATTTTTTAAGCGAAAATGTCAAAAGTTGTCATATGTAAAATGTATTAGTCTGCTCAGAATGTCATTTTCAATCAAATAAAATAAAATCATATCAAGGGTTGTCATTCAAAAGTCAAAAGTTTAATTTATCACCAAAATCCAAATCTTATTTTTTTAATTGAAAGAATAAAAAAGTTATAGAGAGGAGCCATTTTTAAAATATACCCGGTAGAGTACAAATAAATAAACACTGTTATAAAGGAAGTCTAGGGTATTTCCGAGGTGTCTCACTATTGGGATTACATGTACATGTTCTTGGCAGTCGCTGGCAGCCAGTCGCTGGCAGCCTTACGACAGTCGCCTATAATAGTTACCCGGCAGTCATAGGCAATCTTCTTCGCAGTCATTGGCAGTCGCTTTGCAGTAAAATTATATTTTGGCAGAACAGGATGTTCCATCTCGGTTGAAATCATACGGTATATCCTTTATTACTGAAGATAGAAGAGTGTGGTTTGCACAAACCTGTCCCACTTTTTGTCAAACGGAAGATACCGGAAACACAATTTTCATAGCCCTCTTTGGTTCTAAGCTACAATTATACCGTTTACACTCATCACTACTTTGCCATTCTGTCTTATTATTTGTAGAGCAGTACTTATGTGTTTCAGGAAATAGTGTTCTTGTACGCCTAACGACAGCAAGGCTTTTAGCGGTTTCATCTGAAAAAGTATTTTTGCCATACATCGATGCAAAATCGACTACAAGTCTATCAGGAGTAAATAGCAAAATTTTTTTAAACCCTCCGGATTTGTTTTTTTCTCTAACTAACTGCTTTATTTGACAAGTTCTTGTAAATGGGATCATCTGTTTATCAACGGCTATTACATTTTCCTTTAGTAGCTGTAAACATTCCGGGCTTAATTTTTCTAAAACAGGATGTACTTTTCAAAATTTGTCAATTTTTTATTGTGCGATGCTACCATCAACTACAACTTTTAAATTACTTTTTACAAAAAAATATAATGGTATTTAATCTACAATAGCTGCCACTTAAACAAACTATACCAAAAATATAATCACTCAAACTAAACCGAACATTTAAAAAAAATAGTGTTAATCCTTAATGGTGTTAATGGTTAACGGAACGTGTAGCTAGAGTTCAAAATACAATAATATTTATTTTTAATTTTAAAGGCTATATCATATTAAATACATCCATTATTGAAATTCAAACAATTCACAGGTATTTCTTACAGGTGGGGTTATAAATGTCGAAATGATGGAGACGTCAAAATTTTTGATAGAAGATTTTTGTTGTATATCAAAATTATCGGCATGTTACCGGTAACGGCCAATGTCCCGTTAGCTTTAGGCTCAGTAATAGTTAGAAGATTGATCGATTCCTACACAGGACGTCTGGTTAGTACCCCTTTACTTGATTACTTTATTAGCAACTATAGCAATAATATAGCAAAGATAAATATACCGGAGTTTATTTAAATTAATTATTACGCGGTTTTTAATTTCTTTTGATTATTTGTCACTTAGGCATAGTCTGATAACAAAAAAACAATGGTTTATAAGAATCTTAGCTGAAATATTAGTATTACTGTAATTAATTTAGTTATTGCATTACAACAAAGCAGTAAAAATGTTATAAAATTGATAGACATTACAACAATTCCGCTTCTTCATAAGTGCTGAAATAACCTGTGCATTCGGTTCTGTAGAACTGTAGAGGTGATAAATCCAGAAAAACTCGTTTAGGACAATATAAACACCGATATTTAGAGGCAGTATTAAGTCTGGTGTACAGATGGCCAACGAAATTCTGCCAGCCTAACAGATACAACAACTTGTACAAAGGTATACTTCCGTATGTCAAAAGAAATTTATGTTATTCCACAGTATGCAAATGAAAATAACATATAAATAGAATCTATTGCTTTCGGTCGGAGAGTAAATCCGCTAACAATGCTGAAAGCCCTAGCAAGTCAAACGGTATCGCCAAATTTGACTTTTTTCCTTGTGATTCAAGTAAGTATAATCTGGACTTTAGGGTTTTATTAGATTAAAGGAAGAAAGAAGGATAATAAATTTGCTGCTGTCAAAACCCACACTAGAAAACGAACCTAAACATTGGTTCACAATTATCCATACGAATAGATACTGGAGAAAGACATTCATTGCAAATAGCAAGTGAATAGATACCATTACCACTTTATACAGGGTGGTCCGAACTGTATTCCAGAAATTTCGGCAGCATATTCTACAGATCAAAATAAGTAAAAAAGTTAGTGTAAATGTATGTCCTAAAATGCTTAGTTTCGGAGATACAGGGTGTAGAAGTTTCATTTTTATTTCGATTTTTTCCAAATAATTTCTGAAGTAACGTCATTATTTGGATGAAAATTGGTATCTGGGAGTTTTGTAACACGAGAAATTTGATTTTGATGTCAAAATTACCCCTATTTGTAGGGGGCGCCACCTACATGTGTTTTAACTGTTTTGAAGAGTAATAACTTTTCGACCGTACCTGTATTTACTTTTGAACTGTTACCACAGAATCCCTAAATATAATTTTTTTTATAACGGACTTTATTATAACGGGATTGGTTTGCAAATATCTAAAAGCTTGCATTGTTAAAGCATTTTCCAGATGTACGACACTGTTATAGTTGCCACGATATATTTCATATTTTAAAAAATCCCCAAAATCAAAAATCGAGAACGGACGAATCCGGGAATCAGGAAGGCCATCATATGGGTCCATTGGTTCAATTCACTGATTTCAGAAATAATAATTTAACAAAATTCTAATATTTTCAAAGTTGTTAGGGTAAGCTCCATCTTGCTGAAAGTATACTTCAGGTAAATTAGCTAAAGGAATATCTAAAAGCTCCGGTACGATAGCTTTCAAGATTTACAAATAGCGGTAAAGAGTTAAGTTTCCTTAATATATAAATAATTTATTAATGTTGTTGACACCTGTTTTTCCTGCTGATTTACCAAATATGTTATTAGATCATTGTAGATACATATCTTCGTACTATTAATAATATGTCCACCATACGCGGAAATATTATGCAAGTTCTAAATTTCTTTCGATTTTCTTTGACCTCTTTTTCCTGCTCATTTACCCAATATTTTATTAGATCATTGTAGATACACATCTCCGTACTATTTATAACATAGCCACCATAAACGCAAATATTATGCAGCTTCTAAATTTCTTTCTATTTTCTTTATTAATCACATGTTTTTCGTGCCGATTTTTACTCAATATTTTATTAGATCATTTTAGATACATATCTTCGTACTATTTATAATATGGCCACCCAAAACGGAAATATTATGCAAGTTCTAAATTTTCAATTTTTTTTATTGGTCGCCTGTTTTTCCTGCTGATTTACCAAATATTTTATTAGATCATTGTACATGCACATCTCCGTACTATTTATAACATAGCCACCATAAACGGAAATATTATGCAGATTCTAAATTTCTTTCTATTTTCTTTATTATTCACCTGTTTTTCCTGCAGATTTTTACTCAATATTTTATTAGATCATTGTAGATACATATTTTCGTATATTTATAACATGGCTAACATATTCGGAATATTATGCAGGTTCTAAATTTCTTTCGATTTTTTTTATTGCTCACCTGTTTTTCCTGCTGATTTACCCAGTATTTTATTAAATCATTGTAATACATATCTTCGTACTATTTGTAACATGGCCACCATAAACGGAAATATATTATGCAAGTTCTAAATTTTTTTTCGATTTTTTTTATCAGTCACTTAGATCATTATGTAGATACATATCTTCATACTATCCTTATATATGTATTTTTAAAATAGATCAATCTAAGACGTTTATGGACTAAGACTACTAGATGGCAGGACTGTATTATTTTTATTTTACTACAGAAAAATACTCGAAAAAATATTTTGTTACTCTGAATTTTGAAGCGACCAATAAAAACAGAGAAAATAAAAATCGATAATCTTCGGACTGTGTGAATTGGTTACTAAGATACTGTTTACCTATTCGATATGCTATAAAAGCTAGTAATTATACAATTCGACCATTGTAAATACCCGACAAATTCCGCAAGGCCGACGAGGCCGATTATTTTAACTGATAACAAAAGTTTGAGCAAAAGTTTGCTTAGAAAATTTTTGAGATATTTTTTTCTTTCTGAATGCACATTTTAAAGTATTTTATATTCTTTGTCCGCTTGATCTATTATACTGGTAGCACGTATCAAAGTTCTGTTCCTTCTAGTTTAAAAAAAAATCATGTTTCTTTGTAGTTGTAGTGTGAAATTAGATTAATTTGTTAAGTTTAATTATGTGTTTAGTGTAGAATAACAATTGAAATAAAAATGAAACTTCTAGTATCTCCGAAACTAAGCATTTTAAGACATACATTTATACGACCTTTTTTACATATTTTTATCTGTAGCATATGCTGCCGAAGTTTTCGAAATACAATTCGGACCACCCTGTATAATATACTAATACCTTGGTTTTAGACCAGCAATTTAAAACACAATAATTAAAAGTTGTTTTTATTTCTTACGTACGTTTCGACCATTCTTAGTTCTTCTATAGAAAATTATAATTATTGTCAATATTGTCATTATTGTCTTTTTATTTTCTTGAGTCTGACATGTACTAGTAATGTGGTTGTTTGTTATTATTTAATATGTTATGTGTAGTACTTCACTAAATTTTGTGTTTTAAATTGCTGATCTAAAACCAAGAATAAATCCCAACTAAATATACAAAAGGTCAAAGAAAAAATTAGATTTATAAATATACTAATATCGTGACACAAAATTATTTTAGTTATTTTAAAAGAAAATTTGTAACTTTGTAATTTTGAAAGAAAACTTATTCTTTTATTCCTGTTCTAAGCAGATGTATTATATATCTGCTGTAAGTATATAAAATATGTATTTAATATATGTACACTTAAAAATATCTGCCACACAGTGCCATGAGCCTACGGTGGTCTAAGTGATGAGCCTACGGCGGTAAAAGAATAAGTTCTCTAATTTATAAGGAAGTTAGACAGGGTGTTTCAAAAAACGTGTGAAATCTCTCGATCGAAATCGACAAAATATCAAGTTACAACTTTTAAACAACATTAAACGACACACAATTTTGCTAAAAAGAGAAAAAAATTTCGAGGTACAATGTTTAGAGAAGATTAGTTATAGAAAAATATTCCTGTAATAACCCATATACAGATCGCTGGTGAATCTATCGACACTTATTGGTATTAAAATATGTAGCACGTATAGCAACTTTTATTATAACCTGCCTCAAAATTGGGAGGAAATTATAAAATAAATCGAAGAAAAATGATAACTTTAACCCCCCTGCAGCTACTGTAGAGACAAAGCAGTATCGAACTGATATAAAAATACATTATATCTTTATGTGTTGGAATCACGAAAGAGGCATGTTTTTTGAAAAAAACTTTCAAGATACGAAACCATGCTTATGATATCGAGCATTCGGTTGTTAATTCTTTGCGGTACAAATTTAAATACTCAAGCTATAAGGATCGTCATGTTATTATTTAATAGAAGATCAATAATTGTTAACAAATCTAAATTTAATATCTTTCAGCCTTTGGCCATAGCAGCGGCCCAAACTGTGCCCTCGACATCAACAATTGCCCTGTTCTCCGGAGCTTTGTTTTGCCTATACCACCAGCTTCGTAAAGGTACTTTGGTGAAAATTGGTGTGGGAAAAACAATTTCATCATTAATAAAGAACTCAAGACACACCATTCAGTAAGTAATTCACTATTGTATCATATTATAGGAGAAACTTTTAGAGCGTCATATTAAATTTCAATCTTGCAGAAAATGTTGCCCAACATTTATTTCAATATGCTAATTCTGTAGATCAACACAATACCAGATGCGTCTCAAAAGTTAGGCTCACCCCTATAACTACTTTATTTTTTCAAATAAAAAAACGAGATTTAGTAAGTTAATATACGACATAAATTAGGATTGATTAACGTATTCAATTGTTTTGGGTCACTCCCTGTTTTACCGGAAATTACTCCAACTTTTGATTTTTAAACGGCACCCTCGGTATTTTTTGCTTTCATTATTAGCTTATTTTTGAGCCTATCGCTCCACTTATCGGCGCTTGGATGAATGAAGTCCTGCTTTTATATCTAATTTATCTTTTATATCTTTATTTTATCTTTTATGTCTGATCGAATCACAAATGAGGAAATAATGAGATGTACTTTTATATGAATTAACTCGTATAACTAGTAATAACTAATAACTACTTAATAAGAAAAATTGTCGTGATTAATTATATTGCATACAGAGTTTTGAAACCGTCAGCTTATAAAGTTTTAATCTGCACCACCAACAAGCGTCTCTAGCAAAACAACTATTTAGAAAGGATATTATGAAACACTGCATAATTTAAAAAATGTCTACACCTCCTGTGTGTCTCTTCATCTCACCAATAAAGTTCTATGGGTATTTCGCTACTGCAAGAAAATCTACAAAATGAAATAACTATTTTTTGTAAACACTGCTGCGTTAACCCAACGGAGACTAATTGTTATAGTAAACGCCATGAATGTTTGGGAGTGATTCATCGGTCGCTACCATAAAGTTCTATGGGTATTTCGCTACTGCAAGAAAATCTACAAAATGAAATAACTATTTTTTGTAAACACTGCTGCGTTAACCCAACGGAGACTAATTGTTATAGTAAACGCCATGAATGTTTGGGAGTGATTCATCGGTCGCTACCATGTGAACTAATCTGTTCAAGGTCACATAAAACTTAATTCCGCTGCCGCGCCGTTTCAAGTCATATAATAATCAATATATAATCTGTTGTAATTTGTTGTTTTAACTGTCAAAGTCTTGTCAAAACATATATTTGGTTATAAATATAAAACGGAATGCCCCATTGGTCGCACTGCGAGCACACCAATGGACTGACGCACAAAAACGAATCATTCAAAGAAACGCGATATAGTATCGTATTTGTCAATTACGCTAACATTTTAGAATAAGTAAGAGGAGCGCAGGCAGATGATTAGACCGGGCCTTTAAAAACCTACGTCTGCGGTAAAAATTTACGTTTTTAATGTAAAAATGATTGCGCGCGTGTCGATTCTTCATCAAGCGATGAATCACTCCCAAACATTCGTGGCGTTTACTATAGTGGCGATTAAGAAATTTTTCTAACAGACAAAAAAATGTTTTCTTTCCGTCGTCGCGTCAGAAGCAAAAAAATATAAAGAACAAAGGTATATACTATTAAAAAAGCCTCTTTTATTTTTATTTTAGAGGCTATCGCTTGGCGACATTCACAAATCTAATGGTGCGTTTAGACTTGAGCACGCACGAGCTGAGCGTGCGCGCACGGCATTTGTTCGCGCTCTCGGCTCCGTTCAAATTAAAAACTTATTTTTCGATGAATGAAGTGATCCATTTGTGCGCGTACAGCAGAGTTGTGTTGGCGAAAATAATGGACGACCAAGAAATAGTCGAGGCTGCAGTCATTGTTATGCACAGCTTAATTATTAAAAAGAACAAAATTCGAAAACATCGTCGCTGGTGGCAAACCCAAATTTTTAGAAATCGATATAATTTACTGCAACAATTTATTAGTGTCTGAGGAGGGCTATGATCAGTTCAAAAACTTTACAAGAATGACCAAGCCTGACTTTGAATATTTACAAAATTTAATAACACCAAAAATTACGAACAAAAGATACAAATTTTAGAATAGCAATTTCATTAATATCGACATATTCAATATTTATTTTATTTACAAGGTTTTGCCATGCTTTGGCCATGCGTTATATTTTTTTGATTTTTTAATTATACAAAGAATGTTTAACATCCCATAATATAGGCAACTTTTCATATTTTTCAATTAATAATACAATGTACTTAAACAGCCGTTAAACGGTAGCCTACTAAAATGCCGTTAATAGATATTGTGACGTCGTTCATGTCGGCGGAAAGTAATGCCTAGCCTTAAGCATTCTGCAAGAGCACCTGTGGGTCAGTGGCTGAGACTATCGCTTCGTAAGCGAATAGTCCGTGGTTCAAATCTCACGCCGACCAAGACTTTTTTATATATTTTTTGCTTATAGCGTGATCTTATTGCATTGGTTTCACTCTTTTTAGTTGGATTGGTTCAGTTATTTGACGGGTTGGTTAGCATGGTTATTTGGAGGGTGTTAATTCATTGGTTAATTGGTTATTTGGTGGGGTTGGTTGTTTTTTACTAATTTATATTTGTTTTTTATATTTTTTATCAGTGTCGAGGTTAGTTGCGTTGGTTAAGTTGGTTATTTAGTGGGGTGGATAGCGTTGGTTAGTCCTTATAAAATTTCTATATTTCATAAAGCCGTCAAGTGCGTCACATCAACGACGTCATACCTATTAACGGCATTTTAGTAAGCTACCGTTTAACGTCAGTTTAAGTACAGCCTTAATAATAACGAAGATTCATTGATCCACTCCATAATTTTAATAAAGAAAACGAAAAAAAAATACACACGCACGCACGAACGCAGACAAAACAAATTGCCGGTCCAAATTGAGCACGGACCAAAAACCGACACCAGACGGCTCACGTTCGCGGCTGCTCGCGCACAGACAGTTTCAGAGTGAGCGTGCGCGCACAGCCGTTTACACTTGAGCATTCGCGGAGGATCAGTGCGTGCGTGCTCAAGTCTAAACGCACCATAAGATTTGTCAGCATTCATGGGGCACAGGGCACAGAATAGATTTTAACAATGCAAAAATTATAATGAAAGAAGACTTAGCCTCTAAAAGAAAAATAAAATAAGCTTTAATCGTAGAGAAAGTTTGAAGCTTTTTGGCTTTACCTTATTAAGTAATTGTTATCAGGTAGTAATTACTGATATTGAAGTTTAATTTGATATAATGTCATTTTTACAGAACGTCAGCGGTTTTTGTACACGTATCTGTTTTAAAAAAACTAAAGTGTTCTCGAATAGTTGCATTTAGATATTTTAAATAGTTTTTAATTTTATTTCTTTGTTCTTTGTATTTTTTTGCTTCCGACCACGGAAGGAGATATACTTTCCGAAACGTTAAGAATTTTTTTGTCCGTTAGGCAAATTTGTTTATCAGTAAACCACTGCTGACAGTTATTAGTCTCCTAGGATTAACGCCCAGCAGTGTTTTCAGAAAATAACTATTTTATTTTAGATTTTCTTGCAGTAGCGAAATACCCAGAGGACTTTTTTGGAGAGACTGCATAATTTGAAAGGAGGCAAAATGTTTTTTTATCCTAACATAGATAGAAATAATAATTTAATTGGTATTTATAATTTTATAGTGTTAAATCCCAATAAAACCGGTTTGCATAAAAATAACGCTTTTATTACATTGTTTCTTTTATATAATATACCTCGGTCTCGGCCTCGGCCTAGAGACTAGATATCCAGTTTCGGTCGGACCTTACTCACGACGCTCGAGTAAATCCCTATTTAACAACTTGGGTTCCTTTACTATTTTGTATAAATAAACTAAATAATTTCTAGATATTCTCCTCAATTTTAAATCAATATTTTCATAAATTTTACGCTTAGCATTCGGGATTATAAACCATCTTCAGATCCTACTATTTTACCGTTGTCAGCGTAGGGATATCCCCATTAGTTTTTTATGATCTCTGATTCTACAATAAATATTAAAATAAAACATTTTCTTTCAGACGTAGAATAAAAAATAAATCATGGTTTTTACGAAACGTAGATGCGTGTCGTAGAAAATGCACGGAAGCTATGCACAAGATTGCATGCCATTCGAAAGATTCCATAGAAGAAATGCCTGATGAAACAGGAGTATTAACAGATACAAGTAGTTTACCTACTTTAAAACATAACATTATAAATCAATCCCGTCCTTATCATGGTTCTTCTAAACATCAGCATCCAGATAATCCAATTGAAAATTTGTACAGGTAAGATGCGAAAAAAGTGTCGATCCCTTGGACCATTCCTGATGTTTCTTATATAAAATGGCGTCCTGAAACTTGATACAACTCTCGTTTCCTTCTACCACCCAACATTTTCGGAAGATCCTCTCTCTCTCTTTTTTATCAATTTTCGATAACAATAATTGTATTACAATGAATTTAATTTGAAGAGGCAAAAAGAATCTACCGTGCCCCCATCAAGTCGAGCACAACCGTACCATCCTTTTCTCGAAGATATTAGTGGCACTTTTGCCCACCCTATAACTTCTTTGTGGATAAAGCAAGAATATTAATTTTCACTAAACATGAGGACATACTAGACCCGGCTAGATTACCAAAATATCTAGTAATTATACCTTATAGTTTATAAATTATAATATATATACAATATAAATTATTGCTTGTCAAATTTCTTTAATTTCGACATTGACTTCCTGACACATCATCAAAATTCTAAGATACTTCTAGATGTGTCACAAACTTTAAATTTTGAATTTTAGGCTTTAAGCTTCATTCAGAACGTCCGAATTAGTGCAATAAATTAGTGGTTTCAATTAGCGTAGAAGTTTGTTCCTGTAATTTGAATGTAAGCATTCAGAACGTCAAAATTGGTGGTCGGAATTTTCAGTTAATGGAAAAAGTTAACAAACTTTATCTTTTCCACTAGTTATACTTCAAAATTTGCGACGAATATCATTAAGCTTCATTCAGAACTTCGCAATTAGTGAAATAAATTAATCGTGTCAATTACACTTTATACTTTTTAGTTTACGATCATTCACAATGTCTAATAAAACACAATTAAAATTAATAGAATACCCTAGCAACAGCTTCCAGTAGTCAGTTGTATCCATAGAGAAAGCCTAATATTTAGCTGATAAAACAATTAACTTTTGATTGCTAACCACATTTTTCTTTTGACAGGTGATAATCAAAGGCCAAAATGACATTCCTCGCAAATTTTGAAGCATAATTAGTAGAAAAGTTGAAAGTTTGTTAACTTTTTCCACTAATTGAAAAGTCCTACCACTAATTTTAACGTTTTGAATGCTTATGCTTACATTCAAATTAGAGGAACAAACTTGTACGCTAATTGAAACCACTAATTTATTCCACTAATTGTGAAGTTCTGAATGATGCTTAAAGCTTATAACCAAAGAAAAATGTTTATTAATAAAGCAATTTTTTAGCTTTAACCTGACGATAAGATATTGTCTGTCGGGACCAACCGATCGTGGGCGAGAGTTTTCTGAAAACATTCTCCGAAATTTTACAATAGTTTCTATATACTCTTACTAGCGTGTACCAGCGACTTCGTTCGCGTCGAATTAATCATTTGTAATGGTGATGATAAAGCAAAGCAAGAATTTCCATTAACATACAAACTGGATAAAATTTTCTCACATTTATGTCAGCATGAGAAAAAACAATATGGCG
Organism: Sitophilus oryzae; assembly: GCF_002938485.1. Classification (NCBI taxonomy): domain Eukaryota; kingdom Metazoa; phylum Arthropoda; class Insecta; order Coleoptera; family Curculionidae; genus Sitophilus; species Sitophilus oryzae. The sequence continues at coordinate 829,513 of NW_022146030.1, forward strand.
ATATTATTATATAACTTGGTAATATTTGAGGGGTTGTTTCATCTCGTTGGAATTTGACTTTCGAAAAATCCGTTTGCCAAAAATAAGCTTTTTACGTCAAGCAGTTTAAGCAGAATCGTGGTTAAGAAATTACCCATCTTTTTGGAACACCCTGTATGATTTTTAAAAAAATTTCAAAATATGTAAAAAAAACAAATAAATTATGCTTGTCCAAGCGTTTTCCCGAAAGACTAACCGTTTTTTAAATATCAAATATTGTAATATTTCAGGGGCGTTTTCACCCTCTTGGAATTTGAGATTCGGGAAACTTCCCCTTATGGAACCTCTACATCCCACAGTCATTCCATTTGCCAAAAATCAGCTTTAAACCTCAAGCAGTTTAAGCAGAATGATAATTGAGTGATTACTTAATGGTCATATTTTAATATCCGAAAAACTCACCGGTTTTTAAATAAAAAATATTTTAATATTTGAGGGATAGTTTCACCTCCTTAGAATTCGAGTTTCGAAAAATCCCTTCTTGTTGAACCTCTACACCCTAAAGTGAATCTGTTTTCCAAAAATCAGCTTTTTACGTCAAGCGCTTTAAGCAGAATCGTGATTAATCAATGACCAGATTTTTCGAAACACCCCGTATACATTTTTAAAAAATCTTAAAATATGTAAAAAAACAAAATAAAATATACGTGTTTAAACGTTTTTTCGGAAACTTGACCGTTTTTTAAATAAAAACTATTGTAATATTTGAGGGGTGGTTTCACCCTCTTGGAACTGGAATTTCGAAAAATCCCTTCTTATCGAACCTCTACACCCTAGAATCAACCTGTATGCCAAAATTGAGCTTCTTACGTTGAGTGGTTTGAGCAGGATCGTGATTAATCAGTATGTCAGCCACTGAAGGATTTTATATATTAGTCTACGTATAGCAACATGTTGCATTATTATGTTGCTATACACTTACATCTTTATTAATTATTTCTAGAGATGCGAAATGAAATATATAAAAAATAAGTAAAAAATAATCGATTTTATTACAATTTCAGCGGGAAATACCCCCCTAACCTAACCTAACCCCCCTAAAACCATACCGCCTTTCTACAAAAGTTTATGTTTTCAGAACACGTAAAATCTCTAATATGTATATTTTTAGAAACCAGTCATTTAATAATAGAAAAATTTGTCCACGCAATAATGAATATGTGCAATCAAAAAAGCAACAACCAGCAGCGAAAGCGCTTAACAGACCGATCACTAGAAATTTTGTGAAAAGTAATATCGCTGACAACAGTGGAGACTGCACAACAAGGTAAGAAATTTTCAAATTGCCCTCCTTTGATAAAAGAGTTAAAATGTTTTGTTACCTAATTTGTTAAGAAACAATGTTGATTACTATAACAATATAAATGAATCCAGTTCACAATATCCGGATGTTAAAAATGGCAGTCGTACTCTGTAATACGAGCCCTAACAACTATATGTTGGGACAAGGTCATATTTTGGAATTATTGCCCTGGCTTTTTAAAATGACTGAAAAATATATGTTTCATTTTTTAAATATAAACAACTTGACAATATTTTTATGAATTTGTAAATCAATCCATATTTACAGTAGCAGATTTTGTTCATAAAAGGACAAATTTGCTGACAACTAAATGTTGGGACAAGTATTTTTAAATAATTAATATCATCATAGGCGGCTTTGCTATAAAAGTCACAAATGTCGCAAACTGTTTACTTCAGCATTGACAGCTTGTAAGTGACTCGATACTTTGAGTAGTGAGATTTACTGTTGTTATTTTTTTTTTTTTTTAATTTTCAATTTTGTTAATTATTTAATTCAAAGTAATGGTCCGTGGAAAAGCTACAAATCAAAAACTACGCGAAATTATCATTCGTCAATACAGTACGGGAAAAACAATTCGAAAAATTTCTGATGATTTAAGTATTCCAAAAACCACGGTCTTTAATATAATAAAAAAATACGGCGAATCTGCCAATGTAGACGTTAGAGGTAAAAGTTCGGGAAGGCCAAAAGTTGTATCTCGAATTTTAGTAAAAATTTGCGAGAAGTCTGCGAGAAGAAGTACTCTTGGCGAAATAACAGTTAAATGGAATACTGTAAATGGTTTAAATATATCTACAGAATGTTGCCGAAAATATATCCATAAATGCGGTCTGGGGTTTTACAAGATAAACTTTATTTTGTGTGGATAATCAGTTACATGAATTATTGATACAAATTCTTATTTAGGCCAAAGAAAAACCGCTACTGACAGAAATTCAAAAGAAAAATCGCTACAATTGGGCAAAATCTAAATTATTGTGGACACAAAATGATTGGAATAAGGTCATATTTAGCGATGAGTCTAAATTTGATGTTTGCGTTGAAGATCATCGAAAACGAATAATACGAAATAAAGCAGAAGCTTTTCATAAAGATTACTTAAAGAGGGTTGTTAATAGTGATGAGTGAAATATCGGTAACTGTGACTTTGTCACTGATATTCTATAATCACAGTCACGGCCTGTGACTGATTTGAAAATAAACGGTGACTTGCTAAAGCGTGACGATTACAGTTAATTGTGATTTCTCTGGCAACGAGAAAATACTTCACAGAGCGGGACGTCGCGTGTCGCGAACGCAGCTGCCGATGGCGCCGGTCGTGACTCAGTTCACAGTCACGAGTCACGACGTACGTCTCATAGGATGGATATCTGACAAAGTGATCTAAAGACAGTGACTGTTAGAAGTGATTTAATTTTTTATGTATTTTATATTTTATTACTATTTTTTATCACTAGGAATCAGTTTGGTTCCTTTTTAGTTTAGCAGGTTTTTTTAAAGCCAAACATAAAGTTTTACCTTTATACTGTTTATTTTTTTTAGAAACTTCATTTTTTACATAGGTATTTCGTTTATTTTAATACAAAGGAAAATATTTGTTGTTTAATGTATTACTTATCTCGTGTTGTTAAGTTTCGTTCGTTATGGTTATGAGCATATTGCATATTTTATTCTTTTCCCGTTGGTTTCTTTTAATAAAAAAATTGTTTTATTTTTAATTTTTAATATACCTTTTACCCACTGTTTAGTGTTTTCTATTTCAGCGGCCTTGGATAAAGGACAAATAAAAATTAGTATAACAACAACAACAGAATCGTATCATTCGTATCGTATCTTATATTTTAGCCGTGATTGTGCTTTCGGATTCATAATCATAAAGTCGCAGTCACAGTTAAGAGTCACAGATAATACAAAGTCGCTGTCACAGGTAAGCCTGTGAACAGAAAATCACGGTTTGGCTCATCACTAGTTGTTAAATTTCCTAAGGGGATTATGGTTTGGGGTTGTATATCAGCAAGAGGTTTGGGCAAATTAAATTTTACAGATGGCACTGTTAACGCCCAAAAATATCAACATATACTTGAGACCTCACTTTTGCGTAGTGCTCAAGAATTGTTTCCAAACGAAGACTATATTTTCCAACAAGATGGAGCATCGTGCCAATCAGCAAAATCAACTAAAAATTGGTTCGGTAATAATAATATAAAAGTTCTATCCCATCCTGCAAATAGTCCGGACCTCAATGTTATTGAAACTGTGTGGCCATAAAATGAAGCAATATTTAAGAAACCACCCACAACGAACAATTTTTGATTTGCGGAACAAACTGCAGGAAATTTGGGATAATTTTTCTCCTCAAATGTGCCAATCTTTGGTAAATACAATGCCATTAAGGGCTCAGGCAGTTGTTAAGGCGAAAGATGATGTAACTCCGTATTAAACAATTTTCTTGTTGTGCTGTCCCAATATATAGTTGTCAGCAAATTTGGCTTGATTTTAGCAAAATAAGCTATTATCAAAAGTGATTTGTGTGCAAAGTTATAAAAATATAGTAAAATTGTCTAGATCATATTGTAATGTTTGAATTTAAAATAATAAACAAAATAAATTGAGTCGTTTTAACAAATTACTATTTTATTGCAAAAAAAGACCTTGTCCCAACATATAGTTGTTAGGGCTCGTAATATTCCATATAGATATAAAAGAATATACTGCTGGTACCAGATAAATTCGTGTCCCAAAAGTGAAAGAAACATTTGATATCAATTATCAATTAAACTTTTAGTTACATAATCAATTCATTGTTGCCAACCTTGGACATATTCGACGCCGGGCTGACTAACTGGAATTTTAAATTTCCCGCTGGGTATTCAGGTGGTAGCTCTGCTGTAAAAAATGTCAAATTGCCACATTTATTTATTTATTTCCTTACATTGCCATTCATTTTGACACTTTAGTTTTGTATTACCACAAAACATCCCCCTTTAGAACATTCGAGTTTTTGGTTTAAATAAATAGTGTTATCATACTTTAAGCATTAAAATGTTAACTAGTAGACATTTCAGTCGAACAACGTACAGCCTCGCCACAAAAACAAAAAGTATCATTTTTACTTCTAATAAAACAATACAGGGTGTCCCAGAAATAAGTGCAAGTATTTTAAGGGGTGGTAGATCTCGATAAAAGAAACATACTTTCTCTTTATCGTTTTTCAAATGTACAAAATAACGGTGTCATTTTACTTTGAGAATTTCCAAAAAAAAAGGATTTTTTGCTAAAATTTTGAGAACCACTGGATCTTTTCTGGATTGTCTTTCTTCCAAAAAAAGTTTCAAAAATTCCGAATTTTCAAAAAAAAAATTCGCGGAAAAGACCTCATAAGCGTGTTTCTGGGATTGAACTATACTACCAGTTAACAGACACCCTGTATATCTACTAATCTTCCTTCTTTTTAAATAACATATCTCTCTACTTTTATGCGTAGGCGTAAAAATACTGTGTTTAATTTTGCTTAGTAACAAAAAATACCCTTTTATATTGTCAATCACGTCACCAAACTGAATAAATTTCTGAGATTTAAAAAAAAATAATGTTATATATGTATATATAAATATGCTAAGACTAATTATTTCATATTGTATTTAATATAATTTTTATTTACTCGCACCCTAGGAAAACTATACTTTGATAAAATTTGCCTTCTAATCCAGTACTAATTTTGTTAATACGGCAATATCTTATGTTAAATTTTATAGTGGTTATATTTGAAACAAAACTGTTTTAAAATATTCACGATAAACTTTTATATAGGCTGTCTCCAAAAATACGTAAAAAAGATAATGACGACAATGACAAACAGAGAAGTCGAAGGGCCTTAATAAACAGAGAAGAGGAAGTGACACAATCAACGATCCCTCAGTCCAAGATGACCACGAGGATTGCCAAACAGTATTCAGAGAAAAACAGTCGGTTAACAAAAATCCAAAAAATAACCCGAAAAACACGAAGTGGAAGGGTTTATGCTTATAGGTTGTAAAATTTTAAAAGAAAATTCTTTGTTAATAAATATAAAGAAGTACAAACTTTGTTTTATTGTATTTAAGCAGTTAATAGAAAAATTTAAAACCGGTTAGGAATAATTGAAATAATTTTGCCTCGCATTAGCAAAGTGAGCGAAATCTTTTAGGTTTAAATTGCCAACAGACCCGACCCTCTACTGCTGACACTGAAAAATAAACGTCTTTAGTTTAGCTGACAATTGAAAATCGTGAAATTATGGGACAACAAACGGCATCATTGTCGGGTGCCAGAGTAGTTGACTAGTGGGACGTAGACGCAAGTGAAATATTCCTCATAAGGCAAAAAGCAGAGTACCGCTATCAGCTTACTGAGATTCCGGACGGTAAATACAGCACTTACCCAATGTCAACAATAGCCTAGATGCTTTTATTATCAGCATTTCCATTCTACGAGTTATATCTACCAACATAATGTAGCACTTAAAGAGGCCCTACACGCAACGATTTAATCTGCATAGTCAATAGCCCAATCACACAGGTCAGATCTTAAGACCAAATCGATAGCGATCTTTTCACATTATACGTTCAAATTTTATAAAGGATAATTTTGTCAGTTTACAGTTTAGTACAGCTGCCGCCAAATATGTGGCCTGTGCAGTTAAAAATATTAAAAAGGGTCCTACATGCAACGATATCTGAGATATTTAAACTGCACAGTCCTTCGATTCAGTCCAAATCTCAACTTGTAATGCTAGATTCGATAAAGGTGTCGAGATATGAGATCTGCGATTTTTCGATATGCTGAATATTTTTAACTGCACAGACCACAGATTTGGCGGGAACGGTACTAGACTGACTGACGAAATTATCTTTTAAAAAATTTGAACATGTATTGTGAAAAGATTGCTATCAATTTGGTTCTAAGATCTGAACTGTGCAATTTGGTATGTAGGATCAAATCGTTGCGTTTAAGGCCCCTTTTCGCATGTTCACAGTTCATCTCTTCGATAAGATCTTTATCGAAGCCACCACTACATGTTGAGATTCGGACTGAATCATAGGACTGTGCAGTTCTCAGATATCGTGACGTGTAGAGCCCTTTTTATATTTTTCTATTATCATTCATTTTAAACTGACTTGTCGCTATACGCTGCAACTGAAATCAAGGATGTGGTCGATAACTGTAACTGCTGAATCCATAGCAACTATGCTTTCCGAACTATGAACGGGGTGCAGCGTAACAAGTCGAATATTATTCTGGTAGTTATACTAATAAGATAGTTGTTATTATTGTCAGTGATACCAACAGCTTATCGAACTTCGGAATATTCCGTATTGTGCAAACACATCCGAACCACTCGAAACTAATATGCGAAAGTTCTTCGTCCCTCCGTATAACTTAATAGTCACAAACCGTATTTGCTTAGAGGTCATTGGTATTTGCTATCATTGCTTTTTATCTTCTGTTAAAAGGCAGATTAGTAATCATTAACTGTTAGTAACATTAACTAGGCCTGGTCGGTCTTCCGGTATAGCGTACCAGGACCGGTATTTTTTAAATATTCCGGTATCGGTATCGTCTTTTGCAAGACCGATTACCGGTTTAAATCGGTTCCGAAAGACCGGTTTCAATCGGTACAGAAAAATAGATTCATGATAATATGAAAATCAAAAAATCTGTATAAAACCATTTTGGTACCGGTTTTTGTGCAAAGCTGATTATGTTCTCCTACTATATGTACCGCATGATCGAAACCCGTTTTTTTCAATCATTCGATATAATATGGTCAGGAACATACAATGTAATTTATTTTGATCTATGTTTAAGGCATATGCTAGTCTAGTTTGATCTAATAATCTAGTCTTCTTTTTTTAGTACATCTAAAATTCAACTAAAGCATCTTACTCATGGATCATTCATGTATATTATATAAATTAAAATATCCGTTCCATTTATATCTCAAAGAACAGCAGCTTCCAGTACTTTTTCAATTTTTCATAAGTAAAGGGAATGTTGGACAAGAAATCAAGAATATGCCGGAAATGTGAACATAAACAATGAGAATCTTAAGTTAGATCAATAACATTATAACAGTAAAGGATAGATTTACGATATATTTCGAGAAATCTAATTTAATCCTCAAAATACCGTATTTACTTAACGTTACAGGTATGAGAACTTTCCAAAGACATTATAAAGATAGACCGAACATCTCATTCATAAATACTCTTTGGTAGTGTACACAGAACAGATTAAAACAGAACGAAATCTTCCGTACAAAAAATTAGGACAACATTTTGGTACGCCATCTATGACACGGATTTAGAACTACAAATTAAATTAAAAAAAAGAAATCTGCAATTAAATTTTAAAAAGAAATCTACATTGCATTCAAAGCAATTTTGGCAGCGCCATCTATAGTATTATATTACACCTAATTAATTTAATATACCGTATGTTCGAAAAATAACGATTCCAAGTTAACTTAAAAATGACGATCGATAACATTTTCTTTGTAAAGTTATATGGTTAATGTCATCAATAGTCATTTCTAAGTTAACTTGAAGCCGTATTCTTCGATCATACAATATTTAAACTAGGATGATTTTATACCAGATATTTTGTTTCAAGTAAAGTTAAATAAACATCTTATACAATATATTTTTTAAAAAATATGTTGTAAAAGATGTTTGATTTAATATACTTGCCAAACAAATATCTAGCCTATAATCGTTAAACAATACACATGCGGTAAAAATCACATTACAATATTTTCTATACCAAAATCAAAAAGTACTATCAGATTTACTTAATAATAGGTGTATGATTAATAACACATGTGAATTGATTATATACCAGATATGACAAGGAAGTTTATAATAAAAATCATTTATTTTTGTTATAAATTTTATTTATTTTTAATTTTTTGTAGATTTCGAAATTTTTACAATACAAGTGCGGCTCATTAAATTTATAGGCAACTAAAAATTAAACATTACAATTATTGCTCGGATAAAATATATACAACTATTTTTGTATTTTTTTTGTTTTCTAAATTTCTATACCTAGGTACATGGTAATACTAAAGTAATACCGTATGATCGAAAAAACGGAGTCAAGTTGGCTTGGAAATGACGCGGTCGATGACATTCCTCATAAAATTTTACATATAGAGAATGACAGCGATATTCATTTCATAGCCAACGGTGACGCCGTTTTTTTTCGATCATATTGTACCATACGATTACGAAAAGCTGCATCAAGCTACCTTAGGAATGACAATTGATGGCATTCAAAATGTAAATTATATTAGTAAATCTAACCAATTAATGAATATCAATCTTCCATCGATAGCCATTTCCAAGGTACAATTAACCTAACCTAACCTAGCTGTTATCGAGCAGGTTATATTATTATAAACTAATTTCTAGGTACTTACATATAAAGAATAATCCACTCTAGATGGATACACAAAATAAAAAGTTCTTAATTTAAAATAATACACTATAAAAGGCCGGGCACACAACATAAAACGTCTTTACTTTGAGAATGAACACTACGACACTCACAACCACAAAACACATACCTCTCAGCTCCAGAAAAAGTTAGGCACTGATGGCTGCCGGGAAAAATGACGAAATATTACGATGAGACGGGTGGCGGGAAGAAACTTTTCCTTCCCTCTTACTCCGCCCATGTATTTTTAAATCGACAGTGGCGCCCTCTGACAGCGGGATTTGGCAATTCTTGTTCCAAATCCTGCCATTTAAGTTTTTGCACCGTGGTAGTGTATCAAACATTCCAATGTGTCAAACAAGGAAAGAAGAGACAGAGAAGTCTAAAATTTCCGACCCCGGCATGGCAACTAGACGCATTTGTATTATTCTAATGGCCAGTGGCGTATCGTTTTTTGGAACGAATTTAATTAGTAAAGTAAAAGTAATGAATTAGTAAAATTTTTACTGCATATTAATATACTACATTAACATTTTTTCGTCAGATGACTTTTGTTATAAGGTCTAATATAATAATATAATTAATATCCCACATATACTTATGTTGAAACGTTAGTAGTTTTCGAAAATCGCTCCAGCGTCGATTTTCAATTTAAACTTTCAGCACAGTTTGAAGAATATAAATATTTTCAGTTACTACTATATAAACTTTCAGTTACTTGAATATTTACAAGGTGACTGAAGATGCCGAAACAGTTCTATATTAGGTTTCAATGGTTGGTGACTTTTCTTTCATTTTTTTTTAGAATATGGAGGCAATGGTAAAGCACATTTGAGATATTTTTGTAAACATGGTGGCCGGAACATATTTTCAAAATAAAGTTATAGATTTGCCATTAAATTTCCATTCCAGAAATACTTAGGGTTGCCACCTGTCCTTTTTTGAAAAGGACAGTCCTTTTTTGGAATAACTTGTCCTTTTGACTTTTTTTAACTTAAAAAGTCATTTTTGTTAGCGTATTTTCTCTGAGAAAATTACCTACAGCAAACAGAAATATTCTTTTCGTGCAAATTTAATTAGAGATGTTATAAAACTTATAAATAAATTTTTCTTGTTTAGAACAGGCAACATTATTTAGAACTTCCCGTAATCTCAAATGATAGTTTAGGTTTTAGTTTTACCTTTTTTGATCTTAAAAAGAACTTTTCAAAATTAGTAATTAGTAACGAATTTTTTAGTTAGTTCGCAATCGATAGCTTACACCCCCCCCCACTCGTCCTGTTGTTTCATAGTACAATGTCCTTTTTCTACTTTGCACAACGGTGGCTACTTTACAAATACCCTCTCTTAAAGCCCCCTCAAAATTATAAATTCAAATAATTTTTAAAACTGTTTACTGTAAACTACATAAAATTAAACAATTACTTCCTGTGAAGTACTGTGTAATAGTTGTTTAATCTTATATTTTATTAATAACTTCCTATGCCTAAAATCAATATTTAATGAGAAAATTGTATTTTTTTGAAAATATAAGACAAGATTTGACTTTCGTCCGCGACGGACCGTCCGTCGTGTTTTTTCAAGATAGCCGTCGGACGAACTCCGTCGGACGAAGCATACGCGCCCATGTGAAATTGTCCATATAAACTTATGGTACTTGCTCGAAGTTGCGGCCGCTCCGCTCCATCTGAAAGCTCTGTAATCTGTAAAGCAATAAAATGTAAAAAAGGTCTGGTAAACACCGTTGTTAATTTGTTGAGCAAAAATATCGTATCAATATATTGACCAAAATATGACGCAATTTTAAGAAAAAAAAATGTCACTTTCTGGCTTATAATAAAGTTTCAAATGCAACGTTTATATTCAAATTTGTTATGATCTACAACAGTTAGTAATTGAGACGAATTATAATTCAACCACCGGCTACTAGGTTCTTGCTTTAATAGATCAAAATTCAACAAATATACCTAATTAGAAATTATTGCGAGAGGCTCCCTTGTGGGACGCCTATGTACAATTACGGCGGAAAAAACAATACCTACCTGTGAAAAGACAAATTCGGGTTATTTGAGCATATTTTTCCACACACTTGACACTGTCGTACCATAATGAAAATTCGCAGATTCAAAAGTACGTTAAACAAAAATAAAAACTACTGAAAAACACTGAAAAGTTCACTTCGGACTTGATTCCGACTTCAAACACATCGTAAGCTAAACGTAGTACGCTATAACGGACCAAGGACCGTCGCGAGGGGTGGTGGGACGGACGGCTCATTTCATTCTGGAAGACTAGCAGCGACGTTGCCAATAGTTCTAGACGTTTCAGCACATTAATAAACTGTCCTTTAATAGTAACACATATAATATATCCTCTAGTTAATAATATATTATTACGCATGCTTCTTTAAAAATAAACTATTAATTTAAAATTGAGATTTATTGATATCCGGTGAAGGTTTTAAAGTCACCTTTTCTGCAAATCAAACTAAGTAGATAGGCGCAAATTTGATATGTGGCAATGTCGCCTTCTCTATCTCAGTTGGTTTTTACAGTACGTCGTCAACCTCCGATTGTTTGATCGGGTTAAAATGCAAAATGTTATATCTGTTCGTACTAAATCTATGGAACTTTCTATTTAAATTTTTCAATACGGTATCATGAGGTATATGCTCATTGGCACAACAACCAAAACTGTTAACTATTTCGGTCCTTCCGATATTCCGGTTCATCCGGTCTTCCGGTCCCACCGGTCTTTCGGGCCATCCGGTCTTCTGGTCCAACCGGTTTTCCGGTCTAGCCGGTATACCTGTTCAGTATCGCTTCCACCGATCTAATTATTCGAACCGGTATACCGGTTGTAGGACTGGTACTTTGTGGTACCGGATACCGGTACTGAAATCTTAGGACCGAACATCCCTAACATTAACTCGACAATCACTAACCGACGTGATAAGTGATCCTATGGGTTCAGACTAGTAGTCTTGTAACATTAAAATACTGTACCGTATTCAATTATTTTTGGTCACTTCGTTCACAAGATTTGGTATGTTTATATATTATGACATAAATCAGGACTGATTGACGTGTTCAATCATTTTTGGTTACTTCCTGTTTCAACGAAAATAACTACAACTTTTCATTTTTAAATGGCAACTTGGGTATTTTTTGCTTTATTCGAAAGAACATGACACTCTAAATAGAATGACATATCAAATGTCAGCTTTTGACATTTTTGCTTAAAAAATCGTATTTTAAATTTCAATCTAGAGTGCAATGGCTGTGTTAAAAGCACTAATTTTTAATCAAGGAGCCTTGAAAAAGTATATTTGATCGTGTATTGTTTTTCGTGTCTTTTCCTGGCCGGTTAAAAGATGCCCAAATCGTATTTTTAATCGTATCTCAATTTTTTCAAAACGATTTTTTTTAATTTTGGTGCATTCTAATCTCCTATCCCTCAACCTATCAAAAACTAAAGTTTTGTCATATAAAAGTACTATACAACCTTTTGTACTTAATAACACCACTATTGACGTCGTAGACTCTTATGTGAAATTCTTAGGACTTGTTGTAGACAACTCGTTAAAATGGGACTTTCACATCGAAGCTCTATCAAAGAAACTAAGCTCTGCCTGTTTTGCGCTAAGATCAGTTTCTAAAGAACTTAACTTATCAACCTCTAGAATAGCCTATTACGCCCTTTTTGAATCACATCTTCGTTATGCCCTTCCATTCTGGGGTACTTGCTGCGCAACAAAATTTGATCGTATTTTCAGACTTCAAAAGAGAGCTGTTCGATATTTATTGGGACTGAACAGTAGAACTCCCTGCCAGGATTTCTTTAAAAATTTCAAAATACTGACTCTTACTTTATTCATTTTTGAACCCGTTTGCTTAATCCGCAAGCACATATCTGCTATTCCCGAAAGGCCATCTCATAACTATCCACTCAGGAATGCGGAGCACGATCTTTATCTGCCAACCCCGAGCTCAGAACTAGTTAAAAGTTCAATACTGTACAATGCCAAAAGAAATGTACAATCATCTGCCTTTGAATATCAAGTCGCTTCCATTCTTTCCCACATTTCGTAAAGCTCTGAAATCATACTTACTGTTGTTGATGTTTAATCATGAACAATTTTGAATTTTAAATTTTGATCATCTCACACACTGGTCAAAGGTCAAGTATTTAATATTTTATAACTCTTAAGATTGTATCTATTTACAATCTTCCTATTGTAAAATTTTATTGATGCGCCTTTTTTGTGTTCTGAAATAATTGTCCATGTATGTTCTATTTGTAATTTTGATGACTTAATTTTTTTTTGAATTGTATGATTTGTATTGTGTATTTTTTATTATTTGTATGTTTTTTATGCTTTTGTTTGTTGTGTAAATGCTTTGTCGATGAAGCTATTTTGGCTTTTTGCACAATAAAGCGTTTTTTGAACGAGGGTGGCTCATTAGCATATAATTTGCAGTTAGCATATAATTTGGTACCACACACTTGGTGTTTCGAGTCAAATTGTCGTTAACAACCGATACATTTTTTACAATTTCAGAGAAACTGGCTGTAGATTTGATCGTCTAAAATTTTTAGTATCTTGTCCTGGCCAGTGAATAAATGCCCAAATGGTCTTTTTAATCATATCTCATTTTTTTTAAGTGGAACGAAGGTGGCTCATTAGCATATCTGGAAAAAGCATTTTTACGAATAATTTGGTAGGTACCACACACTTTTGGTATTTCGAGTCAAATTGTTGCTATGAACCGCATGTTATAATTTCAAATAAACCATATGCGAAAATGTCAAAAGTTGACATATAATATGTAATTTTATTCAAAGTGTCATTTTCTATAGAATAAAGTAAAAAAAATACCGAGGGTGTCATTTAAAAATCAAAAGTTGTAATCATTTCCAGCAAAGCAGGAAATGACCGAAAACAATAATAATTGAATACGTCAATTCTGATTTATGTCATATACTAATATAACATATGTCGTTTTTTAATCTAAAAAATATAAAGGTTATAGGAGTGAGCCACTTTTGAGAAACACCCGGTATATACAGAAACTATAACCAAGGTTGGAAACGGAATGCAGCCATAATAACTAATAACTTAATAAGGATCCGTTCCACTGGATATTATTTTTTTCCATCCTCCGATATTTATCCACTTGAACTCAACCAAGAGAAGTTGACGATGGTGCATCAGTACACCCTGCCACCTTCCGCCTAATAAACCACGCGTAAAACGAACAAAAGGCGCATAAATCAAATACAATCCGGACATGGGCGGCCGCCAAATAATGAGATTAGACAACAATTTGGCAGTCGGTGGGCTACGTTCCGACACGTGCCGTGCCACTCTACGACACGTGACTTGAAGTAGGATCATGGCGAACGAACTATTGTGATGCGGATGTGGATGATTTGTCGATTGTAATTCGAACTTTACATTCGCCGGTAACGTGGCAGATCTTTTTTGATCGATTGCTCATTTGGCGTATGCTCCATTGCCAATAAGGGTCGCCAAGTTCTTGAAAATTTCTAGATCTTGCCTTGTTTTCAAGACAAGAAATAATTTTGGATTTGAAAACAACACAAGAAATATTAAGTCAATACTAAGATTTCTTGTCAAGAAATCTTGAAATACCTTGATGTTGTTACGTTTATCGTCGGTTCCGTGTGGATAGAAGTGAGTCTGGCTTCGGTCCGGCAACTACACCCTTAGTGCACTCTGTCTTTTATTGGATGTTGATAGATATGTTATTTTTTTATTCTCGAACTGCTTTTAACTAAAAAATACAAAAAGAAAACTAAGTATTCAAATATCTAATTCTTGCCTCTGTTTTGAAAAAATTGAATGAGCCGATTCTCAATCATTCGAGGTTGTGACTGTGCTAGGTGAAATAGTCACATTCATTATATTATTACACTTTAACTTAGCTTGAACAACGAGCAACGAAGGCAACGACAAAAGAAAACAAGGTGGAAGCCAAACAACCTACGGCCACCATGACACACAACACAATCGAAAACTGGATCGGAGTAGGTGCGCACTCAGTGTATTGTTGTTTTTATTTTTTACGTTGATTAATAAAAGATGGAACTACACTGAGTGCGCACGTGCGCTCTGGCTCTGCCAATCGAAAACGCCATTAGAAACCGCCCGACTTCCGATTCCGACAAGACTCGAATGTGAACGAATAACTTAGCGGGAAATTTAAACATAAGACTGCATAATTTTCCTGTTGGGCTTGATGCATAATATATTGCATTTTTAACCCATCGGATTTGTTCAAAAGCTGTGTTAGGGTTTAATTAATAAAACGGGTTTATTAATAAAACGGGTTTATTAATAAAAGAAGTAGAGGTAGGTTAGAATGACTTGAATTAACGTTAGCCTAGAAAAGATCCACTGATCCAGTCCATTCATTATTATTGGGTATATCTGACCAAAATAATCCAGTCATGATATTAAAATTAAATAACATTTTGTAATGCGTTTTCAAAAATTTTCAAGATAGTACGTAGTACGTACTCACATGTACGTCCGTAGTACGTACTCGCATGTACGTCCGTAGTACGTACTCGCATGTACATCCGTAGTACGTACTCGCATGTACGTCCGTAGTGAAGTCTTACAATGTACGTAAATAGTACGTACATGGGGCACGTACTATGTACGTACACTTTTGTATGTACATAGTACGTCCCTAATTGGTCCCGGGACGAAGTGTGCTGTATGGGCATTACATCGCAAATTATTCCACAAAACTGGCAAAAACTGAGTGAGTCTGCTGCTAATTTGTAGTCGTAGAAAAAATAGCGTAAAAAACTTGTTCGAAAACTTCTCTGTACACTCGTTCTACTCGAACTGTCGAACTCGTGTGCAAAACGTCGTTTTCGAAACTCGTTGTTTAATATACGATTATTTGCGAAAAGTTCTGTCACATAATACATGTAATTCAAAAGTAAAACAGCAAGACATATTTAAAGTATTAAAATATTTTAAATATAGAATCTGCTAGAATTATCATTTTTAGGTTATCTCAAATAGAATTCTATTATCGAATTCTTTATTATCTTCTTTTTCAAGACTCGGTGCTGTTCCTGGTATTGGATTTTTTAGATTATTCTCAGATCTATCAAAATAACTAGCTTTAAATACTTCTTCAAATTTTGTACTGCTTCTGAAGATGTTTTTCCCATGAGTAGTCCGGTCGAAATATTAAAACCCACGAGTTTTTTAACGGGCCTTTTTTATGATTCTAAATAATTTTTAAGCTGTTAACGTTCAAATTAAGCATGGAAGTCACTTCGAAAATTTTGGAAGCAGAAAAAAGAATAATGGTGTAAGGTGTAAGTAAATAAAAATAAGATGTTTCCTCGATCGAAATGAAAAAATCGGTTTTTATTTTTGTTTTTCTCGTATGTACTTCTTTGATAAACTGTGTAGACTAAAAAATTTAACTAATCAATCTGCATCGATCCGTACCCAAAAATCTTTCTAATTGGAATAAGTGAAAAAAGGTCGATATTGGCTGGGAAAAATTTTGCCATAAAATCTACAATCGAAATCTTTCAAATTAAATATCCCAGAAACTATGCATTTTCAAAACACAGCTTAAATGGCACAAATATAGAGTTCCAGTAGCTCTATCCGTAAAGGCCTTATTAGTCGTTTAGCTACTTACCGTTTCCGAGAGGAAACATCTTATTTTTATTTATACATTTACTTTTTTTTTCTTCTGATATAATTTAATATAGCGACCAAATGCCAAAATTTTTGAAGTGACTTCCACGCTTAATAAATTATTTAGAATCATTAAAACCCCCCTTCTAAAAACACACGGTTTTGGTAGCTCGACCGGACTATGAAAAAGGAGAAAACGTTTCCACTTTATGTCGGGGATTCAAAATAAGAACTATACAGTATATCCAATTAGTTTGTTTAGTATTTCAATATCCGGAGTTATTCTTTTTAGGTAAACACTTTTGTTATGCTTTTGAAAACATGGTATACATTTGGCAAGTTTATTATTTTTGTTTTTGGTACTGGTGTCTACCACAATTTCGAAAAAATTTGCCGATTTTCTTTCTATTAGTACTACCGCTAGTCCTACTATCCTGGATTGGTGAATTTTGCTTCTGTATGATTTTCCCTTTGCTGTCGCTAAGTGTCGCAACCAACTACTCTCTCAGTCGAAAAAATTTGCCGATTTTCTTTCTATTAGTACTACCGCTAGTCCTACTATCCTGGATTGGTGAATTTTGCTTCTGAATGATTTTCCCTTTGCTGTCGGTAAGTGTCGCAACCAACTACTCTCTCAGTTTTGTCATTCTCACTTGCACTAGCCGCATTCACGCTATAGTCACTAGTTTCATTTGTCATCCTATATTTTTACTAAAATACTCACGCTTGCGTTTCTGCCTATTGCTTGTTTGTAAATATTTTGAACCAGAATCGGAGCCAAATTGCTCAGATTTCTACCTAAGAACCCCATCATCATGGTAAAATAAGAGATAATATTAATAGAATATACTTTTTATAACCATCATTCACAACCTGGCATTACAAGTATAACAAAAATGATACAGACTATCGCTTTGTAATAATAACATTGCTCAACCATGCTCAACTGAAAGGGCTAGAGCGTACTGGTACAATGGTACGAGGTGTCATGTTAAAAAAACAAATAAAAGACTGGGAACAAATAAAACACTAGATTCCTTGTAAACGAGCAACGCAATAAGGATTTCGATGAGGAATCACCGGTGAACCAAGAAATTTCCAAAGATCTACACGGTCAAGACAAGATTTTTTTCAGTTTCTTGATTTATTTTCAAGACAAGGCAAGAAGTTGTCATCAAGACAAGAATTCTTGTCTTGTCGACCTCTAATTACCAATATAATCAAGCATAGGAAATACATCGAGCTGATTGTAGAGGTGCGCAGGCTATATCCTAAATTACAATTAAGATTGTCTGTGTTTTAGGAGGGATGAGAGTTCTTAACTGATCTTCGGAAAATTCTATTATGCCGAGGTTCATCCGGGCAGCTTGCGATGTACTTGTAGAAAGCGGTGGATATTAGGACTCGTCGACTGTTGAGGAAAATGAGTTTTCTAATTTTTTTCATTGCTTGTATTAATTTCATTTCTATTGCTTGCATTAAGCTTTCTTGTCGTCTCTTGGTAAGAACCCAACTCTCACTACCGAATGTTCATATTGGTACGAATACTGAATTAAACACACTGATTTTGGTCTTTAGTGATACCTCTTTTTACCTAGGAAGGTGTTCTTTATGCTATGGTATAGATTTGCAGCGCTTTGAACTCTTGCAGTTATCTCTTTGTTTTGGTGTCCCTAACTTTCTATTTGGACTCCCAAATATCTGAAAGAATTTACCTGATCTATTGCTTGCTTGTTCCGCTAATTATTATTTTTATTTTGTTCTCATTTAATTTAAAGTTTTTGGTAATATGTTGTCCATGTATTTAGATTCTGTAAGTTCTGTTTCGTTCCTTGCAAATATAATGATGTCGTCAGCGAAAGCGCATTCACTGATCCAGACAGGTTGTATATTTTGGTACCCTACAAGAAGTTTAAATGTCTCTCGCCTGGTTTCTTTCATTATATCATCCATAACTAAGTTGAATAGAATTGGATAGGACACCTCCCTGTCGAACACCTTCACTGGATTGAAAACTCTTATGAATGTATATCGGTTCTTACATGTACAGGGTGAGTCAACGATATAGTCCATTATCTCATTTGTTTCGAGGTTTACAAAAAAATGTTTGAAATGCTTCAAAAAAGTGTGGCGGATATAACATATGTTTTTTTTAAATGCGATACCCTATTTTATTATGTCATATACCTATATATAATATAAGTATATCATATACCTATTTTTAATAGTTTGCGATTTATTCCATTTTTTTTATTTTTACACATATTTACAATTACGCTATAACTATAACATCATAGTTGCCGCGACAAAACAAAAATATTTTTTACTTATTTTTAACAAGTAGTTTAATAATTAGTTACAATTGTTATTATTAGTTAAAATTAATTAACGTTACTCAAATAAACTAAATTCGTAGTTGTGAATTTCTTGGTGTATGTATTTCTGTATTATGAAAGATAACACTTGGGTGGATTTTCCGTCGGGGCGAATAGCCACAGATTAGGGTAATACCATAGTATAAGGAAACTAGTAGTTTTACTCCTTGTCAAATCCTTTGTTCTTTTTCTGCCACTTTATATGACCTTGTTCTCGCCTCCGTAGCCGACGACGTAGCTGTATAGTCGTGGTCTAATAACTAGGCAAAGGATAGACGTGGCACTCGCCATAGTTTCACAGATATGTATTTAGGAAAATATGAGTTCACAATAAAATAAAATAAAAAAAATGATCATCGAGTAAAAACTTGCTTGAAAACAGAATATTTTCACATTTCGTGTAGGTAACAATTCTTCTGTATCTGAAAATCTTCTGATGGGAAGAAATGCGGAAAAAATATATAATGACATATTTTTATATTATTATCTATTTCAAAGATTTTCTACGACTTTTTTTTATTTAAAGCAAGTTTAATTTTCTGTAGATAACTGGATTCGGCATAAAATTATGCTATAGTACACTGTCTTTATTTAAAGCACACTGCGGTATTGCCAATCTATTTCTTATTTACTAAAACTTTGGTTAAAAACAATATATACGAAAAGTGGTAAAAAACTAGAGTGAATATAACTTTATTAATACTTTGCTATGTTTTCTTAAACATGAAGGATATCGGAATAAATTCGTGTAGAAAAATTTACTTTATCGTATACAGGATATTTTTTATGGCGTCACCAAAATCGTAATATTTAAAAAATGTTGTATCTCATTTTTTTTACATGCAACACCTTGTACATTATTTTTCTTTCAGATGTAGAATTAAAAGGTGAACATTTTTTGACAAGACAAGACAGACAAAGATCATATTAGGTGGCTTTGAAAAAAATTTACTGTTGAAAGAGCCATATATGTAATATAATACTGCGAATATCTGCGACAGCGGTAAAAATTTAGAAACACTTTAAATTAATAAAAAAATGTTCACTTTTTAATTCTGCATCTGACAGAAAAATAATATACAGAATGTCGCATTTAAAAAAGTTGAGATATACCATTTTAAATATTGCGATTTGAAATTTGCAGTAAATTTTGCAGTAATAAATATTGCGATTTGAATATTGCGGTGACGCCATAAAAAATACCCAATATAGAATAATGAAGTAAGTAAGAATGATGTATAATAAGTAAGAATGATGTAAAATAAAAAAAATCAAACTAACTTTACCATAACTTTTTTTGTGACATCCTGTATATAACAAAATATTTTAGGATACACCCCTTTATAAACCTTGAAACATATGAATAAAACTTTTTTCACATCTTCGACAACGACGACGATATTGGACTTCCTCGCACTAATGGGCCACCCTGTATATTTACGGTGGTTTAAAGCCAGGTGTGGCACTTTTCTTCCCTCAAATATAAACTCAATATTTTGTCAATAATATTTTGAATATTGTTATATTTTTAAAATATGCACACATGCTAAAAAAATAATAATATTTAATTAATTACATAATATCTCAGCTTCTTAAATAAACAAATATAATTAAATGTTAATTGATAATTACTATCAGCTTGCCGATTTACATCCGATGGAAATCTAAAAAGACTCAAAGAACAATTTTTTAAATTATTTCCACAATTAATAGCAGCGCACAGTAAGGCACTCATTTTTTGTCAATCCGTCCCTGTGCTTGGACGCAACGCTCGAACCTCACAGCTCGACGGACCGAATTCAACTGAAACGCTTTGCAACCTGCCAGCTTGCAAAAACTGACAGAAAATATTTGCGAGAGTGCAACTACTCTTTTCCTTAAACTATGCTAATACTAACTAGATTACCTAACTGTTGACGACTACTCATATAAGAATTTTCTTCGACTTACAGTAGTTTTTGTTCTCATAGTAATTCTGGTTTATAATTCATTTCGTAAAGCCAATATTACTATACTGTCGCCCGTACACACTAAAATAATACAGATGATCGAATAAAAACGGCGTCAACGATAGCTATAAAATGAACATCGATGACATTTTCCATATATATTTACATATAAAATAAGAGCGATATTCATTTCATAGCCATCGCTGACTGATGATCATAGGGTGGAATATAATATATAATCTGTGATCTAATATGAAAATGTTTTCCAGATAATCTACATGTATTCTTATAGTACTTAGCAAAGTACTATGTAATATATAGTACTGTGAAAGGCTTTTTTCAAGATCAAGAAAGGCTCGGTATACCTGGACATTTGTATTGTTGCGAGCCGGTGTGGACTCGACCTAACCTCACAATATGGCGCGCCCTCGGATGACCTTAACATCGCATAGACACCGCAATGATTCATTCGTTCGAGAAGAATCGAGACCCACTAGAATGGACTAGTACATACGAGAACATTCGAAAACCTTCTCTATGCGCCTAACGATCTATGGACTATTCTAGATTTCTTTTGCTGTAGGTATAAAAGCCGGCGGCAGTGACCTAGAGAGGGCAGTTATAAATATACAGTTGACGCGCTAAAATTCAAAATAAATTCTTAGTTATAAATCGTTTGTAAATAGTTCTATAAGTCTTTTATCGTTATTGTTTTTGTTAATTAGTGTTAAATAAATAGTGTTTAAATAAATTGTGACTTTCTATCCACACGGAACCGACGAAAAACGTAACAATTGGTGTCAAGTGTGGCGTGTGTGACAGACTAGAAAAATAAAAAGACTAACGATGGCTCAAAAAAAATTGAAAGACCTGAAAGTGTCGGAATTAAAATGCATACTGGAAGAGAGGGAATGCGAGACAGATGGAAAGAAAAGCATTTTGCAAGCCAGACTGAGAGACGTTTTGATTGAGGAAGGTGAGGATCCTGACATATTTTGCTTTGAGTTGGAAGGTGACCTTGACTCGTGCCTGCAAAAATTAGAAGACAGTTTGAATGACAAAATTACAGAAAATTCCCGGGAATTGCAAGACAATTTAAACGGCAATTTGAATAGTAAAATAATTGACTTGGAAGTTAATTTAGAAGAGAAAATCAGTGATAAAATTAATATTTTAGAAGATAAGATCGCAGAAAATTCTAAAGACATACAGGCCAGCTTTAATAATAAAATACTTAATTTAGAAGAAAAGATAACAGAAAATTCCAAGGAATTAGAAGAAAAGATTATAGAGAATTCTACGGAGCTACAAGACAAAATAACACAAATTGAGGACAATGTAAATAAAAAAATCGAAATTTTAAAACAAGAAATAGAAAAGGCCAATTCACCAAAATGTCTAGAAACATCGGAGGCACCGAAACTAGTCGAAAATAAGTATATCTCAAAGTCAGTTATTAAGCCTCCACAGTTTGACGGAAAACCCGCTTGGGCCAATTATTTTTGCCAGTTTGAGGCCGCTGCGAGAGCGAACGGATGGACAATCGCTGAAAAGGCTACCGCTTTGACTGTCGCACTGCGAGGAGATGCGACTGATATCCTGCAGACATTGTCACCATCGGAACAGGGAGATTATCAGCAATTGGTACGACATTTAGAAATGAGGTACGGCCAAGCTCATTTGGAACATGTCTATCATTCCCAGCTAAAAAATCGCATTCAAAAGTCAAATGAGTCTCTGCAGGAGTTTGAAGCCGACGTAGCCCGCCTCGTTCGTCTTGCGTACCCTGCTACGCCAGAGAATGTTATGGAGCGGTTGGCAGTACAGGCATTCTCCGACGGCTTACGTGATAACGAGACAAGACAAGCACTTCTCCTAGCCCACCCAACGCACTTGGTGGATGCTTTAGCACGTGCCATAGAATTTGAGGCCGCGAAACAAAGTTCTAGGTCTTTAGGAAGAGTACGGGCCATCGACGAATGTTCCGACGAATCCGTGGAAGGGATTGTTCGGAAGGTAATGGACCAGTACATGGGCAAGAAGGGACCGATTCGTTGCTGGAACTGCGGACAGGTGGGACACGTGCGAAGCCGTTGTAAGGAGAAGAACGAAGAACCGGCTTCGTCGAGGTCGGAAAACTACCAAGGGTCGAAATGACGGGGCACACGTCGACCTGTACCCAACATGCCCCAACGAAAACTGCTCAAGTCGCCTCGCTACAACACAAATTCAACAGCATTTTTGTGGATGGTTTTGTTGATGGAGAGTTCCGGACCATGCTGTTGGATACAGGTGCGACGAAAACTATCATCAGACCGGACATTCTTAAAACATCGAAGAAGGTTAAAACAACACAATGGCGACTACGTACTGCCACGGGGGCTCCGCTGCTGTCCATGGAGAAGTAAACCTTAATTTTGTTATTGGGAGCACCAGTTTTGAACATCCAGTGTTAGTAGCAGATATCGAAGATGAACTTATTCTCGGAATGGACATCATGACCACTAAGGTTTTGAACTAAACTTCAAACAGGGAATTTTGAAAATAAATGAAGAAGAAGTGGTTCTACATCGAAAATGTGAGGAGACGCTTCGCGTGGTGGTAGCAGAAGATGTTTCGATCCCTGAGCGCTGTGAGATATTTTTGGATGGTTGCCTAGAAGGTAAAATGAATAATGGGAGTATTATTCTGTTGGAGCCAAGGAACCATGACAGCAAAATAGGACGAGGGATCGCTGTTGGAAAAGCCCTGCTGCGAGCGAAGAAAACTGTACCGGTGAGAGTAATGAACACGAATTATTACTCTGTATCTTTAAAGAAGGGAACCCTTTTAGGGTACTGTTGTTCGGTCTCCTCAGTCATTCGAAGCGTGGAAGCCTCCAAAGTTTCGACTTCAAAAATTCCGGACAAAATGGTGAAGGAGTTAGTAAACGTTAAAGGATTATCTCCCGAAAATAGAAGAAAATTGAGAAACCTGATAATCAAGTATCAAGATGTGTTTGATAAAGGAGAAGCAGGACAGAGAGGTCATACCAATTTAGTACAACACAAAATTGATACCGGAGATGCACGACCAATCAAACAAAATCCGAGAAGACTTCCGCTCGCCAAACGTGAAGAAGCTGATGAAATCCTTCGAGAAATGAAAGAAGAGGGTGTCATCGAACCATCTAACAGCCCGTGGACATCGCCGGTAGTACTAGTAAAGAAGAAAGACGGTACCACCAGGTTCTGTGTTGATTATCGGCAGCTCAATAATGTTACCAAGAAGGATAGTTATCCCCTGCCGAGGATAGACGATACTCTAGACACGCTGGCGGGGTCAACGATATTCTCTACGTTAGATCTGAAGAGTGGATATTGGCAAGTCGACATGGCGCCGAAAGACAGAGAGAAGACAGCGTTCTCGGTGGGCTCTGGACTGTGGCAATTTACCGTCATGCCTTTTGGATTGTGCAACGCGCCAGCTATCTTTGAGAGACTAATGGAGTCTGTGTTAAAGGGACTATCCTGGACTACCTGTTTAGTGTACCTGGATGACATCTAGTGGTTGGGAAATCCTTTGACGATCATCTGAAGAATTTGGAAGAAGTTTTCAAGCGACTAGGGAGCTCTGGTTTGAAACTTAGCCCCAAGAAATGTCATCTGTGTCAAGAAAAGGTACACTACTTGGGCCATGTAGTCTCCTCCCAAGGAGTTGCTGTAGATCCACAGAAGACCAAGACAGTGGAAGAGTGGCCGATACCTAAAGATAAACATGAACTACGAAGCTTTTTGGGACTATGCATATACTATCGCCGCTATGTACAGGGTTTCGCCACCATCGCAAAACCATTGACCAGACTTACCGAAGGCGAGAGGCGTTTCTCTTGGGACTCAGATTCTGACGAGGCATTCCGAAAATTGAAGAAGGCCCTGACTAGTGCGCCCATACTTAGCTACCCTCTTGGCAACGGAAACTTTATATTGGATACCGACGCTAGCAATGTTGCGTTAGGCGCTGTTCTGTCTCAGATCCAGGATGGTCAAGAAAAAGTCATTGGTTATTTTAGTAAGACCTTGTCAAAACCGGAAAGGAACTACTGTGTAACCAGACGAGAATTACTAGCAGTAGTTAAAGCAGTGGAACACTTCTACAAGTATCTCTATGGAAGAAAGTTCTTGTTAAGAACAGACCATGCTGCTTTGAAATGGCTGTTGCAATTTAAGAATCCTGAAGGGCAGGTAGCTAGATGGATTGAACGATTACAAGAATTTGACTTCGACACAGAACATCGAGCTGGGGCAATCCATCGGAATGCCGACGCACTTTCCAGAAGACCTTGCGCTAAGGACTGTAAGCATTGTTCCCGAGCTGAAGAGAAAGATGTGAAACTCCTAAGAACAACTGTGGTTAATAATAGTTGGCAACCCGAAGATCTTGCAAATGACCA
Organism: Sitophilus oryzae; assembly: GCF_002938485.1. Taxonomy (NCBI): domain Eukaryota; kingdom Metazoa; phylum Arthropoda; class Insecta; order Coleoptera; family Curculionidae; genus Sitophilus; species Sitophilus oryzae. The sequence continues at coordinate 854,789 of NW_022146030.1, forward strand.
AACCAGTGACCCAGAATTAGGTTTAGTAATTAACTGGAAAAACAAAGGCCAAAGACCAACGTGGGAAGAAGTTTGCAGATATTCGCCGAACGTAAAGTCGTACTGGGCCCAGTGGAATTCCTTGGTAATAGATAACGGACTACTTCGCCGTGTGATCGAGAGACCGGAGGGACAAGAAGAGAGAAGGCAGATCGTCATTCCAAAGAAGAGGGTCCCAGAAGTCTTGGAGGAAGTTCACAATGGAACCAGCGGATTACTTCAGCAAATGGGTCGAGGCCTACGCGTTGCCAAATCAAGAAGCGTCCACGATTGCTGATGCCCTTGTTAAAGAACATCCACAATCCGATGGGATGGTTGAACGCATGAACAGAACTATCAACCGTTATCTGGCCAAAGTAGTCTCTGACCACCAAAGAGACTGGGACAAATTTCTTCACCTGTTCCTGTTGGCCTACCGTTCATCCGTCCAAGAATCTACAGGGCAAACTCCAGCCAGCATCGTTATGGGACGGGAAGTGCGCTTACCCTGTGATCTGAAATTTGGTTGCCGACCGGGAGAAGAAGTCGCCGGAGAAGATTATGTCCACACACTACGTCAAAGGATGGACGACATTCATCAGAGAGTCCGCCTAAATATTCAAAGTGCTAGTGACCGAATGAAGGAACACTACGACATTCAAGCTGAGCATGGAGGATACCAACCAGGGGAAGTTGGTGTGGCTATATAACCCGCAGAGACGTCGTGGGTTATCTCCGAAGCTACAATCCTCGTGGGAAGGGCCATACGAAGTCATGGATAGAATTAATGACGTCGTATACCGTATCAGAAAATTGCAAAAGGAAAACCGAGGGTAGTCCATTTCAACCGTTTGAGCCCCTACCAAGGCGAAATAGAAGATCGTGCTGGGACCGTGAGAACCTGCAGCTTTGATCCCCTGATTCGGAGATGTCCTTTGACGATTTCATGGCCCGATACAACAGCAGTGAGAAGGCTCGCTATGGTGTAACCAAAGAAGATCAACGAGACCTCTTTTCCGTGCCTCCTGATTATTCGCTCGCTCATTGTGTGGCTCGAGATTTGCGGATGTCCAGAGGAATCGCTGCGACGTTCAATGAGAAGTTTGGGCGTGTCGGAGAACTACGCCGACAGGATCCAGAGGTTGGAAGCGTCTTGAGGCTAACCGACAATGCACATGGTCAAGCAAGGCACATCTTCTACCTGGTCACCAAGGAATGGTCCCCGAGTAAGCCGACTTATCTCAATCTATGGAAGACCCTGATTGAACTGAGAGAAGCCCTGCTAAACAACAACATTGCACGATTAGCCATTCCGAAGCTGGCGTGTGGACTCGACCTAACCTCACAATATGGCCCGCCCTCGGATGACCTTAACATCGCATAGATACCGCAATGATTCATTCGTTCGAGAAGAATCGAGACCCACTAGAATGGACTAGTACATACGAGAACATTCGAAAACCTTCTCTATGAGCCTAACGATCTATGGACTATTCTAGATTTCTTTTGCTGTAGGTATAAAAGCCGGCGGCAGTGGCCTAGAGAGGGCAGTTATAAATATACAGTTGACGCGCTAAAATTCAAAATAAATTCTTAGTTATAAATCGTTTGTAAATAGTTCTATAAGTCTTTTATCGTTATTGTTTTTGTTAATTAGTGTTAAATAAATAGTGTTTAAATAAATTGTGACTTTCTATCCACACGGAACCGACGAAAAACGTAACAGTATTTATATTTTTTTCCGTTATTTGTTTAATTGTAAACATATGATCGTGTATACTACGGCCTTTTCTTACGAGGAAGAACTGTTGTCAGAGGAGGATAAAAAATACCCTGTCCCCTCTACCACAGGGGTATGATGGGTTATAGACTGTGTGAAGACTCAAGGAAGGGGAGCACAATAGATCTTTAAGGTCGCAGTGATTGGTCGCCCCCTCTCTTACTCATTCTACATTCTACATACTACGGCCTTTCCTAAATCCACTCTGCGATTCCTCGGTTGTCAATTTCGTCGCCTTTCACACAAAGTGTCGTAACTTGGTCGTAACTAACATTTTAAAAATTTTGCAGTAGAGCGAAAAAACGTCTTTTAGTGTGATCTAAAGATTAACTTTTGTTAGATATGCCATTTATTTTGTCTCCTACAGTATTGGACCTTTCCCTGTTACAGTTACGACACGTAGGGACCGTTAGATCACACCCAAAGACGTTTTTTTTTGTTCTACTGACTTTTTTTTAAATGTCAGTTACGACAGTTTGTGTGGAAGGCGATGCCGACGATTTGATTTATGAGTTTTGCTTCCAGTATTCTCTCATACACTTTAGAGGCAATGCTAAGAAATGTGATTCCTCGATAGTTATTACAATCTCTTTTATCACACTTTTTAAAAGTTGGTACGATGACCTCTATTTCCAGTCATTTGGGATTTTTCCTTAGTTCCACGCTAAATTACAAATCTTTGCTAATATTACTTCTCCCTTTTCTCCCATGTTTTTCAACATTTCAGCGGTGATGTCGTCATGTCCCGCCGCCTTTCCCTTTTTGAATTTCTTTATGGTTCCATGGGCCGTTCTCTAACTCTATCATATTTTCCTCTTGAGAGGAGAACTTACTTTCTACAAGAAAATTTTCCTGACTACTCTGTCCTTCAAAAAGATCCTCAAAATATTGTCCTCAATCAATTAATGTTTTCATCATTAATTTTCCATTCTTATCGTTTATTTGTTTTATCAATGGGTCTTGTATTGCATCGAAAATTTTTAAAGACTTTGTAAAATAACTTTTTATTTGCGTGGAAACCGTGTTCAATTTTACGACCAAATACTTCCAATGACTTTTTCTTTGATAACCTTACAAGTCGCTTGTCTCTTTCTCTATGTTTCTTATATACTTCATATCTATCCATGTTTCTGCCATATAAATAGTTTTTCCATGTCGCTTTTAGTCGTTTAGTTTAATTTCATGTTCGATGTTCTCATTCCATCAAGCGGTTGGTCTTTTTCTTTTATTAATTTTCGTTATGCCACAGATTTCTTTTCCTGCTTTTAATAGTATAAGTTTAAAATTTTCCCACGTTATTTCTAGATTTTTTTCATCATTGACTGGTTGAGTTTCAATGACTAAAACCCGTTTTAATTATCTGGTGATCTGCGCGCGTCCAGTACAAAAGTGTTTTAGTGTTTTATTTTGTTGTTGTAACACCAAATGTTCCAACTCCCAATTGTAATAAAACTATTATCTAAAAAGCTATATTGTCCCTTGCGTACGGCAGATTTTCCTCAGTTGAGAAGTCATGGATTCTTTATATTTCACTGAAGAAAACCAAATATTAAACCTAAAAATATTGGGCACCAAACAAGATACCAAAAAAAACAGTCGTAGTTAAAAATAAATGACTATATTAAATCAGGATGATTCCTAAATATTGTAATTAACATTGTAAAATTTTTGTTACTAACATTTGCGTTATGTTATATATTTTAAAGAGGCTACACTTTTTAATAAATTTTATATTGTATTTTAAGCATTCACACATGTTCCTCCGCATTCGATTGCACAAAATATCAAAAATAACGATCCCTCAATATATATTCCATGATGCTGCACTTTTAAACAGTGGCTTTTTTTCAACATGTGCGCTTCCACAGCTTACAAAGCGCACTGAGGTGAACGATGACAATGACATCCACCTTCCACTCTACTGCCGATTCGAATAAAATAATTCGCCAGCCACGTGGCATCCACAATGAACATTTGGCAGTCTATTATGCTCTCCCTTCCTGCCTTCTATCGCCCATTTAGTCGATTAAATAGTCGTTCTAAGACAAGTACTATACTTTTCAGATTCGTTCCAAAAATGTATCTAATATTTAATGTCAAGGATTTTTTTATGTCAAAAATTATTAAAATGATTAATGTTTAAATTATGTTATGTTATTAATTATGTTAAAACATTAATTATGTATAATTATGCCCACTTGCACCGTTTGTATAAACTTTGTTTAAAGGCTAAAACAGTGATTAACTATAATAAAATATGTACAGTACGTCTGCTGGATCTGTGTCTATGAAAGAAATGCGGACAAAAACATTTAAATAAACAGCAATATATTTTATACATCGACCTGACGAGTACGTCACCGCAAATCGCTCCGCCCACTCATTTTATTGGCTACTTGCAAATTTGTCAAATTTTTATTGATGGAACGCGTCGTCTAATTTTTTACAATAAACATCGAGATAATATCGTTTCCCCTCTCACGGATACCCCGTAGCTACAGAACGGACAGACGTACTGTATAGTTAATCACTGTTTAGCGTTTAAACAAAGTTTATACTGTTACGTTTTTCGTCGGTTCCGTGTGGATAGAAAGTCACAATTTATTTAAACACTATTTATTTAACACTAATTAACAAAAACAATAACGATAAAAGACTTATAGAACTATTTACAAACGATTTATAACTAAGAATTTATTTTTGAATTTTAGCGCGTCAACTGCACTGGTATATTTATAACTGCCCCTGTAGGCCACAGCCGCCGGCTTTTATACCAACAGGTAAAGAACTCTAGAATGTCCATAGATCGTTAGGTGCATAGAGAAGGTTTCGATTGTTCTCGTATGTACTACTCCATTCCAGTAGAACTCGATACTTCTCGAATCTTCGAATGAATCATTACGGTGTCTATGCGATGTTAAGGTCATCCGAGGGCGGGCCATATTGTTAGGTTAAGTCGAGTCCACACCGGTCCGCAACACTGCCCCCTTCTTAGGTACATGCTCGTCCCGAGATGTACACGGTGAATGAAGGTATTTGCAAAGCTGGCCCCTGGTACATTGCGAAGTCTGGAAGAAATAGCAGTCTACAGTTTTCTCTCCCGATCTCAGCTTTGGGTTGTAGCAGCAAACAAGGATCTCGATTCCCGTAAATCTGAACAAGACTTCAATCATGTTCCGGATTGTACGCCAACTCAAACCATCGAGTCCACACGCCAGCTTCGGTATGGCTAATCGTGTAATGATGTTGTTTAGCAAGGCTTCTCTGAGTTCAATCAGGGTGTTCCATAGATTGAGATAAGTCGGCTTACTCGGCGACCATTCCTTAGTGACTAGGTAGAAGATGTGTCTTGCTTGACCATGTGCATTGTCGGTTAGCCTCAAGACGCTTCCAACCTCTGGATCCTGTCGGCGTAGTTCTCTGACACGCCCAAACTTCTCATTGAACGTCGCAGCGATTCCTCTGGACATCCGCAAACCTCGGGCCACACAATGAGCGAGCGAATAATCAGGAGGCACGGAAAAGAGGTCTCGTTGATCTTCTTTGGTTACACCATAGCGAGCCTTCTCACTGCTGTTGTATCGGGCCATGAAATCGTCAAAGGACATCTCCGAATCAGGGGGATCAAAGCTGCAGGTTCTCACGGTCCCAGCACGATCTTCTATTTCGCCTTGGTAGGGGCTCAAACGGTTGAAATGGACTACCCTCGGTTTTCCTTTTGGCAATTTTCTGATACGGTATACGACGTCATTAATTCTATCCATGACTTCGTATGGCCCTTCCCACGAGGATTGTAGCTTCGGAGATAACCCACGACGTCTCTGCGGGTTATATAGCCACACCAACTTCCCTGGTTGGTATCCTCCATGCTCAGCTTGAATGTCGTAGTGTTCCTTCATTCGGTCACTAGCACTTTGAATATTTAGGCGGACTCTCTGATGAATGTCGTCCATCCTTTGACGTAGTGTGTGGACATAATCTTCTCCGGCGACTTCTTCTCCCGGTCGGCAACCAAATTTCAGATCACAGGGTAGGCGCACTTCCCGTCCCATAACGATGCTGGCTGGAGTTTGCCCTGTAGATTCTTGGACGGATGAACGGTAGGCCAACAGGAACAGGTGAAGAAATTTGTCCCAGTCTCTTTGGTGGTCAGAGACTACTTTGGCCAGATAACGGTTGATAGTTCTGTTCATGCGTTCAACCATCCCATCGGATTGTGGATGTAGAGCAGTCGTCCTGGTCTTGCGGATGTTCAGGACTTCACAGACGCCTTGGAACAGATTGGACTCAAAGTTTCTTCCCTGATCTGAATGAAGCTCCATGGGAACACCAAACCTGCAGATCCATTCTTTAACAAGGGCATCAGCAATCGTGGACGCTTCTTGATTTGGCAACGCGTAGGCCTCGACCCATTTGCTGAAGTAATCCATTACTACCACAATGTATTTGTTGCCATCGTTCGTCTCCGGGAAAGGACCAGCCACGTCGATCGCTATTCGTTCGAAGGGACTACCAACATTGTACTGGCGCATAGGGGCTTTACCACGCTTTTGTGGCCCATTAATGGCTGCGCAAATGTACATTTCTTACACCAGGCCCTCACATCTTCTTTGCAGTTCACCCAGTAGAACCGTTCACGCAGCTTGCCAAGTGTGTTGCTAACACCAAGATGTCCACCGCTGGTTCCATTGTGAACTTCCTCCAAGACTTCTGGGACCCTCTTCTTTGGAATGACGATCTGCCTTCTCTCTTTTTGTCCCTCCGGTCTCTCGATCACACGGCGAAGTAGTCCGTTATCTATTACCAAGAAATTCCACTGGGCCCAGTACGTCTTTACGTTCGGCGAATATCTGCAAACTTCTTCCCATGTTGGTCTTTGGCCTGGGGTTTTCCAGTTAATTACTAAACCTAATTCTGGGTCACTGGTTTGGTCATTTGCAAGATCTTCGGGTTGCCAACTATCATTAACCACAGTTGTTCTTAGGAGTTTCACTTCTTTCTCTTCTGCTCGGGAACAATGCTTACAGTCCTTAGCGCAAGGTCTTCTGTAAAGTGCGTCGGCATTTCGATGGATTGCTCCAGCTCGATGTTCTGTGTCGAAGTCAAATTCTTGTAATCGTTCAATCTAGCTATCTGCCCTTCAGGATTCTTAAACTGCAACAGCCATTTCAAAGCAGCATGGTCTGTTCTTAACAAGAACTTTCTTCCATAGAGATACTTGTAGAAGTGTTCCACTGCTTTAACTACTGCTAGTAATTCTCGTCTGGTTACACAGTAGTTCCTTTCCAGTTTTCACAAGGTCTTACTAAAATATCCAATGACTTTTTCTTGACCATCCTGGATCTGAGACAGAATAGCGCCTAACGCAACATTGCTAGCGTCGATATCCAATATAAAGTTTCCGTTGCCAAGAGGGTAGCTAAGTATGGGCGCACTAGTCAGGTCCTTCTTCAATTTTCGGAATGCCTCGTCAGAATCTGAGTCCCAAGAGAAACGCCTCTCGCCTTCGGTAAGTCTGGTCAATGGTTTTGCGATGGTGGCGAAACCCTGTACATAGCGGCGATAATATGTGCATAGTCCCAAAAAGCTTCGTAGTTCATGTTTATCTTTAGGTATTGGCCACTCTTCCACTGTCTTGGTCTTCTGTAGATCTACCGCAACTCCTTGGGAGGAGACTACATGTCCCAAGTTTCAAACCAGAGCTCCCTAGTCGCTTGAAAACTTCTTCCAAATTCTTCAGATGATCGTCAAAGGATTTCCCAACCACTATGATGTCATCCAGGTACACTAAACAGGTAGTCCAGATAGTCCCTTTAACACAGACTCCATTAGTCTCTCAAAGGTAGCTGGCGCGTTGCACAATCCAAAAGGCATGACGGTAAATTGCCACAGTCCGGAGCCCACCGAGAACGCTGTCTTCTCTCTGTCTTTCGGCGCCATGTCGACTTGCCAATATCCACTCTTCAATCTAAGGTAGAGAATATAGTCGATCCCGCCAGCCTGTCTAGAGTATCGTCTATCCTCGGCAGGGGATAGCTATCCTTCTTGGTAACATTATTAAGTTGCCGATAATCAACACAGAACCTGGTGGTACCGTCTTTCTTCTTTACTAGTACTACCGGCGATGTCCACGGGCTGTTAGATGGTTCGATGACACCCTCTTCTTTCATTTCTCGAAGGATTTTGTCAGCTTCTTCACGTTTGGCGAGCGGCAGTCTACTCGGATTTTGTTTGATTGGTCGTGCATCTCCGGTGTCAATTTTATGTTGTACTAAATTGGTACGACCTCTATGTCCTGCTTCTCCTTTATCAAACACATCTTGATACTTGATTATCAGGTTTCTCAATTTTCTACTATCTTCGGGAAATAATCCCTTAACGTTTACTAACTCCTTAACCATTTTGTCCGGAATTTTTGAAATCGAAACTTTGGAGGCTTCCACGCTTCGAATGACTGAGGAGGCCGAACAACAGTACCCTAACAGGGTTCCCTTCTTCAAGGATACAGAATGATAATTCGTGTTCATTACTCTTACCGGTACAGACTTCTTCGCTCGTAGCAGGGGTTTTCCAACAGCGACCCCTCGTCCTATTTCGCTGTCATGGTTCCTTGGCTCCAACAGAATAATACTCCCATTATTCGTTTTACCTTCCAGGCGACCATCCAAAAATATCTCACAGCGCTCAGGGATCGAAACATCTTCTGCTACTACCACGCGAAGCGTCTCCTCACATTTTCGATGTAGAACCACTTCTTCTTCATTTATTTTCAAAATTTCTTGTTTGAGGTTTAGTTCAAAACCTCTAGTGGTCACGATGTCCATTCCGAGAATAAGTTCATCTTCGATGTCTGCTACTAACACTCGATGATTAAAACAGGTGCTTCCGATAACAAAATTAAGATCTACCTCTCCATGGATGAGAGCGCAGCTTCCTGTAGCTGTACGTAGTCGCCATTGTGTTGTTTTAATCCTTTTTGATGTTTTAAGGATATCCGGCCTGATGATCGTTTTGGTCGCACCCGTATCCAACAGCATGGTCCGTAACTCTCCATCCACGAAACTAGCCACAAAAATGCTGTTGAACTTGTGTTGTAGCGATGCGACTTGAACAGTTTTCGTTGGAACCTGTTGGGTACTGCTCCATATGTGTCCCTTTGATTCGACACTTGGCGAAACCGAGTCCACGTCTTTTTCTTGACAGTGACTTCTTACGTGTCCTGCCTGGCCGCAATTCCAGCAACAAGTCGGTCCTTTCTTGCCCATGTACTCCTCCATGACTTTCCGTACAATGCTTTCCACGGATTTGTCGGAACATTGGTTGACCGCCCGTACTCTCACTAGAGACCGAGAACTGTTTCGCGGCCTCAAATTCTAGGGCACGTGCTAAAGCATCCACCAAGCGCGTTGGGTGGGCTAGAAGAAGCGCTTGCCTTGTCTCCCTGTCACGTAAGCCATCGGAGAATGTCTGTACTGCCAACCGCTCCATAACATTCTCGGGCGTAGCAGGATACGCAAGGCGAACCAGGCGGGCTACGTCGGCTTCAAACTCCTGCAGAGACTCATTTGACTTTTGAATGCGATTTTTTAGCTGTGAATGATAGACATGTTCAAATGAGCTTGGCCGTACCTCATTTCTAAATGTCGTACCAATTGCTGATAATCTCCCTGTTCCGATGGTGACAATGTCTGCAGAATATCAGTCGCATCTCCTCGCAGTGCGACAGTCAAAGCGGTAGCCTTTTCAGCGATTGTCCATCCGTTCGCTCTCGCAGCGGCCTCAAACTGGCAAAAATAATTAGCCCAAGCGGTTTTTCCGTCAAACTGTGGAGGCTTAATAACTGACTTTGAGATATACTTATTTTCGACTAGTTTCGGCCCCTCCGATGTTTCTTGACATTTTGGTGATTTGACTTCGCTATTTCTTCTCTTAAAATTTCGATTTTTCTATTTACATCTTCCTCAATCTCTGTTATTTTGTCTTGTGTATCTGTTATCTTTTCTTCTAATTCCCTGGAATTTTCTGTTATCTATTCTTCTAAATTAAGTATTTTATTATTAAAGCTGGCCTGTATGTCTTTAGAATTTTCTGCGATCTTATCTTCTAAAATATTAATTAAATCCTGGGAATTTTCCATAATCTTATCTTTCAAACTGTCTTCTAAGTTAATTATTTTACTATTCAAATTGCCCTTTAAATTGTCTTGCAATTCCCGGGAATTTTCTGTAATTTTGTCATTCAAACTGTCTTCTAATTTTTGTAGGCATGAGTCAAGGTCACCTTCCAACTCAAAGCAAAATGTGTCAGGATCCTCACCTTCCTCAATCAAAACGTCTCTCAGTCTGGCTTGCAAAATGCTTTTCTTTCCATCTGTCTCGCATTCCCTCTCTTCTAGTATGCATTTTAATTCCGACACTTTCAGGTCTTTCAATTTTTTTGGAGCCATCGTTAGTCTTTTTATTTTTCTAGTCTATCACACACGCCACACTTGACACCATAGACTTAAAATAAAATATAGACTGAGCATCTCATTCATAAATAGCTGGAACATGCGGTCAGACACTGTCTTGTTATTGTTGTGTTATTGTTTTAGGTTATAACGAGTGCGACACGAGCGATAGATAGGTTGTCTCTGTCGTAACGGTCGTTCCCTGACGACTCTGCCGAGAAACACAACACTGTCTTTCGTTTCTCAAGTACACGTGAACTCTCCGTATCATAGCCGGGTATTTTTTTTTATTTTAATGAAGCTATAATTAAATTAAAAATATATCATATTTAAACTTTTTTATATTTTATTAAGATTTAGGACAAGTTTTTTAAATAAAAGTTTAGAAAAAGTCCAAAAAGGATAAAAATAATAAAATACACGTTATAGAAGAAATTTTATAATCGAAATTACGTAATTTTTGAAATTAATAATAAATTATTAATTTTAGTCAAACATTTATAACCCCTAATATGAATCAAAACAGGATCTATTCCACAGATATAATAGAATCGGCGACAGGGAGAGAAAAAAAATATGATTGTTGTAATTTTTTTTCTGGTTAAGTGATGTCTTATGTAAATTAGAGAAAACATAAATCTGTTCCATTAAAGCAAGGAAGGTGATAGGAAGTGGATAAAATGAAAACTACATTTATTTAACTCGGTACTGTGTTTATTATACCGGGTGCGTCCCAAAAGTGGTTCATCCCCCATAATTTTTTTATATTTTCAAATAAAAAAATAAGATTTAGTATGTTAGTATATGACATAAATTAGGATTGATTGACGCATTCAATTGTTTTTGGTCACTTCCTGTTTGGAAATGACTATAACTTTTAATTTTTAAACGGCACCGTCGGTATATTTCTACTTTATACGATAGAAAATGACACTCTGAATAGAATGACATATCATATGTCAACTTTTGACATTTTCGCATATGGTTTAATTGTAATTGTAACACGGGGTTCATAACGACAATTTAACTCGAAATACCAAAAGTGTGGTATCAAATTATTCATAAAAAATGTTTTTTTCCAAATATGCTAATGAGCCCCCCTCGTTTCATTTGAAAAAATTGACATATGTATGATTAAAAATACGATTTGTACATCTTTTAACCGGCCTAGACAAGACACGAAACCCATTAGACGATCAAAACTATTTTTCCAAGGCTCCTTGATTAAAATTAGTGTTTTTAATAACATCATCGCACCCTGGATTGAAATTTAAAATACGATTTGTTTTTAAGCGACAAAGTTGACATATGATATGTCATTCTATTCAGAGTGTTATTTTTTATCGATACTTACTTACTCGATGGTGCCTTTAAAAATCAAAAGATGTAATCATTTCGGTGAAACAGCAAGAGACCAAAAACAATTGAATACGTCAATAAATTCTAATTTATGTCATATACCTACTAACATACAAATCTGTTTTTTTTTATCTGAAAAAATAAAAAAGTTATAGGGGTGAGCCACTTTTGAGACGACCCGGTATATTAAAAAATATTGTTTCATAATGTAATATCATTTTAAAATTCTTGTATGTTATTTTAGATTCTGAAGACAATTTTAGAATAAACCGGAATATATTTTTAATAAAAACATTATTAATTATTAACAGGGTTATAATTATGATTTTGTTACAATGTAAGTAAGTAAATAATGTAATGTAAGAGAAAAAATTCAGATTTTACATTTTACTAAAATATTATCTAAATAAGCGCCTTTCTACAACAACGCCACTGACTCCCAATGGGTAAATTGAGAGTTGCCTACCGGTCAAAAGTCGTTTCAAGACTTAAATGGATTATTTAAGTCAAATTTCTTGCAAATTTGGCACTGGCGAACCATATTTTATAGTTCTTGAACAGAAAAAGTCAATAAAATAAACACTTAAGCACTACAAGCTAAGAAAATGCGTTAATACAGCCGGGGAGATAGCGGCAACAAAGCTTTACCGCACACGTGCGACACGTACTACAAGGTAATAAATGAATGAATAGGCTCCCTCGCCTCTAATCGGTGTTGTCATATTGTAAAGAACTTATCCTTTTTAAACAGTATCCGACTTATAATTTAGTAGTATAAGGACTATTTAATACATCTCTGGAATATTAAAACCTACTTTATTAAACTGTAGTATTAATATCTCAATATATGTGTATAACAAGAAAAAAAATATTGATAATATTAAAGACGTGACAACATAGGCTGGATGAGGAAGGCTCGGTCGACTGTACCCAGAAGTAAACATGTGTACAAAAAATATTGTCTGTCCGCGTTGAGATGTAAATAGTGTAGTCTATATTTTATTTTAAGTCTATGCTTGACACCAATTGTTACGTTTTTCGTCGGTTCCGTGTGGATAGAAAGTCACAATTTATTTAAACACTATTTATTTAACACTAATTAACAAAAACAATAACGATAAAAGACTTATAGAACTATTTACAAACGATTTATAACTAAGAATTTATTTTTGAATTTTAGCGCGTCAACTGCACTGGTATATTTATAACTGCCCCCTGTAGGCCACAGCCGCCGGCTTTTATACCGACAGGTAAAGAACTCTAGAATAGTCCATAGATCGTTAGGTGCGTAGAGAAGGTTTTCGAATGTTCTCGTATGTACTAGTCCATTCCAGTGGGACTCGATTCTTCTCGAACGAATGAATCATTACGGTGTCTATTATTTAATGCGATGTTAAGGTCATCTGAGGGCGGGACATATAGTTAGGTTAGGTCGAGTCCACACGGGTCCGCAACAATACAAACGGTGCAAGTGGGCATTAATGTTTTAAAATTATTAAAAAGTAAAATCGATAACCTTTATATTACTTTAAACTGTATTAGTTTAAATTGGTATAATAAAAGTATGGAAGGCCTATGTACAAGGCCGGCGGAAGGGCCGGGCGGCCTCCCGGGGCGCCTGATACAAGGGGCACCACGACTGCAACTTAAATATTTAAAAACAGGAATCTAAACAAATAGTAACGAATAACCAGATCAATAATTATATTAAAATATATTAAAAGTACGATTTTGGCATCTTTTAACCGGCCAGGACAAGACACGAAAAAAGTTAGACGATCAACCTTATTTAAAAATTAGTATTTTTAATAGAGCCATGGCACTGTAGATTGAAATTTAAAATATAATATTTTTTGAATGAAAATATCCAAAGTTGCCATATGATATGTCATTCTACTCAGTGTCATTTTCTATCGAATAAAGTAGAAATATACCGAGGTACCATTTAAAAATCAAAAATTTTAGTCATTTCCGGTAAAACAGAAAGTGGCCCCCCAAAAACAATTGAATAGTCAATCCTAATTAATGTCATATACTAACAGTAACCAACCTAACCAAATATCGTTTTTTTTATCTAAAAAATAAAAAAAATATAGGGGCGAATCACTTTCGAGACGCACCCCGTATGCAATAAACAACAACCGCAGACTAAGATTGAACGAAGAGAAAAATTTAAAAGTATTTTTAAGTGAAAATTTATTGTTAATATAATAATAGCTCCCGTATATAGCGTTTAACGCCTTGGGAGTAGCAAGGTACAGCTTACCGTACTAGAGCCGTTCGGTATACAAGGAAGGTAATGTGGCTAGCACTACGCTTCAACCGCCTATTATTACCTCAGGATTGTGAATCCCAAGTACTCATTTTAAGGCTGAGTCGACCTAGGTACCCAAACTATTTTTATTTTAATAAAAATAGTCGGCTGATGCAATGCCTTGAGATTGGTAGACGAGAGCCTGTACCTCTACGCCACCGGGCACATAAAAATTTATTGTTAAAGTAGCATAAATATGCTTAGTTGTAGCTAAAGTATAGTATATCTCATAACTATTAGGGGGTGCCAGGTACGTTACTCGCCCGGTCTCAATATTTCCCTTCCGCCGGCCCTGCCTATGTAATATATTTAAATGTATTCAGTAAGTTAGCCTATGACTGCCATGTAATTATTATAGGTGACTGCCATAAGACTGCCAATGACTGCCAGCGACTGCCAGGAAAATGTACAGGGTGTCACATTTTGGTTGAAATCATACAGTATCTCTCCGTTATTCGTGAAGATAGAAGAGTGCGAACAAAGATAGAGAACAAAATTTTCATAGCCATCTTCATTTCTGAGCTACAGAGTCTTTTTGAAAATTTTGCAATTTGGTACACTCCCTGTATCTCTGTTATTCCCAAAGGTATCGAGACGGTGAAAACTGTTTGTTGTAGAACTTTTTACGTAGAATACAGTAGCGTAGTCTGTTATTCTACAAAAAGAATATTTTTAAAGATATGAACTAAAGTTATGTTTTTTATATGGAACACCCTGTATATTTAGAAATTATATGATCTGGCTTGACGTAAGCTTCTCAAGAATATATATCACTCTATATTTATTTTCACTATTTACTGCAATATTTAAAAAATGTATTAAAAGATCGTATTTATCAGTAGGCCATGACTGATAATAAAAGAAACTATATAGCGAATTATTAAAAGTATACTGCTATCTGTCTCTTGTTTTATTTTGAGAGTCACTAATAATTTTTTTTATATATTAGGTAAACTTAACTCTCTACCGCTATTTGTAAATCTTGGAAGCTATCGTATCGGAACTTTTAAATATTCCTTTAGCTAATTTACGTGAAATATACTTTCAGCAAAATGCGTGCCTCGCCCCCCCCCCCCTCTCAACTTAACTTACAACGAAAATATTAGAATTTTGTTTAAATGTTATTTCTCAAATCAAATGAATTGGGAAACCAATGGACCCATAT